>NW_012267362.1:931302-1070048 GCF_000151885.1 Dipodomys ordii | reverse complement strand
CTTGTACAAAACAAGGTTTGCAAGAATAATAGTATGTGTGTGTGCACGCACATGCTGGTGCTGGAGCTGGGGCTTGAACTCAGGGCCTGGGTATTAGGGTTTTTTTTTTTTCCGCTCAAGGCTGGTGCTCTACCACGTAAGCCACAGGTCTACTTCCTGTAATCCTAGCTACTCAGGAGGCTGAGATCTGAGGATCACGGTTCAAAGCCAGCGCCGGCAGAAAAGTCAGTGAGACTCTTACCTCCAATTAACGACCAGAAAACGGGAAGTGACTCTTGCTCAAAGTGGTAGAGTACTAGACTTGAGCAAAAGAGCTCAGGTCAGGGACAGAGCCTAAGCCTCGAGTTCAGGCCCCACGACCTAAACCACACCCCCTCCTCCCAAAAAAAGATTATGAATGATCCCTAAGGAGTCTGATTAACCTTACTTTAGTGCTCCCAATTCAGCTGACTGCTTTGTTGAGGTGACCCTTTGTAGTCTGTACTATTCTTTGAAAAGCAGTTTTAGTCCTTATAAGCAAATACTTAATTCTACTCAAGTGAGGGGAAAGAATGGAAAAAACCTGATAGCCTAATCCTCCCTCAACTTTTCATCTTCCCACCTGTGCCTCCTCTTTTGTCTAGTTGCTTTGAGTATTAGACATCTTATTGTTTTTTGCCTTTATTTTAGTAAGCCTGGATTCTCGCAAGTACCAGTACTGATGAGCCAGTCTGTATTGTAGATTGCAAACTCCCAATAAGGCAGAGACTTGTTTACAATTGCTATTATGCCAAGCTTATAGTAAATAGCCAAAGTTTATTGCCCACCTGGCTAACCAGCAACTGAAATGTCAAATGGCTGCCCACCAGGAATAAATTTCTTTTTGCCTTTCTTCTTCCCAGGAGGAATATTGCTAATGTGTATTATTGTGAGGCCAAGTGTTAATTTTTTAGAGACTCATATTCCATTAGGTAGAAGAAGAAATCTCTGCAAAGAATGTGGGAAGACCCTGTTGTAAGTTTCCATTTGCTAGTAAATGTGTCCCCCATGTTATTAATCTTGTTTCTAAGCTTTATTGTGTTGCATTTACATAGCTCTTGGACTAAAGTTGGATCATGACTAATTGCCCTTCCCCTAGTGATGATAAAAGGCATTTATTTAGTTAATGGACCAGCTGAGGACTAGTCAAGGTCACATAGCAGGTCCTAGGTAGAAAGGGAAAAGGAGGGGCTGGTGGGGGAGGGATTGGCATAGTATTGAGTGACGTGAGAAAAAAACCTCTTGAAATGATGTAGTCCTTCCCTCACGAGGATACTATCTTGGCTGTAGATCAAGAAATCTTTGAATCATTTCCATCCCTATGGCCCCTTAGGAATTGAGATGTAACTGGTGCCAGAGGATATAGGTTACTTCAGGGTGACTTTAATGGTCCTTAGTCCAGATCCTAATGTACCTTCTGGGCAGCTTTTATTTTGTGTATTTACTTTGTTTAAAGTAGACTGAACTGCCCATCAATTAAGAAGTAAACAAAGCTGGGCACCAGTGGCTCACACCTGTAATCCTAGCTACACAAGAGGCTGAAATCTAAGGATCATGGTTCGAAGTCAGCCCTGGCAGGAAAGTCCATGAGACTCATCTCTTAATTAACCACCAGAAAATCTGAAGTGGTGCTGTGGCTCAAGGTGATAGAGCACTGTCCTTGAGCAAAAATTGCTCAGAGACAGCGCCCAGGCTCTGAGTTCAAGCCCCCCATGGCCAGCCCCACCCACCCCCGTAAAAAAAAAAGTGAACAAAATTGGTACCCTCTTAATTCAGTATCTTCTGAGCCTCAGTTTCCTTATCTGCCAAATAAGTGTCTGTTGGGAGCAGGTGGAGATAAGAACATGTTGGGAGTTAAAATAGCAAATGCAATAAATCTATTTTCTTTTTAGTGGGCATTTGAGGTAGCTTTTAAGAAAATATAAACATGATAGAGTTAGGAAGACAAAACTATAGAAGTAAAGGTGAAGATATTAACACTGAGGGTTAAGATAATGATAAGGTTGAAGATTATGGGCAGTTCTAAAGATCCTTGCAGCCAGAGGAAATGAATCACAGAGGTATAGTCTCCTTAGCAGGCATGAGAAATAAAATACCAGTTTCTCAGGAAGACAGCTTGTCCTGACAGAATTATAAAGGAAAAAATTTGGGGCCACATTTGCTACACTTTGTTTCACATGGTAAGGTTTGGTCACAATTTACAGTGATTACAGATGCAACGGCTCAGGAAAGGAGTCCTTGAGGTTGTGCCTCAGCTAAAGAAAATCACTGTTTCATGTTGACAGTGAAGCCAATAAGTTACCTAGTTAGCCATAGTTCCTGGATATTTATATCTCTCTCTGCTATTGCAGAGATGATAATTGTCCTTGGACCCTCAGAAATTGTGTCAAGTTGATTCTATTTTCATAGAATAACTCAAATCTCTTGTTGAAACCCCCTGTGGTAAACATATTTTTCTAGAAAACCTAACTCAGAACATTAGCTGTTCTCTGAACTTATAATCATTTTGGGGGAGACTTCTGCTGAGTGACACAGTAGGCATTTGACCGAGGATCTGTGCGGTCATATCTTTACCACTAGCAAAATGTAGGAAAGTAGAATACCGAAGCAACTTCACTTACAAGGTATTCTTTATTTCAAAGGGTGAACAAATGCAGCAGTGGCACTCACTAGACACAGTGTTGAAAATGAACTACACAACTTGTGGGTAGGGATGGGAAGGAAAAACGGAGATAGAGCGAGGGAAGGAAGGAGATTGTCCAAAAGGGCCTGCGTGCTGTCCCTCAGCTCTTCAACTCAAGGCTAGCACTCTACCACTTGAGCCACAGCACCACTTCTGTTTTCTGAGTGGTTTAATGGAGATGAGTCTCACAGACTTTCCTGTCTGGGCTGGCTTTGAACTGCGATCCTCAGATCTTAGCTTCCTGAGTAGCTAGGATTACAGGCATGAGCCACCAGCACCCGGCTAAGAAATATATTCTTTACCTGGACTTA
Source organism: Dipodomys ordii (assembly GCF_000151885.1). Lineage (NCBI taxonomy): Eukaryota > Metazoa > Chordata > Mammalia > Rodentia > Heteromyidae > Dipodomys > Dipodomys ordii. The sequence continues at coordinate 1,067,036 of NW_012267362.1, read as the reverse complement.
TGTAACTGTGTTCCCTCTGTACATCACCTTTATAAAATAACAATTTAAAATATACTTTATTTGAATAAAGACTATGTAGCCCTAATTTTTCAAAAGGATTGGGAGGCACATCAAGCGTGGCCCAGTGAGTCCTACTTAGGTGTTAACTTGACAGCTGAAGTCCAAGGATATGCCTTCTCTCTTCACAATTAGGGTGAATTCTTGATGCAGTTTGTAGAATTTATATGAGTCCTCCTTAGAATCACTGAGAAGAAGTTAGATTGGTTGCTTTTCTTCTCTCTACATCATTAGTATCTCCTGATTCTCTTTAGAGCAGCTGCTGTCCTCTCCTCCCCCCCCACCCCCTTTCCCCCTTCCTTCTTTCTTTGTGGTACTGGTGCTCAGACACTGGGCTTCAAACATGCTAGGTAAGTGCTTTATCTCTGCCCTACATCCCCAGCCCAGAAGATTTCTCTACAGACTTTCTTGTCTTTTTCTTGTTTGGTTTGATTTAATTCATTCAAGTATTAAGTCTATTTGTTGGCTGGATGTTTTGCTAGTAAGATTATAAATAGGTGTCCTCTGTCTTATCAGAGGATATCATTTGGAGCCAGTGTGTTACCCAGTAGGGTGTGTGTGTGTGTGTTTGTGTTTGTGTGTTGGAACTGAGTCTTTTTTAATATTTTTTAATTGTAAAAATACCATACAGAGGGGTTACAGTTACATGAGTAAGGTAATGAGTATATTTCCTATCGAGTGTTGTTATCTCCTCCTTTGTTTTTCCCCTACCATTCCTTCCCTCCCCACCTCCCGGACTTCTCCCTCCCCACCTCCTGGACTTCTCCCTCCCCACCCCCCCAAAGTTGTAAAGTTCATTTCCAACATAGTGTCTTGTACATCTCGTTGTTACAGTGGGTCATCCTGTAACCTTATTTCAGCATTTTATTATTTCCCTTTCCCTCCCCAAATTAAAAAAAAAAATTGTATATACAAGATTCAGGACACAAGAATCTGTGTCATGGGAGAAGAACATACAAAAGAAACAAAAAACTCACATGGTGCATTGTAAGTACATTAAAAACAACAGCAAGAAAGATAAAACCACTGTGTCTCTATCTTGGGGTTCATTTTGCTTATCATCATCTTATATGGACATATGTACATAGCTTTTGAGCTTTTCTGCTTGTCCTAGACATATACTAGTTATTGAAAATAAGGGAAACCATGGGACCTGTGTTTCTTTGGGCCTGGCATACTTCATTTAGATAGTTTTTGGAACTGGGTCTTGAACTGGGGGGGTCTCTGGCTTGCTTTTTTGCTTAAGAACTCTCAACACTTGAACCACACTTCCAACTTTTTGCTGCTTAATTGGAGATAAGAATCTCATAGATTTTTCTGCCCCGGCTGGCTTTGAACCTTGGTCCTTACTTCTCAGCTTCCTCAGTAGCTAGAATTACAGGTTTGAGCCACTCTCCTGTAAATTCTTGTAAAGTTGTGTATAAAGGATGTTTGTTTTTTTTTTGGGGGGGGGGTCCGGTCGTGGGGCCTGAACTCTGGGCCTGGGCGCTGTCCCTCAGCTCTTCAGCTCAAGGCTAGCGCTCTACCACTTGAGCCACAGCGCCACTTCCGGCGCTCGAGCATGCAAGGCAAGCGCTCTACCACTGAGCCACCTTCCCAGCCCCTGTAAAGGATGTTTTGATTCAAAGAATCATACCAATCTTTAGTTGCCTGTGGCCCCCTAATAAGTTTATTCTGCTACCTGTACTCATACTAGTCTGTAGACCAGCATTCACTCCCCTTTATTTGATTATTTTAATAAATTGGCTAGTAATAAAGTTTTTTATACCCATCTGATTTGTTTTTCCTTTTTGCTGATATTGAGGCTTGAACTCAGAGCCTTGTTGGGCTTTTTCTGTTCAAGGCTGGTGCTCTACCACTTGAGCCATACTCCACTTCCAGCTTTTTGCTGAAAGGTGACTTTTCTGAAGGTGACTGAGGTACTTACCCAGTCTCTTAAACTTCCCTCTACAACAAACTAAATAGTGTACAGTAGAAGTTAAAGACACCCTGAAAAGCATCTTGCCTTAGGGGGTCACCCTGTTTGTAACTCTCTAAATGGTACAGTAGTTGAAGCAGAAACCAAATTTTTTCATATTCTTAAAGAGCTAATCAAGACATTTTCTATTGGAATGCCTTCCAACAGGAAATTTTTATTCCCTGACAGAAATGTTAAGTAGAGCTAATAGCTGTGGAAGACTACAATATTTGTTGATTATCGTTCCGTTTATAGACCGTGATAGCTATGAGCTCGTGATGAAAATGAAGTGTGCTGTGCTTCATCTGTTCCCCTGCCCCATCTCTTGTAATACAGGATGATCCTGTAAAATATGAATCTTTGTCAAGCACTGGCTAGCCTGAGCTCTTGGGTTTTTTATTTCCTCAAATTTCAGTTGTTTTTTGAATCCCATGAAGTAATTCCAAAAGACTCTTCTGAATTGTGACATCATTTTATATTGCCACCTTCAGATCCCATCTCTGTGTAGCCTGACTTCTTTCCCAAGGTATTTTTTCCCCCCACTGCTCTAAATAGCCTGCTCCTAGTTATGGGTAACTGATACTTTCCTGCAGAAATGTGTGCTCTTTGCCCTATAGCACCTACAGAGTTAGGTGGAGCGTCATGCCTTTGAGACTCCCACTGGTTTCATTTGTTTCTCAGTCATTTTTCTAAAGGAATCAGTCTAGTTCTTTAATTCCAGAATACCTATAATAATTGGTGCTGCCTAGCAGTATACAGTAGGTCTTAAGCATTTTCTCCCAAAACCAGACACAGAGTTAAAACCCAAAACTACTAGTGACAGGTAAGTATTTGGAATCCTGGAGATTGGGAAGAGAGCTGGGTGTAGGTAGCTCAGGCCTGTAATCCTAACTACTGAGGAGGCAGAGATCTGAGGATCACAGTTCAAAGCCAGACTGAGCAGAAAAGCTAATGAGACTCTTATCTCCAGTTAACCACCAGAAAACTGGAAGAGGTACTATAGGCCAAGTGGTAGAACACTGGCCATGAGCAAAAAAGCTCAGGGACAGAGCCTAGGCCCAGAGTTCAAGCCTCATAACTAACAACCACAACAACCAAAAAAAAAAAAAAGATTGGAAACAGAACTTTGACAGAATCATGAATGGACTGTCTTGGGCATGTTCCTGCTTCCTTGCCATGAATCCCCACATGCCTATGTTAATATCACTGTATATGTATATCAGGCTTACTAGGTGCAGTGTATTCCCTTCTACCAGTCCAAGCCACTTTACTCCTTTTCACATGGACGGCCTGTACTCGATTGTGGGATAGAAATGAGGCTTAGTAAACAGGCCAAGTTTGGAACTGCTTGCTGTTTCATGCTGTTCATCTTGGATCTGCCTCAGGCTTAATTCCTTACAATCTGAAGAACTGCTCAGCAAGAGCATACCCCGTTGTTTATAAATTTTTCTCTTTCGTCTTAATCTGTAAGGGTGCAGTCGCATCAGTGGAAACTCACTGAGCCTATGGGAAATTGGGATGTGCCAGGGAAAATGCTAGTGTGCCATTAGTCAGTAGTGCATGGTTTTTTGTGAGCTATAGGGTAAAAAGTGAGAGGCAGAGTGAAGAGACTGAAGGTTTAGAGGAGATAAAGAATTAACAGACTTCCTGAATCTATTCATATTGTGTTTGAGCAATGACAAGATTTTGAAAAGTTTCATTTTTAGTAAGTGACTCCAGTTATTCCAGTACTTATTGTTTTGTTTTTTTTTTAAATAACGTATTTTTGGGGCTGGGAAGGTGGCTCAGTGGTAGAGCGCTTGCCTTGCATGCATGAGGCCCTGTGTTCAATTCCTCAGCACCACATAAGCAAAAAGAAAAAAAAAAGCCGGAAGTGGCGCTGTGGCTCAAGTGGTAGAGCGCTAGCCTAGAGCTGAAGAGCTGAGGGACAGCACCCAGGCCCAGAGGTTCAGGCCCCATGACCAGACCTCCCCCCCCAAAAAATGTATTTTTATTGAAAAGGTAAGGTAATGAATATATTTGTTTTTAATCATTGTTACTCCATCCTTCATTATCTCCCACTTACCCCTCCTTTTCCCCTCCCCCATTTTTAATTGTATTAAGGTAAGTCTTTAGCTAAGGCACAGGGTTTCATGGGCATAATAGCAATTACTTTATCTCTTTCTTCCAGAGGCTTGACTACAAGTCCAAGCTTTGGGAGCTGGGACCTGTTTTCATAATGGCCCAGGAGTTTTTTTAAAGAAAAATTTTAAAGACCTATCAGGAAAATTAGGCTGAGATTCTGATCTGCCATCTTTGTCCTGCCCCACCTCATCTCTTTCCTTAGCCCTACGGAAAACTTATTTGGGCTCTCGTGATTTTTATCTTCATTTCTGAGTGGCAGAAGAGATAAGTTTTAAAATACATACACATCTCTAATTTCCAAAGAGAAGTGAATAAATAGACAAATTTATTTGGAAGGTAGAGGATTTAAATAGGCCTCATTTTTGTTTATTTGAGTGAATGCTTGAGGGAGTTGCTGGATTAGGAGACTGTAAAATAATGGTTCTTCATCTTGTGAATTACAGATTGATCCCTTTAAGAATTTCGTGGAGCCAGGCACCGGTGGCTCTTGCCTGTAATCCTAGCTACTCAGAAGGCTGAGATCTGAGGATCCTAGTTCAAAGCCAGCCCAGGCAGAAAATCTGTGAGACTCTGATCTCCAATAAACCACCAGAAAACTGGAAGTGGCACTGTGGCTCAAGAGAGAGCGCTCTCCTTGAGCTGAAGAGCTGAGGGACAGCGCCCAGGCCCAGAGTTCAAGCCCCATGACTGACCAAAAAAAAAAAAAAAGAAGTTCATGGAAACCTTGGTTCCTTTCTTTGAAAAAAGTTCAGCAGCATAAAAATGTACACATATTTTGAGAGGGCTCATAGGATTCTCTGAAATTTGTTAATAGATCCTGAGCTCAGAAACTCTGAATTAGATGGTCAGGCTTCTAAGACACAGTTTCTCTGTTCTTTACAGGTCCAGAAAATACTACAAAGATTTTGTTTCTAGTCTGCAGTCTGTCCTATGACTTGGAACAAAGCTGAAGCTGTTGGTGTTGTCACTCACCTTTTTGGGATGTCTTTAGCTTCCCAAGAGACTCATTATAAAATGCCTTAGGAACTTTTGTACACTGAAACCAGCATTTCAGCAACTTTTGGAGGGCTTTGTACCCCTTCAACCCTACTGCTGTTCATATAAAGTGTAGATGCCCTAAGAGTTCCAGATGCTTCCATAGAAGTACTTGGAATAGGAAGCTCATGTACTAGACTACCAAACTAAACAAAATAATTTTCTTTCCTTTGCCTCTCAAAACTAGGTTTGACTTAAGTCATATACTTTTTTTTTTTTTTAATGTGCCAGTCCTGGGGCTTGAACTCAGGGCCTGGGCACTGTCCCCAAGCATCACTTCACTACTTCACTTCTGGCTTTTTGGTTGGATAATTGGAGATAGGAATCTTACAGACAGACTTTCTTGCCCCAGTTGGTTTCAAACCACGATCCTCAGATCTCAGCTTTCTGAATAGCTAGGATTTCAGGTGTGAGCCACTAGCACAGCCCCCAGCATACTTCGTAAACTATTTTAAAGCTGAGCTGGTGAAATAGGAATCTTAACTCATTTGATTTCTCTAGATGGATCATATTAATGTCAAGGACAGTATTTCAGACATATGCCTTAGATGTCGTTCCTGGCACATGATACCATCAATAAATATTTATTGAATAGAATAAATAGGTGATCATTCCTGGGAGAAAGTAAGTTGGACTCATGATGACTTTCACTTGCTTTTCCTTTCATGTAGCCCAGGCTGTTTTACTAACTTGCTCTCCCTCATTAGTGGATAAAGGACTTCCAAGAATTGCAGATGAGAAATTGACAAGAATTTCTAACAGTTTAGGAGAGTCCTTTTTTTTGCCAGCAATAGAAAGTAAGGGAGGTGACTGCACTGAATACATGGCCTTCAGTTTGTTATCCACTACCACTGGAACATAAGGCATTGACTTTAGAGATATTCTTAGACATAATGGGAAATGTGCTCTGAATTTCTCACCATTGAAGCAAGCAGATTTTCAACCCTTGCATTAGGGAACCCATTGCCCAAAGTTAAAACTGGAATGCTGTTTTGCACATGCTCTGAATTTAAGGAACATGAAGCTTTCACTTAGAAGATTTGAACTTTGAGGGCCAATGATGATTCATTGAACAGTTTGATTTTGAAATGTATGTTGGGATCCTGGAAGTAATCAAATGTTCTGGCAGGTAGTGCTGGACAAACTTCTGAGTTTTCTTATCTATATAACCTTGGCTGTTCCTTCTGAACCAAAGGTTAAGCTTGACACCCAGAAGCTATGTGCCTTGTCTTTGTAACACACCTTTAGATTTACAATCTGGGAACTGGGCCAGGGCTATCCTAGCCAGGAGCTCTGGTTCGAGTTGGCCCAGAATTCTATGTACATGACTGACAGGATTCGGGGGAAAGGGAGACCTTCAGAAATTTACTGTTTGGGAAGGTGAAATAGCTGCTTTATGGAAATGACAGGTGTATAGTTTCTCTGGTAACTAATTCCATTTCCTATTAGTGGCTAGGTAGTTCCAGCTTCTAAATCAGTGCTTCAGTCCTGAAAACTTCTTACTTAGCAAGAAGATTTACAGGGTTCACTTATGGGGAGAGTAGCTCAGCTGGCTTGTCATGCTGGACTAGATGAATTGTGAATGTTAATTGTGCCGGTCAATACAGTGGCCTTGGCAACAGACTTGTAGCTGCTGTAGAATCTGTTTACTTGAGGTTTATTACAGAAAGACCAAGTTGGTTAGGGACATGTTGTTCTCATTGTAATAAGCCATATTCTGAGCCCAAGGAAAACACATCCTGGAGGGGCTGATCTCACTGCACCCCTTCCCCGGGATTTCTCAGAGGAAAACATGCTCTAGAGGTGGCCTCTGTTCTTGTTTGCCTACTGAGAATGAATCAAGGTTGGCAAGGTTGGTTGAATTGGGATAAAGATGTTTACAAATCATAAAGCTTCTGTATTGAGAAGCCCCCTAATTTCTCTACGTAGTTTGTAATTGGGAGTAGATGGGGTTAGTTTCAGCCCTTGGATTCAGGAGCAGAAGCTCTCCTATTTGGGGAATGTGGGGTTCATAATTATGCACATTCTTTTCTGACTCCATAGGGAGGAGATTAGCTGAGATCTGGGCATGATTGGAATGAGAGCATATTGCCAGTTTTTACTCAATTTAGACTAAACTGTCTCTGCCTTCCTTAGACTTTTTGACATGTTCTCCTAACTCCTGTGAATCCTTCAGGTGGGTTGTTGTACTGACAAGATGGAATTTGTATTAAAGGTAGATTTTCTGTTTCTCTGCCTTATTTATTTTGTCTCTGAACAAGGTGTATCTAACCGATTTGTTCCCCATGCTCCTGGAATAACTTCTAGTAAACTTGGTGTGCTTGTGTTTGCTTTTTTCCTAGGTCCTCCATAGGTTGCTTCTTAAATCATGGAGTAGGAAGGAATGGAAGATTTGGATCACATAGGGAGCTTTTTCAAAATACTGAATTACCTGAGTCCTAAAGTAGACACACTTAATCAGAATGATTGAGAATAATGGGGTGGGGGGGAGAATGGATTGGCCTTTTGAAACAACTATCCCCAAATAAGCATGAAAGATCCTACATTTAGAACTATTCCTGCATTATCTAACAAAATTGTTCAGAGTTCTGCGTTATATAATTTGGTGTTGGGATAGGAATGTAGCTACCACCTGCAATAGATGTCTTGGTCCCCATGGAAAAAAGTCTTATGTACCATGTGAGTTTGTCTGAAAATAGTCTTTCCTTACTCTTCTCAGTGATCAGAAAAATCATAGAAGACTGAGATGTGGAGAACCTAGAATCTTGTGAGGTTATTGGGCCATTGAAATCTAGTGTAGTAGTTCTTAACCATTGGAGTTTGGAGCACTGTCAGAACTTTGCACACATTCCAGAAAAAAAAAGCACACATGCATAGCAGTTTGCATAGCAGGTTGTTATTAGCTTGACACTTATTCATGGATCCAAATTAAGGACTTTTAGAATGCTGTCTAGAATTGAAGATGTGGTGACTGAGATAAGGGTAGGCACTGAGCTAGGTGTTAGAGACAGTTACCTCCTAGCTAGAATGGATTGTAGTTTCATCTATACAGTGAATGTGATTTGCAAACAACTGGAGGATGTCTTTAGAAAAAGAAGGAATGACCCTCTAAGCTAGTAGCATTTCTTGGGTTCAAATTCTATTTGAAATGAGAGGAATAATTCTGACTTTTTATACTTAGCCCCATCTCTAGTTCCTGGTTGGCTGTGCTTCCTGACTCATTGGATTGAAGACTAGGTCAGAATTTGAAAATTCTCCTAACATGCTAATCTATATTATGAATTCTTAAGTTGAGAATATTGGTAATACAAAAATTATGAAGCCAAGTATGGTGACTCATGCCTATAATCTTAAACTATTTAGGAGAGTAAGATTGGTAGGATCGCAGTTGGAAACTAGCCTGGGCAAAAAATGTTCACAAGACCCCACGTCTGCAGAAAAAGCTGAGCCTGGTGGTGGTATATGTCAGTCATTTCAGCTACATCAAGAAGCATAATTAGGAGGATCACAGTCTAAGCTGACCCAAGCAAAAAGATCTCAAAAAATAACTAAAGCAAGCCAAGTACCCGTGGCTCATTTCTGTAATCCCAACTACTCAGGAGGCTAAATCTGAGGATCCAGGCTGGAAAGTTTGAGACTCCTATCTCCAATTAACCACCAAAAAAGCAGAGGTGTGGCTTACGTGGTAGAGTGCTCAGGCCCTGAGTTCTAAGTCCTGGGACTGGCATAAGAAAAAATAACCAGAGCAATAAGGGTTGAGAATGTGGGTTAGATGGTACAATGCCTATGTAGAGGTGTAAGACCCTGAGTTCAGTATCACACACCACAAATTATTTGTGTGTACACACATTCACATATGGACATTTTAGTGAAAATCTGATAAAAATTTGCAACAGAAATTGAGTTCAGAAGTAGACAAAGAATAAAGATCAGAAATAGTATAGAGAAAAAAAGTTGGGAAGAGCTCAGTTCACTGAGCAATATAGCCAAACTGAGCAGTTCTGAGACTCAGAACAAAAAAAGACTTGTAGTTTTAAAGGTACTATCACCATGGTTTACTATCAAATAAGACCTGAAATAAAAGGGGGAGGACAATTAAGGGTTTCCTTCATTAATACCAGTGTTAATATGTCTGTCCTGTAAAAGTTGGTGTTTATTTGACAGAATCCATACTTAGAAACAGGAATGGAACTTCATTTGGAGCACTGGAAGAAAGAATGACGTGGTGGCCAAATTAAGAGGCTGCTCCACAATAGGCACCCAGAGTCCTGCGCTGGTTTTGCTTTTTTTTTGCTCTGAAAGCTTATCCTAGAAAAGGCACAGACCTCTTTATTTAGGGTGGTCTTTACAAGAATATTTGTTTCCCTGCTGGACGTTTCTGGTGAACTTTGCATACCCTCACTGAGATTGCTGAATAAGGTCTATATTCAAGATGTTTCAGGCTAACCTTGTATAGACTCAGATCCCATTAGCAAACAACCTCAGCCTTCCCCCAGAGAACTCTGAAAGTCTCTACATAGTTCCAGTTCTGACTGCCCTCCAGCATGCTGAAAAACAGGAAGCCTTCTACACTGCTATTAATATAAGAACATCTCATGGTTTGCTCAGTGATGCATTAAAGCTGAGAGAAATGTAATCACATACCAATTATCTTTTTGTTGTTGTTGTTGTTTCTAAAGAAGCTCTTTAAAATAACCAGAGGAATTTCAGATATCATTTTCTGGGACTTGTGAAACTTGCCACTTAGTTGTTGATACTTTTTGTTTGTTTTTGTATTTCTTGGGATTGAACCTAGGGCCTTACACTTCCTAGACAAGCACTCTTGCCACTTGGACTATTCCCCCAGCTTTTCATTTTATGTTTGAGTCTCATTAAGTTCATGTAGGCTAACCTCAAACTCAAGATCCTCCTTCTGATTCCCAGGTAGCTAGAACTACAGGCCTGTACCACCACAGCCAATTATTTTTTATTCTTAAAAATCAAACATGAAAATTTTACTTCAAAAATAAAAAGGGATTTCAAGAGTGTGTTCCATACTGCTGAATAGTATTCTGTAGTATGGATGTGCCCAAGTGTAGCAGTTCTCCTTTTTCTTGTTTGAGGCTTGGATTTTGGTGCTGAGGATTGAACCCAGGGCATGGTCTGTGCTAAGCAAAGCACTCTACTGCTGAGCCACACCCTCAGCCCTGCAATTCTGATAGTGGACCTGTTCTAATTATGGGCTATTGTAAATTAAGGCTAAAAAGAAAAGTTTCCTCATTACATTCATTGAATTTTTGACATTTTTTTCAGGTTTAAAAAATAAAATTGGTAAGTTATATGAATTCAAGATATACAGTGATAGCCTTGATATAGTATTATACCTATCTACTTGGTTAAATTTTTGTGTACATGGTATGAATGAAGACATCCTCTCATCAAATTGTAAGCAAACAGTACATTATTAATGGTATAGTCACTGTGCTGTACATTAGTCCCATGCTTTTCTACCTTACAACTGCAAGATTGTACCTTCTATTCGGCATCTGCCCAATTCCTCCAACTTGCTAACCACCCTTCTCCCTCCTTTATGAGTTTGCCTTTTTAAGTTTCATATATAAGTGAGATGGTTTCATTGAATACTTTTAAGTGTCTACCATAGCTATTAAACCAGGATTCAATAATTACATCATGTTATTTAAATTCAGATTCTTTCAATGAAGTTAATACCCTTCTAAGAACTGTTCTTTTAGTCATAGGTCTGTAGAGTGAACAGTGGTACCAGAAAGTAGGGGTACATCAGTGACATAATTGTTTTTTATTTTTTTATTTTAACCATACCCATAGTTTTTTGTATTGCAAAAACTCAATTTTGCTAGGTCTTTCAGATATAGGATTTAAAGTGGCTTAAAAAGGGTACATTTTGAGTGCCATGTCCCAGATGCAAAAGAAACCCAGTGAACCATTTTCAACCTAAGGGCATGTTCTCAAATTGTGCTGCTGTTAGTGTATACAAATTCCTTTCTCACTATCTGTTGCAGAATAAACCACATCAAAGATATATCATCTAGCCTGTAATCTTAGCTACTCAGTAGGCTGAGATCTGAGGGTCGTGGTTCAAAGCCAGCCTGGGCAGGAAAGTCCATGAGACTCTTATCTCCAGTAAACCACCAGAAAACCAGAAGTGGCGCTGTGGCTCAAGTGGTAGAGCACTAGTCTTGAACTGAAGAGCTCAGGGACAGCCTCCAGGCCCAGACTTCAAGCCCCATCCCATGACCAACCCCCCCCCAAAATATATGTATGTATGTGTAGATATATATATGTATATATGTGTGTGTATATATATATCATCTGTTGCATATATTCCAGCATGATACTTATGGAAATAACCAGGTATTGCCCCCCCCCATGAACAGCAACAAAAAATAGTTTTAACTATACTAAATTGAAAACTTCCTTGTACAAATACACGTGGGCTTCATGTAAACAGGAAATTCTGCATTGATTTCTTTTGTCTAGTGAATGATGTCGGCATTAGATGGCCATACATCCCCATCCCCAGGAGACAGTGGAAGTGTGTGCCAGAAAGGAGTTTTTGCTAACCATCAGGTTCGGATTCTTCTATTCTTACCCATTCTAAGTCTAAGTAGCAGTACCTTTCAAACCCACCCCCCTCCCCCCCCACACACACACAACTTGCAACATGATTTTTCTTTGTCTGGGTCATTTTGCTTCTCCCAAGAGTCATTCAGGATTTGAGAACAGAAAGAACTCTTCGCTTTTCCTAAGGCACACAAATACTCTGTTCATTGTAAGCTCACAAAACCATAGTGTGGTCAGGTGCTGGTGGCTCATACTTGTAATCTTAACTACTCAGGAGGCTGAGATCTGATCATTCCAGTTCAAAACCAGCTTGTGCAGAAAATCTAGGGGAAAAAAGGCCATAGTAGTATTGTGGCTCAAGTGGTAAAGTACCAGCTGTAAATGTAAAAAGCTAGAGAGCTAAAGGCCCTGAGTTCAAGCTCTGTTACCACGCACTCACACACGCACACATGCACACACACACACATGTACACTTTAGTGTGGCAGTAGATCATTCAGTAAGCTAACCCCCTAAAAAGGCAGCGAGAGCTGCTGTGTCCTCAGTCTATCTCAAAAGGAGGAAAATAATATTAGGCTTATCAGTATCTTTTCTTTTTCTTCTTAATTTTAATGTCAAAATGCCTTGAACAAGTAAATTAACCCCTACCCCTGTCCTGTTTCTCCATCTGTGCAGAGTATACGGTCTTTAAAAGACCAGAATGTATTGGTATTTGAAAAGCCTCTGTAAATGGTAGATAGGCAACTGATGTAGAAACAGCACTTAAACTAAAAAAGTCAAGGAAGTCTAGGTATTCAGGATCTTGTTGTGTGCCATACTTAGTAGCTATAGATTTTAAACTTGTAGCCAACTTCAAGTAGAATTCCTAGTTCACTGCTCTTGAGTTAGGGCACTTAGTTGTATGTTGGGAGTTTAACAAAAAATGAACTGGAAACTATTTTAGATGAGTGATATTCTGACAGTGTGTAAAATTTGCCAAATAATTTTTCCTATATGAAATTTAGTTTTAACTTGGATAACAAAAGATCTTTATCCTTACTCTTCCAGTTCAACAATGGTTGTCGGAAAGTCATAGATGAGGAAAACCTAACTTTTGTATTGTGGGCAGGCAAGTAGGATGAGGGTCAGGCAGTATTCATCCTGGAGCAATAGGTAACTTTTACAAAAGTCAGTAGTCCTTTTTACCTAGTTTGCTTCTTACCAGACATCAAAGGTTATAGTCAGACTGAGATTTTTATGTAAAAAATTAAATGTGTGTATCTCAAGTTAGAAGCCAGAAAGAATGGTAAATAACACCTCTCTGGAATGAAAATACAGTTGTTTTTTTAAGTGGTTTGACATGACTGAGTGATAGGATTTGCCTACATATTGTGTCTCTATAGTCTCTCCAGGCTTATTCATTTGTAGTTGTTTTTGCTTTTTGCTGGTTGTGGGACTTGAACTCTCTGGGCTTGGGCACTGTCCCTGTGCTCTTCAGCTCAAAGCAAACGTTCTACTGCTTGAGCCACAGTGCCACTTCCCGTTTTCTGGTGGTTTATTGGAGATAAGAGCCTCATGGACTTTCCTGCCCCAAGCTGGCTTTGAACCGTGATCCTCAGATCTCAGCCTCCTAAGTAGCTAGGATTATAGGTGTGAGCCACTGGCGCCCAGCTCATTTATGGTTTGAAGGACTAAGGAAGCTAAAATCAACTGTAACTGATCGTTAAAAGGGTTTTGGTTAGTTCTTTGAACCTGAAAATACTTGGTCTTAACTCCAGGATGATTCTGAAAGGTCACATTGACCTACTTTAGAAACAGTTTTTGTACTGCATTGTCACTACTTCCATTAGGTCTTTAAAGTCAGCTTTATTTTATGCTGGGTTGTGATGGCCTCTTCCCCTGGGCCTATAGTCTGTGGCATGCAGTGGATGGTGACCAGTAATCTGATACTGTTTCTATTGTCAGATGTTCAAAACACTGACTCTCATAGACTTGGCTGCCACATATTGAAAGCTGCTTGTAGTTCTTCTGCCACCCATGTACTACTTGGCAAGGACTTTCTGTTTCTTTCACCTCTAGTTAGACATCGCCTAGGCTTCCCAAATGCTGAGCTGACTCAGCTCAGCATTGAGCTAGGGTTCACTCAATCCAGCAAATAACATGAATTTAAAATTTAACCTCACTGAAGCTAAGCTCCCAGATCAAGGAAGGAAGAAATGTTCTTTCACATTGTTCATTGTCTTTCTTTCTTGATAGCTGAAGAAATGAGATGGCATTTCCTCATCTTTGTGGCTACCATCCAAAATGACAGAGACACCATCTTCTAGAGGTGTCTGCTGATGGCTTGCTTGAAGAGTATAGATATACTCCTTATACCAATTGATAATAACCAATTAAAGATAAAATAGTATTGGCAATACTGGAGCCAGAAGTCAGGGCCTTGCTCTTTGCAGGCAGATTCTCTACCACTTGAATCTTAACCCCAGCCCTTTTTTGTTAGTGCTTTTTCAGATAAGAGTCTCATGTTTTAGCCCATGACTTACCTCAGACTGTGATCCTCCTATCTCTGCCTGATTCTTTCTGTAATTACAGGCATAAGCCACAAAGACCAGCTCTGGTTGAGATGGAGATCTTACTAGTTCTTTGCGCAGGCTAGCCTTGACCCATGATTCTCCTAATCTCCACCACTTAAGTAGCTTGAATTATAGGTGTGTGACACTATGCCTAGTTATTAGTTTCATCTTGAAAAAGAACACCTTAGGAATATGTCCTAAGGACAAAAAGAAGAAGGAAGTCTTGACTACTCCTTATGGTTAGAAATAAGATTAATTTAAAACAACAGATAGATAGATAGATAGATAGATAGATAGATAGATAGATAGAGAATAAACTAAATAATATTACTAGGGACAAAGATCTCCAACATGAGTGAAGAAAGACATGAATTCACAGTATGATCTCAGGAATAAAAGAGATTTCTCTCCTTGAAACATTGATGCCTTTTATAGCAATTAGCATAACTTGTATCCAGATATTAAATTCTAAATATCATTCCCCATAAAAAAAATTAAGGCCCCATGGAGAATGGCCAATTCTAGGAGCAGAGAAAGAACAAAGGAAATGTGGCATCCCTTCTTTGTCCACAAGGAAGGAGGTGCTTAGTAGAAGAATCAGCTTATAGGAGGCCCTCATTGACCCAACTTAGAACAATATGAGCATTCCACACACTTAGCATAACATTGAGTAAGTGAACATGAATCACAAGAAACAAAGGTGAAGATTTTCTTTACACAAGAACACCAGCTAATATGTAGAAGGAATTATAGAACAAGTTGTGATTTTATAAGCTTCTCTAGTATAACTAATTCAGGCAGAGATAAACAGATGATAAAGTCATGAGGCAACAAGATATTTACATTATAAGTTCCACCCCACAAATTAAGCTTTACTTGCTAAAGGGAAAACTGTCTTTCAACAGCCTTACTCTAACAAAGAACATCGTGGTGTCACTAATAGGGGAATCTGACATTTTGTGCCTTCTGCAAGGATTCTTTGCTACATTGTCTGAAAAATTCTTGCCAATATTTTAATCTCTTTCTAACCAAATTAAACTTTCAGTTCACAGGAAGGAAAAAATCTGAAAGATTCAGAATATAGTAGATACTATAAAACAGCTGGCCTGGATTCTTCAATATCACAGGGTGGAGAGAGGCTAACAAACTTGTATATTAACCGAGGCTCTGGAAATCTACTAAATCTACAAAATACATTTAATGAATCTTGATTCTATTCTTGGTTGAAAGGAAGAGGAGCCTTTTAGATCCACAGGTACACTAAGCATCCTTGAGAAAATTGGGGTCTTTGGATAGAATCTGGATGTAGAATTACTGTTAATGTCCTTCAAAACAAAACAAAAAACTACCATTTGAATGATAATGCAGAATTACTGTTAATGTCCTTCAAAACAAAATAAAAAACTACCATTTGAGCCATGACTGTAGCCCTTTTGGATTTAATTTTGTTGTTAAGTTACATTCACGTTTGTGCCCTGGCTAGCCTCAGAACATAATCTTTCAACCTGTGCTTCCCTTCACATCTGAATTGTAAGTGTATGACACCATACCCCATTGGTTTTCTGAGATAGGATCTAACTTCTTTTGCCTGTGCTACCATGGAGCCTCACTCTATACCTCCCAAGTAGCTGGGATTATATAGACATGAATTACCATGCTCAGCCAGCTTACTATTCATATTTTCAAGGATGATAATGTCATTGAGAGTCTTATGAAGGAGAGTATGCTTACACTTAGAAGATGGTCTGAAGAAATTGTTGGTAAATTTTCCTGCTTCTTTGGTTTGAACATGTGAAAGTATTCATGTGTGTATACAGAGAAAAACGTAAGATTCATTCTATGTCAAGAGCATACAGATGTTATATTATTTTAAATTTAGCTTATTATGTTGGAAACAATTATAATAAAGTTGAAAAAAAGTTTGAAAAATAGTACAACAATTGTATGGGGGGTGGGGGACAAAGTAATCTATAGCTTATTACTCAAGTACTGAGTATGTTCCAAGGAACCAGGATTTCTTCAGTCGCTTTTACTAACTTTCTTTTTTTTAAATGTGGAATTGACAATAATTCATTGTGGAGCTGGCTTAAATATATGTGTGTGGGGGGGGGGAGAATAGGATTGGAAATGAGGGAAATAAGAACAGACCAGACAATTGTGTAGGTAGATAGCTAAGAGGGCATTAAAAGCAGTCTGGATGTGGCTTACATTCTGTTGTGAATTGTGGTTTTGAAAGAATTACGAAGCCCTTCCTAGTCCTACACTGCAATTCTTTAAAACTTTTCAATGATCTCTAGTTGGTTGTGAGAGGTCTGGATCACTCATTGACTAGAGCACTTGAGTAGATAGTAGAAATCTAGTCCAGGTGTCCTCTGGAGATAAAATCACTGGCACTTTGGGAGTTCTTCAAGGTGTTTCTCACTTTTTAAGTGACTGGGCAGTGTGGGTCCTGATACTGCCTCATCCTGCTCTACCAGCAGTGACAGAAGGTCAAACTGAATCCCATTTTGAAAGTAAGGTCTTCATATAGAATTGGATTCTATGAGAAAAGGAGTTGGAAAGAGAGGGAGGAAGAGACAGTGTATTATCTGGTTACTGAGATATAGAAGGGTAAAGTGGGGGGAGGGGGGATGTGTGTTGTGATTAGTCAGCTTCCCCTTCCTCCTCCCCTCCTCCTCCCCCCCTCCCCGAAAAAAAATCCATCTGGGGAGACTGAGAACTTAAGAAACTTGAGACTAGGAAAGAAAGCAGGGAGCAGACAAAACCTGCTGAGTCTCGGAAACCTGGTTTCTCCTCAGGGAGAAGAAGCGGCTGAAGGTGGCTGTGGGTTCAATTTTCTGGCCTGAGATTGATTCTCAAGATCCCTTGTTTTCTGGGGGTTGTGTCCAGGGGCAGGGGATCTCTTCTTTTGAAAACCCTTACCTAAGTAAAATTGAAAGATACGCAGACTTGTCTATTCCTTGTACCAAGAAGTTAGTGTTGCTGTTTCTTTGGATTCATCAGAAATGGTAATCAGAGGAATTTCTGGTAAGTGTCAAGAAAAGGTGTTGGCATTGTTTAGTTTGACTGTCATGTTCTCTTTCCTCACCCCTGAAAAGGGAGTGGGGGAGAAGAGAATAAAAAGAACTAATTAGCTGGAAAATGTGTGAAGGTGATTAGAAAAGATGTAGAAGCCTTGGAAAGCATATTAGCATACTGCTTGGTAATCAACCTTGTTAAAATTTCTAGCTTCTGATAATCACCTTTTTGCTCAGTGCTATTAGCCTAGGAGTATGCTGATCATCATTTCTAAGAAAAATCTGCATGTAGTGTGTTGAAGGAGAAAATGGGTCAGAATATATAAATTTAAATGTCTCAGAAAACCAGTAGTATACCTGAAGAAGTACACTAGCCTAGCCCTTCAAATAATCTCCAGCAGTGAGAAAGATTCATCTATATAATGCCACAAACTTCCAAGGTAGGCTTTCTTAATGATTTGTTTTCCTAGTAATTGCTGTTTACCTTTGAGTCTAGTGCTTCACCCTTAGGAGGAAACTTTTCTAAAGAAATTAAAAGCTGTTAGATAAGCAGGTGAAATAACAAGTTTAATAAGATGTCTAACCTAACCTGTAATTTTTTGAGGCTTAAGTTGAACAACATTTTATAAGACATAGAAGAAAGTCATCCATCATAACACTACTATGCTATTTGAAGATGTGCTCTAAAATAGTATTAAACTAGCGTGATACTAAACACAGCAAGTAGACTTCTGTATTTGGGTCTAGTGAAATTCCATAGCAAAGCCATTTGATTTATTAGTAGCGGTAGTAGTAGTATATTCTGAGTTCAAAACACATCTACAGATTTTTGTTTTGTTTTGTTTTTGGGTCCGGTCGTGGGGCCTGAACTCTGGGCCTGGGCGCTGTCCCTCAGCTCTTCAGCTCAAGGCTAGCGCTCTACCACTTTAAGCCACAGTGCCACTTCCGGCTTTTTTCTTTTTGCTTATGTGGTGCTGAGGAATCGAACCCAGGGCCTCGAGCATGCAAGGCAAGCCCTCTACCACTGAGCCACCTTCCCAGCCCCACATCTACAGATTTTTAAGAGTTCATATTTGTTTGCATATCTCTTTCCTGGAAATATTGGGTACTTAGTTGGTACTACCTAGTAAATGTGTTGACTGAAAGAACACAATGCACTGCTGGTATTAGTTGTTCTGATCAGTGACCCTTAGCCACAGGATCATAGTGGAGTTCTGGTGACTTTTAATTCTCTGATTCAAGAAGTAGAAGGCAGAATTGGGTAAGGCCTAGGAAGGAGGGTAGCTGAGCTATTCAACTTGTGAAGCTATGTGTTTGTAAAAGTAAACTCAATTTCTGATAGTAAAAATACTCATTAGGATCAGCTAGTCAAGTAATAATTTTTTTTATTTGTTTGTTTTTTTTTTTGGGTCCGGTCATGGGGCCTGAACTCTGGGCCTGGGCACTGTCCCTCAGCTCTTCAGCTCAAGGCTAGCACTCTACCACTTGAGCCTTTTTTTTTTTCTGCTTATGTGGTGCTGAGGAATCAAACCCAGGGCCTCATGCATGCAAGGCAAGCGCTCTACCACTGAGCCACCTTCCCAGCCCCTAATGTTTTATATTTTTCACATGAGGTTTTAACTTTTGGGGGTGGCCTATGATTCTTGTTCTTAAATTCTGTACAGGTTTTTTTTTTTTACCTCTTACCAGGCTGATAAAGTACCCCAAATTATTAGGTAGAGGTTTTTTGTTTGTTTTATCAACATTGTACCCACTTAGCTATTTGAAGAAGTACTTTAAAATAGCATATTAAACTAATAGTTAATTGGGTTTTTAAGACACAACGACTAGACTTCTATATTTGCATGTGGTGTTTGGAGGATGGGTCATTCTGACCTTATAGCCTGTCTCAAATGTGCTGTAAATTCAAGAATGGGATATTGATGTGCTTGTACAGTTGTGGTAAGGCTGGGCAGTGAGTACCCTAGCATGACATAGTTAAGGACTTAGTTTTTGGCTTTTTATCTACTTTCCCATCTTCCTTATCCAGCTTATATGTAGGCTTAGTATTTCATATTATCTAGAGTTGAAGAAATGTTAGAACACACCAACTAAGACAATGATTGAAGTCATGATGGTAATATAACCTGCTTAACTATGTAGTAATCTTTTTTCTTTTTTGATGGTACCAAGGTTTGAACTCAGGGCCTCACAATTACTCAGCTTGCTCAACTGGTGCTCTACCACTTGAGCCACACCTCCAGTTATCTCTTGATTTTCTTGTACCATAATATGTCTTATATATGTTCTATATAATTTATATTGTGTCTATATATAAATATGGTGTATAAAATATATATGTATATTTAAAATATGTTATCAATAATACTGATCGTAATTCATCATTGTCATTATTATGGCTTAAATGCAATGTTGTCCAACCCAGTCAGAAGGCTGTTACTGAGATCTTATTTCTTTTTAGTTTGTTGTTTGGGAAGGGTGGGAAGTGCCAGTACTAGGGCTTGAACTACAGGCTTCATGTGCTCTCACTGATTTTTCACTCACAGCTGGTGTTCAACCACTTGAGCAAATGCCTCCAATTCCTGAGATCTGCCTTCATTGGAAACTGATATTCAAAAATTGCTTTTGGCAGCAGTGTCTTTATTTACAATGTAAGGTGAACAGCGGTCTAGAGGGTTTTTCCCCGCAAGGGGAAAACAGCTACCAACTGGGAAGACAACCAGTGGAGCTGGAGGCCTGGGGCACCTGGCAGAGCAGATGCATTCCACAGCAGGAGTCGTGATGTGGGGACTCTACCACATGTTGTTGGAGAGAGAAAAAAAGGTTATTATGCAGCTGAGTGTTGCTGGGCCACCTTAAAGACAATCATCTATCAGCACATGGCATGCACCAGCTTGAACCTGTAACCTTGCTATACTGAGGCTGAGATCTGAAGGTTGAGGTTTCAAGCCAGCTCAGGCAGTAAAGTCATGAGACTCATCTCCAATTAACCAGCAAAAAATCTTGACCGGAAGCAAAGCTCAATTGGTTGAATGTAGCCATGAGCTAAAAAGCTGAACAAGAGTACAAAGCCCTAAATTTGAGCCCTGATATTACACACAAACATGCACGTACACACTCATGCAAACATACAACTTGAGTTCACATTTTGCCTGCTTTAAATGTGGACCAGACTCATTGAGAGATAGGGCAGTGCACTGTGTAGTAAGCCGCTTGCCACACAGTCTAATATTTTTAGGTAGTGAAGATTATGCTAAGCTTTAGGCTGCTGGTAGATTTATTAATACAAGGTGCGATTATGACTATTAGTTCAGTTCTTACATTACTGAAAAAGTATTTCTTGCCACAGCACCTTTTCTTTTTTAACCTAAAAATCTGCAAATGTTATTGCAGTTCCTCTCCCCAGCATCAACTCCTATGTAGGTGGTACCTGGGTACACACCTAGAACTCTGAAAAAAAGATGAACAGGGAAGGGAGTCACAGCAGCATGAAAGGAAGGAGCTTCCAAATAGGCTGCCAATGCCAGCAGCATAGAGCTGGTGGAGGAGGGGCTG
Organism: Dipodomys ordii; assembly: GCF_000151885.1. NCBI lineage: Eukaryota > Metazoa > Chordata > Mammalia > Rodentia > Heteromyidae > Dipodomys > Dipodomys ordii. The sequence goes on along the minus strand of NW_012267362.1, from coordinate 1,046,159 downwards.
CCCCTGGAAAACATTAAGAGGTACTGATGGTCTCTTGACTGTTTTCAACCACCAAAATAACTGCGTATTGGGTTGAACGTCATTACCTTGGTCCTGCATTAATCTCTGCAGTAAAACTAGCTGACTGTTAAAAGTCATATCAACATGCAGGAAATTTTTTCTAGAAAGGCAGTGCTGACCTATGGCCATCTTAGTGACTTGAATATGTTGAGTGCTTTTAGTTTTCTTTTTTGAAATGCAATAATTCTTTTGACATAAAAGATATTCTACAGTTTTAGCACCTAAACTGAAAAAAATGTTTCTTTGGATCCAAAGAGATCCTTGTTAATCATGTTCTATCTGATGGAGTATATGTAGTTGATCTTGAGTCTTTATTGATTTGTGTGGGTTTTGTTGTTTTGTTTTTGTTTTTGCCAATACTGAGAGTTGAAATTAGAGCCCTAAGCTCTCACTTGGCTTTGTTTTTCACTCAAGGTTGGCACTCTACCAGTTGAACCACATCTACTTTTCAGCTTTTTGCTGGTTAATTGCAGATAAGAATCTCATGGACTTTCCTGTCCAGTTTGACTTTGAACTATTAACCTAAGATCCCTACCTCCTGAGTGACAAACTATAGGTGTGAGCAACCAGAGCCAAGCTTGAGTCTTCATTGAAGACTCAAGTCTTCATTAAAGGGACTTTGAGAGGTTCACTTGTTGTACAGCTGTGTATTAAATGCATTGTTCCATCTATAAGACTCTGAGCAAGATGCCAGGATGTAATTCTTTCTCCTTCTGTCTTTGGGATCTGACCTTGGACTTAATAAAACAGCATATAGACTCTTTCCCCTTGTTATTTTACAAAGAAACTTACCCAGTTAAATGTTGACCCAAGATGAGTTTTAAATAGAAGTACACCCAGATTTTTCTGGCCTGCTGCTCAGCTCTGTTCTATGCTTTCAGTCCTGATGTGAACCTTGCTAGGTAGAAAGTTGAAAGCACAAATCCTGATCATTGCTTTATGGGTCTTGAGGTTTACCAGTTCTGTTTTCAATTTGTTTGTATTACTGCCTGGGCCTAGGCTACACACTGCAGCCTGGTGCTACCCCAGCTGGAGGGTGCATGTGACAGGAGGGGAAGGTTGTACAGCTGTAACTAATGTGTAGTTTACTCTTCTTAGCTTCAAAATGGTAAGAGCCATGTTGCTTGCATTATGCAGAAAGGATTTTAATCTGTAGTAATGTACATTTCCAGAGATAGTTGCTAAAAACTTGGCATAATTGATTCTGCATGGGAACCTTTTCATTTGTCAAGTTATAAGGAAAAAAAAAATCTCGATTTGATCATTAAACAATTCTATTTATTTCAGGAAACAACTTTATTGTAGATTTTGAGGAAAGGGCTTATCAGAGTTTAATCAAGAGTTGAGAAAGACTTAAGCCATATAATAAAAGTCAGTGTTTTCACATTTTAAAGTCATCCATTAATTTGTCTATAAATGCCATTGACCATAAGCCATTTGCAATTTACTAAAGCTAGTCTTCTTTTTTTTTTCTTTTTGGGTCTGGTTTTGGGGCCTGAACTCTGGGCCTGGGTGCTGTCCCTCAGCTCTTCAACTCAAGTCTAGCACTCTACCACTTGAGCCACAGCGCCACTTCCGGCTTTTTTTTTTCTGCTGATGTGGTGCTGAGGAATGGAACCCAGGGCCTCATGCATGCAAGGCAAGTGCTCTACCACTGAGCCACCTTCCCAGCCCCAAGCTAGTCTTCTTTAATAGAGTTTATTGAGTCATTATTTCCTCCTTCCTTCAGATTCATCCTAATTAGTTAGAATTTGCTGTGGTATCTTGTTTTCAAATTTCTTATTCATCAATCCATTCTAGACTTCAGATTTTAACTGAGTATAGGAGGTTCTACATATACCTTATTGGTTGATGAGTGCAGAATGATTGGGCTCTGAGTATTGGCACCCTAATATGCATTAACATTTCTAAACATCTTTTCGTGATTCTTTCAAGAAGTAAAACCACTGCCAACTTCAGAATAAGAGTGTATTTGGGAGAAGGGAGAGAACAGAAGCACTATGCGGTATCTGTTTTCTGATAGCGCTGGGTGGAAAAGCAAAGATTGATTTGCTAAAGTTATAAGAAGAGGCAGTAGTTAGCATCTGAAGAGCAGTTAGAGCAGCCTCTGGCCTCTCTCATTTCTCATGGAAGAGTTGCTGACTTCACTGGAACCACTTGGTAATGTTGGCTTTTAGGGAAGGCAGTATATGAGACTAATAAAATATTTCATAGAATTCCCATTTTAAGTTTTTAATTTTACTGTCGTTCTCTTAATAGCAAATCCAGTTTGCTGATGACATGCAAGAGTTCACAAAATTCCCTACCAAGACAGGCCGGAGATCTTTGTCTCGCTCCATCTCACAGTCCTCCACCGACAGCTACAGTTCAGGTAGGTGCGAACAGTAATGTCCCCTCTGATCTCTTCCTGGTGTTCTTCACTTACCTGGAATCTAAAAATTCTTCCTACTGAGGTTGTTAATTCACAGTTAGGAATGAGAATGGCCCCAGCCAGACATAGCTAGGGAAGCATTTGTTATTTTGATTCTTTTTCACCTTGTCTCTGTAGCATCTGTGGCCAATGCTAGAAGATTCTTATTCCCATGTTTATCCACTGACATTTCAGAGGGACAGAATCAGTGGAATTTTGGTTGACAGAACTGGCTTTGACAAAGAAGTGCCCTTTAAAGCATAATTTCTAATATAAAATAAACCTTGCCACCTGGCTTTCTTTTTGTTATTCCCAAGTCTACTTGAGTTGTAACAATAAAGTTACTATTTTGGCTTCTTTTATTTACTAGTAGGATACCTTTTTTTCTGACCTACTTCTCTCCTGTTAACCTCTGAAATGTGAAGCATACAAACCACTATAATTGACTCCAGCTTTCTTTTATCTTTTTCCAATTGAACCGTTAGCCCATAACCTTAGAAAAGGATATAGAGTCTTAGGAGGAACACTAGAAGAAACATTGGGGGGCATCTAACATAAACCCCATCATTGTTCAACTGAAGAATCATTGCCAAAGGATTAAGAGGCTTTGCTAAGGTCCCAGATTGCTATTAAAGGCAACAAAAATCCATATCCAAAGCCTTTCATTGTCCCTTGCCAGAATATTGTTTGCATTGCCTGGTTTGCAGTGTAAAGAATGTAAAATAAAATAATTTGCCAAAAAAAAAAACCCAACCAAACTTATCTCTGTCCTGTACCACTGATAATCCAGTGTAGATAAGATAGGCACACAAGAACAATGTAGGTATAGAAGACTGAGTAGTGAAATTAGTGTATGTATTCACTGGGGGCAGAAGTATCCAAGAAACAATTGTAACTATAATAGTCATCGTAAGTGAAAAAGTGCTTTGGAATAACAGGAGGAAAAAAAGGGTATTTAGATGACAAGCAGGTTAATTATAGCCAAGAAAAAAGGATAACTAATTGGAGTGAGTTATAAGTGGAAAAGAAATGGATGACTAACAAAGTTTTTAAATATCTTGATGGTCGTGATATAGAAATGTAGTGGAGCGTTTTAAAAAGTGAAGTGATAAATAGAAATCAGTGAGCATTGGTGCACTGGTAGAAACTGTGACAAGGGAAACATTCAGTTCAGAAAGGAAAGAATGATTTGAGAGGTAAAGACTGTAGATCCTCTTGACTATCTGTCTGAAGGCTATATTTAGCATTTATGGAAAGCTAGTATTTAAAGTTGGTTATCTTGACCAACTGGCAGTAGAACCAGATTTGCCTGCTTTTTGTGTTACATTTTTTCCCCTCATTATTCCTGAGCACAACCTAGTGCAAAAATCCCTTGTGAGAATCTCTTACTGTTTTCATCTATGTCGGTGATTCTCCAAGCAAGATCCTCTGACCAGTAGCATCAGCAGTACCTGAGAACTTGATGAAATACCAGTATAGGGGTACCTCCTGAGATTTATCAAATGAGAAACTTTGGCCATGGCACTTAGGTATCTGTGTTTAAACAAACATTCTGTGTGATTCAGATAAATGTTTGAGTTATAAGAACAAGTGCTCTATAGAAATAGCATTACTTCTCCCTAAGTTAGTCTTCTCTTTTTGCTAGCCAGATATCTCTGTTACATGGGATCACTACAGGACTAGAATCTGTGACCCCTCATCATAGGTACTAGTGCAGAGCATCCTTAGGATGAGCGAAAGAGCTGCAGCAGAGAGAGATGCACAGCAGTTCTGTTCGTTCTGGCTTAGACCTGAAAGAGTAGGTTCAGCTGAGAGTGACGTAAAAGGGAGCTCCAATTAGTGTTTGCTTGACTTAAATGACAGTCCCTTGGGGGTTGCACTCTGTACAATTGGGACCATTGAGGTTTTTGTATCCCTCTTTCTTTATGGCTCTAGCTGCATCCTACACAGATAGCTCTGATGATGAGGTTTCCCCCCGAGAAAAGCAGCAAACCAACTCGAAGGGCAGCAGCAATTTCTGTGTGAAGAACATCAAGCAGGCAGAATTTGGACGCCGGGAGATTGAAATTGCAGAGCAAGGTAAAAGAAACAGAACGGGTAGAGGACCAGAAGCAACCCTCTTATTGTTTATCAGGACTGAGACAATTTAAGGCTTGAAAGCTAACTTGAAAGTCGTTTGGGGAAGGACAGTTGCCTGGACTTTTGGATAAACACTTCTCTCTTCATGGAGCTTCAGCCCCAGGAATTTGTTCTTGTTTTCCCTTCTTCCTGCTCTCAGCATGTGTTTTCCTCCCTCATGACACCACATTCAAAGACCTACAGTGCAGAGTCAGCAAGTCCTCGATCACTACATAGTAGTTAGTTATGTGGGATCTTACTGGAGTTGCCAATCCCCAAGACCTAGTTTTCCCAGAAACAGCTGATGTGGGGGAGAGTTTAAGCCAAGGATATGGTAGCCTTGGGTCTGCTTTGGTCCAGAGCACCCTCTGCTGGAGCAAAGTAGAATTGACTGGCAGTTAAATCTTGGTTTCTCTATCCAGGAAGCTCTTTACTGTTGTTTTGTTTGCACCTTGAAGGCATGGTCTTTTCTGGGAAAGGGGTAGAGAAACCAAGCAGATTTACAGGATAAGGTAAGACAGCAGAGAAAACAGAAGCAGGTGGCTTCCAGTGAAGGCAAAGACATTCTTCCTGGTGTGGTAATTAGGTATGGAATTACATTAGCTTGTGCTATAACTAGTTCTCTCAAATGGATAGATGGTGAAACCCATCATCTATTTTGACTAGTTTTGAGAGTTTACTGCATTCTTCCTATGTAAAGTAGAAGCAGCAAAAGAAAAAGGAACTGCCAAGTGGTTGCATGATAGCTTGCTACCATTACCTTACTGAAGCTTCTAGAAGTCACCAGGGAAATATGTATGCCTGGTGTTTTTTTGTTTTTGAGTTTGTTGTGTTTTTGTCTTTTGTTTGTTTGCCTCATCTAACTATACCTTAGCAGACCCAGCCCGGCTGTGGCTGTGGCTGGGCAGTATATGGTATTGGTAATGCAGACCTGGCTCAGATCCTCTGTTCTTCCACAGACATGTCTGCTCTGATTTCACTCAGGAAACGTGCACAGGGGGAGAAGCCCTTGGCTGGTGCTAAAATAGTGGGTTGTACACACATCACGGCCCAGACAGCGGTGAGTTTACTGGAAGAAAATAAAAAGACTTCTAAGAAAGGAAAGAGACAAGTTGTTGTTGTTGTTGTTTTAACTTGCTTTTCTTCCCCTATTGAGCCACCCTCCAACTGTCAACTATTAAATAGAATCTATGTTACATAATAATGTGTTATTTTATTTTCATTTGTATTAGTACACCCATTTTAGCCAAGCCAACTTAGAAAGAACTCAAATATGATCATGATAAAAATGTATAGACCTCTAGGAACATGCCTTTTGGGTATAGCTAAGTACCAGTGTGCCACCCAGCTGGATTACACCCTGTGTAACTTCCCCACTATGGCAGCTCTTGTTGCAGTTATGGATAATGTGTTCCTACCGAGGTTTGCACCCCACTGCTGAATGGCCCTCCTCTTCCTCACCCTGTCTTCCTACACATCCACACAGGTATTGATTGAGACACTTTGCGCCCTTGGGGCTCAGTGCCGCTGGTCTGCTTGCAATATCTACTCAACTCAGAATGAAGTAGCTGCAGCTTTGGCTGAGGCTGGTAAGTTCAACTTTTTTTTTTAAAACCAGCTCTGCCTCAACTTACTTATTTAAACATAACTTTGCTGTATCAAAATTATCATTACATCATGTATGTCTAGGGACTATAAAATTTGTGCAATGATTAAAAACATCAACAGGAAGAAAATGGATAATAAAATCTGTGGCAGAATAGTATTTCATCATTAAAAATGATCTTTGAAAATAAGGATAATGAGGAAGTGACCAATGCTGTGTTAAATGGATGAAGATAACTATTAAGCTGTGTGAGCTCAGATGGTCTCTTTTCACCAAAAGTCTAAGCATTTTGAGAGAAAAAAATCCAAGTAAGCAATGCCCTTTTTTTTATTGGTAGATCATTAGCTTATTTGGTATTACACTGAAAATGTCTGTGTTACTGGTGAGTTTTAAACATAAAATTTTTATTGTTGAAATGTCTAGAAGAAAATCACCATGAGGCTTCTTTGAGGACTTCCCATTTTCCTAAGATCTTCAGAAAATAACTTTATAATATTCTTGCCTTGCTTATTCTGATCTGATAAGTGTTTATCGTAGACATTTAAAGATTTCAAAAACAAGTCCATAATCCCATTTCACCCCTTTCATGGTAAAATTTTTCTTTTTCTGTCTATACTGATAGAATGAAACTTAGTATGCCCATAGTTTTATAACCTGTTGTTTTCAGAATTTTTCATATCACTGAAAACAGACACATTATTAATACCCATACAGCCTGTGATTTTACTTCATATTTTCCAAACATTGAACATTTAAATTATTTCAAGGTGTTTGCTAATATATATGATGCTCCAGAGAACAACTTTATATTGTTTTCCACTTGATTTTATCTCTTTAGGATGGAGTCCCAAGTATAAAATTGGCCTAAACACAGTAACATTTTATGATTCTTTGAATTAAAGTATTATTTTGACTGAGTTTTTGCTCTTCCTAAGTTTGTCCCTCTTTGGGATAGTTTTTTTGCCTTTGTCTCTTCACATGAATCTCAGAAACTGATTCTGGTACAGTACACTCCTCAAAGGAAGAACTGACTGACTTATTTTGATCTACAGGAGTTGCAGTCTTCGCTTGGAAGGGCGAATCAGAAGATGATTTCTGGTGGTGTATTGACCGATGTGTGAACATGGATGGGTGGCAGGCCAACATGGTAATAACTCATGCCCATCCCACACTTTTGACTATAGATTTATTTCTTTTCCTCCTTTAAAGCATGGTTCCCTAAATATGTTTTGGATGTTTGGTCTTACTAACTGTTGCTAAAGTGTTTATGAGCATGACAATCTATTCAAAATGGATATGAGATGCACAAGGCCCTGGGTTCAATTCTCAGCACCAAAAAAATTAAAAGAATGGGTCTGAGTACTGAATGGAAAGGTGGAGAAAAAGGGTAAGTCTAGCTGAACTCATGACTCAAACACAGCAGAATGAAATAAAAGGAAATGATACAGTCCTTTAGAGTAGTATATTTGGCTCTTTTCCTTCCTGTCCCAACACTCCTTTTGTATTCAAAGGGGATATATATTTCAAGACTCAAAGCTAAATATTAATCTAACACTCTTCACTGTAGCAGGCATGGTGGCACATGCCTGCACTTACAAAGCTTGGGAGGCTGAGGTGGGAGGATCAGTTGATTTCAGGAGTTTGAGACCAGCATAAGTAGATAGTGAGAGGCTGTCCAACAAAAAAGAAATTTGAAAAGAAAAAAAAAAATAACTCTCCATCATAAGAATCCTTTTGAACTACTTTGCACCAACAGATTTTACTGTATTTCCACTGTCTAAACTTTCTCTGTGGAGCTCTCAGAAGTGCTCCCAGAACATACAGGGCTCTCTTAACTAGTGCAGAAAGTGGGCTCAAAGTTTCCCCCTAGCTCTAGCAGCCTGAATGCCCATAGAAGTCTTCTGGCTGTTCTGTAGATCCTGGATGATGGGGGAGACTTAACCCACTGGGTTTATAAGAAGTATCCAAACGTGTTTAAGAAGATCCGAGGCATTGTGGAAGAGAGCGTGACTGGTGTTCACAGGTAACAGATTCTGGAGTAGCTGCCCTTGTGTCCTTGCCTCAGCCAATTTTTCTGGTCTCTCCTAGGCTTTAGGGCTGTGTTTCAAACTTGTAGTAACTGAATGGGAGTTGTCTATACTAGATAAAACTGAGTTTTTACTTTTGAAAAATCAAGGTGGCTCTAAAAGAAAGAATTTTCAGGTTTTAGTTCACATGAATTTCTCCCCCACTTGCTCCACTGAGTAATTCTTAGTTTGGGGGGCCAGAAAGTAGGGGGTGAGTGTATCTCGAAAAACTGTATTGTATTGCAATTTTATATTTAAATGTGGGGAAAAGTTCTGTACACACTACATGTTATACACACTACAAAAAGTAAAACTGGGCAAAACCCTCTCAACTTGTTGAAAATACCTAAATATGTTTCTCAGTTGGTGGCACAATGCCCTCCTTGCAATGGCACACACAGGAAACCAACCATATTAGAATCGATGTCTTCCTGGTTTATCAGAAGAAGATACGGGCTTTTAAAAGATGCAGAAATGCTGGCCTAAAGATACACATTCCCTTTGTGGAAGGAAAGTAAATTACTTGCATTGAAAGGATTTTATTTTTCTTCAAAAATGAAAGGGCAGAGGGAGAAGAAAATGAAAAGTCAGGAGAATGACAAGGACAAAATCATGTTTACTAATAGCCTTGGGCAGTAAGTAAGACTGGGGAGGGCAAGGTGGAACTTGAAGATAATTAGATCTTTATCCTGTATTATGTTTTAGCAGCTAACTTGGTGTTTTTGTTTTTGTGGCCTCTTCTTCCTTTAGGCTCTATCAGCTCTCCAAAGCTGGGAAGCTCTGTGTTCCTGCCATGAATGTCAATGATTCTGTTACCAAACAGAAGTTTGATAACTTGTACTGCTGCCGAGAATCCATTTTGGATGGGTAGGTTGAAATGTACATACATTCAAACTTAAAGGGAATCAACTAGATTGGGTTGCAGTGTTGTCACTGCAGTTTTATCCCCTGGTTTTCCTTTACCTTTAAAAGTTCATTAGAGCTGGGCACAAGTGGCTCATGCCTGTAATTCTAGCTATTCAAGAGGCTGAGATCTGAGGATTTCAGTTTGAAATCAGCCCAGACAGGAAAATCTATGAGGTTCTTATCTGGAGTTAACCAGCAAAAAGTTTGAAGTGGGGCTATGGCTCAAGTAGTAGAGTGTTAGCCTTGAGCACAAAAGCTCAGGGACAGAGCCTAGGCCTTGAGTCCAAGCCTTGGGACCAGCATACATACAAAAAAGTCCCGTATAAGGGCCCATTCCATACTGAGCTTAATCAACTTCCAATTGAAGTTCTCTTGAGTATTTCTCTACTCATAATTTTGTGTGGAAGGGACTATGTTGAGCTAATAATGTTTGAGTTGAGCCCTTATCTGTTTCCACAGCCTGAAGAGGACCACAGATGTGATGTTTGGTGGGAAACAAGTGGTGGTGTGTGGCTATGGTGAGGTAAATAGCTGGGCCTCAGTGTCTCTATCTTTACATAGACTTACTAGAAATAGTTGGTGAAGGAGACTTGTGCTTTCAGTGTAGAGTTAACTGCTGCCAGAGTCACAATATGATTTCAAATGTTTCTCAAACTAAAGCAAAACGTTCTTCATTCAGCTCTATGAGTAGAAATAGAACAAGTTCAGTTGACAGAGTTGATCAGTTTGTCTTGTATCAGCCTCCCCCCATTATATCTTTAATGAGATATAATTCAAATGAATGTAGAATTTTAGCTCCACAAGTTACTTTGGGTGGAATAAAGGGTGTGGCCAAACATCTCTAAACTGAAACAGGTTTTAGGAGACTGTATTGTCTTCAGCAATAATCCATAGAACTTGGGATGGTAGGCTGTCCTTGCATAGATAACATTGCAAATGAGTTACCAGCATTTTCTGCAATAAGAAATTAAAGGTTTTAGGGCTGGAGAATCAGTTACCTGATTCCTGGGCCTAAGGCCCGAAGTTCAAATCTGTGAGAAAAAAACATCTTTTCTATCAAAATATCCTGAGATATTTCTAACAAATCCCAGTACTGTTTAAAAAAAAAAAAAGTGAGAGAAAGAAATTAGTGGTTCCAGTCACTCTTGCTCAGTCTTGTTTCTCTAATGGTTACAGTTATCCAAACCGCTTAATTGCCTCTCATACTGAAGTTCACAATGTGGTCTAGGTCTATTATCTGCTTCGATTTGGAGTTTTCCCACAAGTGCTCACTAGATAACTAGTGATATCCAGAAGTTAACTCTTGTCTCCTAAAGAGCCCACCTACCCCAGTGCACATGCCTCAATGGACAAGGCAACCAGACCTTTCTTATATTCTACAGGTAGGAAAGGGCTGCTGTGCTGCTCTCAAGGCCCTCGGAGCAATTGTCTACATCACAGAAATCGACCCCATCTGTGCTCTGCAGGCCTGGTAAGGATAGAGTAGTGATAACACGGTTAGGTTTGTTTTGAAAGTTCATGATTGAGTCTATTAATCATTTCTTGCAGAAATCTCCAAGGGAAGAGAAGACTAAGATTGCTCTATTCATGCTAATCCTGGGGGTTTCCTAGAACTTGTTGGCATTTTCTCTTCCTAGATGGAGTCTGGGGTTAAAGGCAGCCAGTTTAGTTTAACTCCGCTTACTCCTGCCCCACCTTCACCCTCCTGGGGATAGCACTGGCTTTAATTCCGGAAGGGGATTTTGTTGTTTAATTATGAGACCAGTGTGTAAAGTTTTAAGTTTGAGGCCATTGTCCTTTTCCTCACCCCTGAACTGTCTCATTGTTTTGCTCAGTGTTTTCCCCCTTTTCTTCCAGCATGGATGGCTTCAGGGTGGTGAAGTTAAATGAAGTCATTCGGCAAGTCGATGTCGTAATAACTTGCACGGGTAAGAATCAGCATTGGTGCACAGGGAGGAATGTTTACTCCAAGGTGAAACCTCAAAAGTAACCAGGCTGACTTTTTCTGACACCAAAGGTGAAACCTGTGCTCAGTTTAAAGTTCCAGCCCCAGAATGAGCATCAAAACCTTAATGTATCTTCCAAAGGAAAGAGTCCCTTTTATATTGCTTCAATCTTTAAGCCAAGTAACGGAGCCAAAAAGCCACTGTGCACTCCTGTGTACAGTGTATGCAGGCTCTTTAATGCCAGGTCTCTCCCACATTCTAACTGAAAACCAATCAGTGCCTTTGCTGCCCAGCATCTCATCTGTCATTCTACCATTTCTACTTTTAGGAAACAAGAATGTAGTCACACGTGAGCACTTGGACCGTATGAAAAACAGTTGCATTGTGTGTAATATGGGCCACTCCAACACGGAAATCGATGTGGTGAGGCTTCTTCCAGTAGTTGCTATGTCTTTCTCCTCTGCCTTCCCTCAGAGCCATTGTCAGCTGTATCTTCTTCCTTTCAGACCAGCCTCCGCACTCCAGAACTGACCTGGGAGCGAGTCCGTTCCCAGGTGGATCATGTCATCTGGCCAGATGGCAAACGCGTTGTCCTCCTGGCAGAGGTACACACGCAGGAGACTGGCAGGGAGGGCGTTCCACAAAGTAAGGAGAGGCAGAAGAAAATATTAAGCCTGAGTTGCTCTGAATTCTTTCTCTATTCAGAGGTTTATTTCTCAAATGCTCTAGTCCCTAAAAGAGAAACAGTCCAGAAAAATTCCCTGACCATGGATGCTTTTCAGCCTTTCATACTTAGTGGGTTTGCAGAAAATGGGATAAAACCTGTTGACTTCCTCGTCCAACTGAGCATATATAGGGGTACAGTCTTTTGCTAAATTTGCTTCTCTTTTTTTCCACTGGACTCTGAGAAAAGGGTTTTCTCTCTTCCTCCCAGGGTCGTCTGCTCAATTTGAGCTGCTCCACAGTTCCCACCTTTGTACTGTCCATCACAGCTACAACACAGGTACATGGCAGAATTCCCACATTTTCTGCACTACATGTGCAGAGCTGGATATAGATCAGAGTTCTAATGAGAGTGCTGTGTTCGTGTGTGTGTGTGTGTGTGTGTGTGTGTGTGTGTGTGTGTGTGTGTGTGTGTGTGGTTAAAATTTAGACTTTTTCCAGTATAGAAAAGAGTCATTAGTGAGCCACACACTGGTGGCTCCTCTATAATCCTAGCTATTCAGGAGGCTGAGATCTGAGGATTGAGGTTGAAAGCTAGCCCAGGTAGGGAAGTTCGTGAGAGTTACCTCCAGTTAGTCACCAGAAAACCAGAAGTGGAGTTGTTGCTCAAAGTGTAGAGCGCTAGCCTTGAGCAAAAAAGCTCAGGGACAGAGCCCAGGCTTTGAGTTCCAGCACCATGACCAACCAAAAAAAAAAAAAACCCATTAATGAAAAGTCTGGTAGTACATGCCTGTAATCCTAGCAATCAGCAGTCTAAAGTAGAAGGATCTTAAATTCAAGGTGGGCCTGGGTTACATAGTGAAACCCTGGCTCATCAAAAATAAAGGAACAAGATAGGAAGGAGTTACTAGTGTTTGTGTCTCTGACTTGGCAAAATTCAGTTGAAAATACAGTATTCTAGCATAATGGTTCTTTAGATTGTTCCAGCTTTAGTTCGTTCAACTAGTAGACAAGAACACCAACTAACTCTTAGGCAGAATCATGGGTATTGTCATTTGGCAGGTTACTGTAGTACTTACCTTAAATTCTTGTTAAAACTAGTTCTGTTTTTATGTCCCTAAGAAGTGTTTTTGTCTTCTGGCCCTCTTTTCCCACCCTAGGCTCTGGCACTGATAGAACTCTATAATGCACCTGAAGGACGATACAAACAGGATGTATACTTGCTTCCCAAGAAAATGGGTGAGTGAAAAGTGGTAGAACCCCTATTGGTTGAAGGATACTAGATTCGGAGTCCAGGTTCTGATTCTTTTTCTTGTGAGTACTAATAGGTTGATCTCAGGAGATCAGTAAGCCTCTGTTACTTGATCAGTAAACTGAGAATGATAATTTGTACATTACAGAAGTATAGCAAGAACTACAACTAATGAGCAACAGTGCTTATTAGCACAGTGCTATAAGGTAGATGATGCTCTTCTTCTAAAGTAACCTTTGGAAAGTCAGTAAACTTTCCAGAGCAACTGATACAGCCCAGGCCTTTTATGCCCATCTCTGTCTTGATTAGCAGATTGGTTCTGTCACCCCTGAGGACTGCCATGCTTTGTTCATGCAGTGTGTTCCATTGCTAGACCTCAGCCTTTCTGCACAGTGGTACCCTCCTACCATCTCCTGGGGCCAGCCCAAATAAATGTCTTGCTTTAAGCTAAAAAAAACAAAAAAATTAAAATAAAAAATAAAAAGTGGCTTGCTTCAGATTGACTTTTTAAATTAATATACTCATTAAAGTCAGATTCACCTGTGTGAGAAATCTATGATCCTGAAGTGTGAAGCCTTTATGGATCTTATGCTAAGTAAACATTAGTGTCACAAAAGTTTTTTGAGCTTACTACAGTCCATTTTGATTCAGTCCAGCTAAAAAGGTGGTAAGGAGGATGGGAGCAGTAAATCAAATGTTAACAGCTAAGATGAAGCCAAACCTTTCCTAGAGAAGATATGGAAGTACACTAGATGGAATTTTAGAGATACTGAAAGAAAATTCTCTGCCAGAAAAACAGGGCTTTTAAGATAAGCACATATTTCAACTTGTGGATTCTTTCAAGGTTATTTCATCTCTATTCTATCTCAGAAAGCTTCCCATGAAAATAAGGGTAGGCCATGCCCTAAGAGGCATATTTGACAAGGAGTCTGCTCCCCTGCCACTTCCTCCTAGATGAATACGTTGCCAGCTTGCACCTGCCATCTTTTGATGCCCACCTGACAGAGCTGACAGACGACCAAGCAAAATATCTGGGACTCAACAAAAATGGGCCATTCAAACCTAATTATTACAGGTAACTTGGGGAAAGCAATGAAGAGTTCTTTAATATAGAAGTAACAGCCTAGGGCTGGGAATGTGGCTTAGTGGTAGAATGCTTGCCTAGCATGCATGAAGCCCTCGGTTCAATTCCTCAGTACCACATACACAGAAAAGGCCGAAGTGGCACTGTGGCTCAAGTGGTAGAGTGCTAGCCTTGAGCACAAAGAGACTCAGGGACAGTGCCCTGAATTCAAGCCCCAGGACTGGCCAAAACAAAAGTAACCAGCTTAGCCAACTAGCTTTCATTTTTCTCTTTCTGGTGTATGTGCTGTGGGCTTTAACTCAGGACCTGGGTAGTGTCCCTTAGGTTCAAGTCTGGCTCTCTACCATTTCAGCCATAGCCCATTTCCAGCTTTTTTGCTGATTAATTGGAGATAAAAATCTCTTGGGGTTTGGTTTGTCTGCCTAACTGACTCCAAACCATGATCCTCAGATCTCAGCTTCTGGAGTAGCTAGGATTACAGGCATGAGCCAGTGGCACCCAGCAGCCAGCTTCCTCCAGTAAAGATCAGGTGCTATAACTGATTTTATAAAGAATAGGAATTCTTCAAATTGAAGACAGGGTAAGGTCTGGGGGTGGAGTTCCATGATGAAGAGTCCTTACAATGCATGTGTGAAACTATCTCTAGATTGATTCCAGCACCACAAAACAAACAGATTAACGAGGTAGGTAAAGAAATTGTAGACGCAGAAAAGTAAGTATATTCTGAATTTGTGGGGCTTGAGTCTCACCCTAAAGACTGATGTACTTGGTCTGGGATGAAGCTCTGGCAAACTTCTCTTATGAAAGCTCCACAGACAATTCTAATGCATAGTCAGGGTTGAAACCATTGACTTATATTAGAAAGAAATGCCAGAAATGGCATAGTGAGAGACAAATGGTGCCTGGGATCACCTGCAGGAATCCCCTGCCTGGGCCAGGAAGGGACCCGTGAAAGGTGATCTGTTTCTGCTTCTTCTCTTGGATATCTCACATGGAACATATATTAACTGGTCCATCTTTTTCCTTACAGATACTAACGGACCATATTACCAACAACCAGTCCATATGAACCACACAACTCTAAAAGAAATATTTTTTAAGATAACTTTTATTTTCTTTTTATTCCTTTCCTGTTGATTTTTTTCTATATTGTCATTTTTTTGTTTTTGTTTTTGTTTTCTTTTCATCTCAGTATCCAAGTTTTGCAGACCACAAAGGAACTTGGCTTCAAGGTTCCTTAGTTGAACCTGAGGTTCAGGGTCCCCCCCTACCCCGACCCCAAGTCAGTCAAGGATTTTACTCTTCCAGCCCAGAAAGGTAATCCTTTCACTACCATTTCTGGGGCCTATAGTCGTGATGAGGTACCTTGTTAATAGGAAATGCTAAGGTACCTTTGATGTGGAACAATTTGCAATGTCTAAATTGCCTTAAAGAGCCCACTTATTAGCTGCTGAAATCAGTGCTCTTTCACTTCTTCAGAGGAGCAGGAGTGGTAGCTACCTGCCAGGTAGATGTAGATGGTGCATGTTAATTTCCCTTAGAAGTTCCTGGCCTGTGTTCTGTGTGAAGGTGAGGGGTCGGGCTCAGAGAAATGTCTCCCGGAGGACTGCCTGTGAAGATGCAGCAGCCTCCTAGGCCTCTGTGCCACCCTGCCTTCACTCCCTCCACTGTCTCATTTTCCTACTTCTTAACAGACTACATTGTATCAAGTTGAACTTTGTCCCCTAGCATTTATTTCTGTTGTTTTGTTTTGTTTTTTAATTAAGGAAAATTTTAGTGTTAACACTGAGGAACTGCTCAGGTGGTCAGTTATCAATTTCTCTTTTCAACTTTTGAAGCAAAGAGTGGAGAGTTGAGATTACTCTGTAATCTCAAACTCTGATGAATCCCTCTGTTTCTAGCTCTTCATTTTTATAGCATCAGTGAACTGGAGCCATAAGCAAATTGTTTCTGCTCTGCCCCATACAGCTTATGCTGAAGGCAAATTTCTTGAGCCATCACTCAGTATAAACACACTGAGCTCTATCTTTAGAGTTTGTCCTTTAAGAGCAAATTTTTGGTCAGCTGTGCTTCTGCAACCTAAAATATTTAAAGGGAGATAGGTGTGGATAGAAGGAAGAATGGTAAACTGGGCCAAAGTAAAATGTATAATGTGTCTGGGACTATAGATGCTGTCTGATGCTTGTTTTATAGAAGTGATACCATTTTTGATTGACACATCCACAAAAAGTTGATGAACCAAGATGTTAACATTTTGCTGTGGAGAAAGTAACCAGTATATCCTGACTCATTTTCTGAAAGAATACCCAGAGATTTCTCAAAGATCAGAGAGTATATCCATGCCATGCACCCTGCTTACCAGCATTTCTGCATGGTGAAATGAGCTTTAAGTATATAATTATTCAGGATTTTAAATCCTCAACTGGTTCTAGCTTATAGTCCTTCAAAGCCGGGCTATGCATTAGTGCTAGATAATAGACATTCTTAACTTCTCTCCACTGATCAGAGAAACAAATGCTAAAAACAGGAATATTAAAACCGAAAGCTTTTACCCTGCAGCTTCCTAGCAGGGGATGATAATCTTGCCAAAACTTTTTTCCCTTCTCTCCCATTTCTCCCCACCCAGTCCCTTTTCCTTGCCAGTGTGGCCATGCTTGCTTCTCTGTAGATGCTAACAGTTGAAGCCCTTTCTCCTAGGGCACTTAACCAGCCAATCAGAACACCACATCCATTGGGGAGGTAACCTGGCCAACACTGTATCCATGGGGTCAGCTCTGCTGGAGAGAAGGGGCCTAGATCCAACTGCCCTCTGATCCTATGTCTCTTACTGTGTCCATAGGAATAATAGGTAAGGGCTCTGTCTCTGTCAAGCCATGTAACAAAGGACACTGTGGAAAAAGTCTGGCATCAGAGGGAGTATATGGAAAGCAACTTGGGAGGAAACTGTTCATTTTGTATTGAATGATTTTTAATGAATGCAATATTAATCCTTGCAGATCAGCAATAATCATTAAAGTCAATTAAAATGATAAGATCTTATTGGTAGTCTGTGTTTTTCTTGGTTGAATAGCAAAACTTTATAAGAACCTGTTTGCTAGGATGGGTTGAGTCATAGGTCAGGAGTATTTAATAGGTATTTAATAGGACCTAATATACAGAGGCTAAATGTAGACTTCATTATTAGCTTTCAGGGTCTGTTTTTGTTTCACTGAGATGATCTCACTGTGTTGCCCAAGCTGGCTTCAAACTCTGAGACTCAGTGTGTGCTGGTGACTTATGCCTGTAATTCTAGCTACTCAGGAGGCTGAGATCTGAGATCAAGGTTCAAAGCCAGCCCCAGCAGGAAAGTCCATGAGACTCTTGTGACTCCAATTAACCACTAAAAAACTGGAAGTGGAGCTGTGGCTCAAAGTGGTAGAGTGCTATCCTTGAGCAAAAAGAGCTCAGGGACAGCACCCAGGCCCAGAATTCAAGCCCCACGACTGACTTAAAAAAACAAACTCACTCCTGGGCTCAAGCCATCCTCCTGCTTTAGCCTTCTCAGGGGTACACCATTGTACCAAGCTATCAGTAACATCTTATATTGTTACAGTTTGGATGGTGAATGGCCCCTAAAAGTCTGTATTGAGGCCTGATCCCTAGGATGTCACTATTGGGAGGTACCATGGATCCTTTGATAGGTAGGATTTGTAAGAGGTGATGAGGTCACTGTGGATCTGTGCCCTTGGAAGGGATGATGGGACTTCTCCCACTACTTTGTCCTTTTTGGTTCCTGTCTGATGAGGTGAACAGTTCTGCTCTACTTTGCATTCCCATCAAGTGCTATTCACTATAACATGGAACATTGAGGCCAGTCAAGCAAGCACTGAGCCATCTTCTAGAACTGTGAACAAAAGTAGTAAGCCTTTTCTCACTGTAATCCCAAGACCCACAAAAAAAAAAAATGGGGAAGCTGAGCACTGATGGGTTATCCTAACTACTAAGGAGACTGAGACCAAAGGGGCAAGGTTGGAAGCCAGCTTAGGGAGACAAATCCTTGAGACTTTTGCATCTTAAATTAACTAGTGAAAATCCAGAAATGTAGGTAGAGTGCCAGCCTTGAGTGAAAGAAGCCAAATGATAGCAAAAGGCCCTAAGTTCAATGCCCAGTATCAGCACCAAAAATGATAGACAGACAGACTGACAGACAGACAGACAAACAGACTAAAGAATTACTAACAATATCCCCAGCTCTGAACATCTGTTTTTCTTTTGTTTGTCGGTCGTGGGGCCTGAACACTGGGCCTGGGCGCTGTCCCTCAGCTCTTCAGCTCAAGGCTAGTGCTCTACCACTTGAGCCACAGCGCCACTTCCAACTTTTTCTGCTTATGTGGTGCTGAGGAATCAAACCCAGGGCCTCATGCATGCAAGGCAAGTACTCTACTATTGAGCCACCTTCCCAGCCCCCATCTCTTTTTTAAATAGTGTTTACCTATGCTGCCAAAAGGCAAGAGATTGCCCTGGGAGACATCACTAAGTCTGTGCCATATTTCTCAAAATTACTAGACTCCGTCTCCCACCAATGGCCAAACTTCCTCTAGACTGGCAGCCACTGCCCTCCTTACTGAACAGGCTTCTAAGCTATGAGACAACCACTGGAGGGGTCTTAGAGGTGGAAGGCTACTTTGTTTGCTGGACTCTGCTGAGGTTATACTTAAGGTTTATCAGGCCCTAAACTCGGCTACTGTCATGCCTGATCAGAACCATAATGAGATCATTCATATGTTAGAAGCAACAGACAAGTATGTTCCAACAAACCTGACTCAGGAGCTGATGCTGTGGAAAACTGGTTTACTGGTATATAAAAATAGAGGTAAGAAATAGGATTTGTGGAGCCAGGTGCTGGTTGTTGACACCTGTAATCCTAGCTACTCAGGAGGCTGAGATCTGAGGATCACAGTTCAAAGCCAGCCCAAGCAGGAAAGTCCATGAGACTCTTATCTCCAGTTAACCACCTGAAACCTGGAAGTGGTGCTATGGCTTAAGTGGTAGAGCATTCACCTTGAGCTGAAGAACTCAGTGACAGTGCCCAGGCCCAAAGATCAAACCCCATGACTAACAAAAATAGGATATGTGGTAGTAAGTCGCCAAAGGATTTTTGAAGTAAGGCCTTTACTTCCAAGCATGTCTTACCCCAAAGGCTGAGCTCATAGCCTTAACATGCTCAGTCAGGTAAGGAAACTTGAGTCAAAAGCCACAAACTACACATACCTTCATGCCCAAAAGGCTATATGGAAGGAAAAGAGATTGTTTACAAAAATAATAATAAATACAACATGGCACAGAGATCCTGGTCATCTTTTTATTTGCAGTATTGAATTTTCAACTCAGGTTGATTGCCAAGCAGGCACTATGCCATTTGAGCCACCCTTCCATCCCTGGACCCTGTCCCTCTTACAGGCAGTTTGAAAGCAGTAGAAGTGGCCATTGTAATTGCTGCTGGAGGTTTGGCTCAGTGGTAGAACAATTGACACCTAGCATGTGTTAGGCTATAGGTTCAATCCCTGGGAGCGGGGGGGGGGGGGGAAGGCCCTTATGCACTATAAAGGAGATAATGTCAAAGGAAGTAATTTGACAGTAGCAAAAACAACTGTCCTAAAAACAGGACTACAGGTGTTCTCTCAGACAACTAAGAAGGAGCATATACCAAGTTACAGAGCAGGCTGAAATAGATAGGGACCTTACAAGGACTATTAGAAGAATCCAGAGGGCTGGGCACTGGTGGCTCATGCCTGTAGTCCTAGCTATTCAGGAGGCTGAGATTTGAAGATCATAGTACTTGGAAGTTAGGCAAGGAACGTCCTTGAGACTCTGATCTCCAATTAACCACCAGAAAACCAGAAGTGAAGCTGTCCCTCAAAGTGGTAGAGTGCTAACCTAGAGCAAAAAAGCTCAGGGGCAGGGCCCCGGTCCTGAGTTCAAGCCCTTTGACCTGACCAACCACCCCCCCCAAAAAAAAAAATCCCAAGAGATGATGGTTCCTAGATTAAAAAATAAAACTTCCAAAACCCTTACAACAACAAAAAAAAAAAAAAAAAAAGAGAAAAGAGGGAAAAGCTGGGCCTCATTGGTTCACTTCTATAAAAGGCTGAGATCTAAAGGACTATTGTTAGAAGCCAACATGGGAAGAAAAGTCTACAAGGTTATCTCCAATTAGGGGCTGGGAAGGTAGCTCAGTGGTAGAGTGCTTGCCTTTCATGCTCAAGGCCCTGGGTTCGATTCCTCAGCACCACATAAGCAAAAAAGAAAAAAGCTGGAAGTGGCGCTGTGGCTCAAGTGGTAGAGTGCTAGCCTTGAGCTGAAAAGCTGAGGGACAGCACCCAGGCCCAGAGTTCAGGCCCCACAACCGGACCCCAAAAAAATAATAAAAAAAAAAGGTTATCTCCAATTAGCCAGAAAAATGCTGGGCTAGAGGTTTGGCAGAAGGATAGCCAAGTTGAGCAAGTATGAAAATCCCAGACAGGCAAAAGTAAGTTAATTGGTTAATAAATTTTAAAATACATGGTTGCTCTTCCTTGAGGAGGGGTGCTATGGATACCTTAGGCCACAGAGCCTTTACTGGGAAGATGACAGTTGGGCACCAGTGATTCATGTTGGAAACCACTTCAAAGCCAGCCTAAGTCTGTGAGATTCTTATCTCCAATTAATCACCAAAAAAAGCCAGAAATGGAGCT
The DNA here is from genome assembly GCF_000151885.1 of Dipodomys ordii. Classification (NCBI taxonomy): domain Eukaryota; kingdom Metazoa; phylum Chordata; class Mammalia; order Rodentia; family Heteromyidae; genus Dipodomys; species Dipodomys ordii. The sequence goes on along the minus strand of NW_012267362.1, from coordinate 1,025,335 downwards.
GTGGCTCAAATGGTAAAGCACTAGCCTTGAGCAAAAAAACTCAGGGACAGCGCTCAGGCCCTGAGTTCAAGCCCCATGACTGGTGTACACACACAAGAGCCTGACTACTCAGGCGCTGGTGGCTCACACCTGTATTCCTAGCTACTCAGGAGGCTAAAATCTGAGGATCACGGTTCTAAGCCAGCCCAGGCAGGAAAAGTCCATGAGACTCTTATCTCCAATAAAGCACTCAGAAAACTGGAAATGGCTCTGTGGTTCAAGTGATAGAGCACTAGCCTTGAGCTGAAGAGCTGAGGGACAGCACCCAAGCCCCATGACTGACAGGAAAAAAAAAAAAAAAAGCCTGACTATTTGCTATCGCAATAGTCTTGGAGGAGGACTTTGATCCTTGTCCAAAGAAAGAATACCTGCCTTGGTAAATTTAGACTTCAGTTCACCTAGTCTATCACCACTAAGCTTTGACTTCCTCCTAGTCTATTTTCACCTTTACAGTAAAAGGTAGATTGTGGCTTTGAGAACTAAAAAGTCTTTAAGGCTTTTTTTTTTTTTTTAGATGCAGTCTTGCTCCATAGGCTTCAATTATGCTGCCTCAGCCTCCTGAGTGCTGGGAGTTAGAGGTATAAGAGTGTGCCATCTCACCCAGCTTCGAAGACATTATTAAGAGGACCTTCCAGCTAGGCACTGGTGGCTCATGCCTGTAATCCTAGCTACTCTGGAGACTGAGATCTGAGGGTTGAAATTCAAAGCCAGCCTGGGCAGGAAAATTCATAAGACTCTTCAATTAAGCACCAAAAAAGCTGGCGGTAGAGCTGTGGCTCAAGTGGTGGAGTGCTAGCCTAGAGCAAAACAGCTCAAAGATAGGTCAGTGCCCTGGAGTTCAAGCCCCAGGATTGGCACCAAAAGAAAAGGGGCAGGGGGATAATACCCAGGCCCTGAGTTCAAACTATAGGACTAGCATAGGGCTGGCAGAGAGAGGGCACAAACAATCCTTGTTTTAGGCTCCCTATGTCCCTACAGAATGATAAAGGACCTACCTTTACAGCTAATATTTTTTTAAATGGGCTCCACCACCCTGAAGATCACTTATCCCCTATATCCCTACATACAGCATAGAAAATGTTAAAAAGGCTAATTATGCCCTTTAAAAAAAAACCTTGCCAGCTGGGTGCTGGTGGCTCACACCTGTAATCCTAGCTACTCAGGAGGCTGAGATCTGAGGGTCAAGGTTCAAAGACAGCCTGGGCAGGAAAGTCCATGATACTTATTGCCAATACACCACTCAGAAAACCAGTAGTGGTACTGTGGCTCAAATGGTAGAGCACTAGCCTTGAGCTGAAGTGCTGAGGGACAGCGCCCAAGCCCAGAGTTCAGGCCCTACAACTGACCAAAAATAAATAAAACCTTGCCAAGCCAGGTGCTGGTAGCTCATGCCTGCAATCCTAGCTTCTCAGGAAGCTGAGCTCTGAGGACTGCAGTTTGAAGCCAGTTCAGGTATGGAAGTCCACGAGGCTCTTATCGCCAATAAACTACATGGAAATAAACCATAGATGGCTGTGGCTCAAGTGGTAGAGCACTAGCCTTAAGCACAGAGGCTCAGGGACAGTGCCGAGGGTCTGAGTTCAAGTCCCAGGACTGGCAAAAACAAAAAACAAAAACTTGCCTGACTGGTTAAGCTATGTCAAAAGTATCTGAAGTCCTGCTTAAAGCTGCTACCATCTCACTTGTAAGGATAAGAATAGCTTCTGAGGATATCTTACAACTTAGCCTTTTTTCAGATGCTAATTTAAAAAGCCCTTCTGACTTCAGACTTTTTTTTTACCCTTTTTTTTCTTTTTTGTGCCAGTACTAGGGCTTGAACTTGACCTGGACACTGAGTCTTAGCTTTTTCACTCAAGGCTAATGAACCATACTTCTACATTTAGAGGTTAATTGCAGATAAAAGAGTCTCACAAACTTTCCTGCCTGGACTGGCTTTGAACCTCAGTCCTTAGATCTCTTGAAAAGCTAGGATTATAGGCATGAGCCACAGGCACTCAGCTTCCAGACTCTTTTCTTTTTATTCCAGTACTTACCAAATGTCTCAACAATCTAGGACAGGTGCAACAAGCTATTAACTGAATGTGGAGATAGGATCTTACCAGCTCTCAGGACAGAGGATACTCTGGTAATCCTAGGAGATAGAGTCCTGATACAGAAAGAAGGAGCACACTCTGATCAGCTAAACCATAAGGTGCTCTGTGTGTGTGTGTGTGTGTGTGCACGCGTGTGTGTGCGCGCTGCCCTGGGCTTGAACTCAGGGCCTTGGTGCTTTTGCCCGAGGCTAGTGCTTTACCACTTGAGACACAGTCTACTTCTGGCTTTTTTGGTGCTTATTGAGAGTTGGATTTTCCTGCGCAGGCTGGCTTTGCACTGTGATCCTGAGATTTCAGTCTCATGAGTAGCTAGGATTACAGGGGTAAGACACCAGCCAGCACCCAGCACCCAGCGACCATAGAACTTTTTAAGAACCCCCACTGCTGTCAAGTTAAGGGGAATAAACAAGTAAGTTCACTTTTCTAGAGTAAAATGTGTCTTTCTTGAGAGCTCACAGGAAATCAAGATAGAGGATTACTCTGACTGCACCTGCAACCCTGTGGAAGATCTAAGGCTTCTTTTCAAAGGTGACTATAAAAACCAATGTTCAGGTAACCAATATGACCAATGGCTTCTGCCTGGGAGTCCTCTTGGACTTCTTTGACAGTTTTTCTTGTTTTTGCAAACTTCTGCATGCTTCCAGAGGACTGCTTTTCCTGTTTTGGGTTATCCTAGTCAGTAGCCATTATCCATTTCACCTTAGTCTTTCAACTAACACCCGCCCCTCCCCCCCGCATTATGTTATCTCAGTTCTCCCTAACATTCAAGCAATGGAATAATAATGCCTATATCCTCCTCACTAAAGTCTTATTTAGGGTTCAAAATCTAGCTAACCTTTGGGTTTCCCACCAGCAATTACATCTGGGTTTCTGATTCTCTGTACCTGAAATGCTTAGATTCTTCCAAGCAAATCTATACATGTTAACTGTAGTGGATTTTATTTGTTTGTGCTGGTGCTAGGAAGTTCTGGGCATTGGCCTTGTGCATTTTTGCTCAAGGCTAGCACTCTACCACTTGAGCCACAACTCCTCTTCTGGGTTTTTGGTCTGGGGTTTTGGTCAACATATCTCAGCCTCCTGAGTAGCTAGGATTATAGGCGTGAGCCACTGTGCCTGGCCAACTATAGCATTTCTTCCCACCAAACCACGGAATATAATCCCTTTTTATTTCCAACCCATATCTTTGATCTTGGTTACTAGTGTTGCAACTGTAATAGTTCTTGGTATGCTGAGAAAACATGTTAACAGGTGCTCAACCTATTCAAGACCATACTGGCAAAATGAGACTCTTACTGGCCTATACTATAAATTCAACAACTTCCTTCCTTATTCCTCTTTCAAGACCTCACTGATCATACAAATATAACCTTTCAAGTTGGGCAACAATGGCTCACTCCTGTAACCCTAGCTACTCAAGAGGCTAAGATCTGAAGATTAAAGTTCAAATCTAGTCCAAGCAGAAAAGTCCATGAGATTCATCTCCAATTAACCAGCAAAAAGCCAAAAATGTAGCTGCGGCTCAAGTGGTAGAAGCCAGCCTTGAGCAAAAAAGCCAAGGAAGAGCATAAGGCCTTGTGTTCAAGCACCAGTACTGGCAAGTGCATGGGTGTGCATGTGCACTCATGCGCGCGCGCACACACACACACACTGCAATCTTTTCAGATAATGGCTTCCTTTTCCTCAGGCCTGATATATTTCTTTGCCAATTCCAGGGTAAGGAGTGGGTATACAATGTGTGGACTAGAATCCAGTAACAGAACAATCAACTCATATATATGACCCCTTCAAATAAGATCATAATTATTTATAATCATTCATTTTTCCCTAACTACTACTTTTCTTTGTTGTTGTTGTTGTTGTTGGTTGTGGGCTTGAACTCTGGGCCTGGGCACTGTCTCTCAGCTCTTCAGTTCAAGGCAAGCACTCTGCCATGCCACTTGAGCCACAGCGCCACTTCTGGTTTTCTGGTGGTTAATTGGAAATAAGAGTCTCATGGACTTTCCTGCCCAGGCTGGCTTTGAACCATCATCCTCAGATCTCAGCCTCCTAAGTAGCTAGGAATACAGGTGTGAGCCACCACCACCCAGCTAACTACTACTTTTTATCCTCTCAACATAGATGAGCAATTACACTAATCATAGATATAGTCATAATAGGCACCCATAGCACTGGATAAAATGTTGTAGAAATAATTTACAGGTTTTGTTTTTTGTTTTTGTTTTTGTTGGTCAAGGGGCTTGAACTCTGAGCCTGGGCACTGCGCTCTTCAGCTCAAAACAAGTGTTCTACCACTTAAGCCACAGCACCATTTCTGGCTTTCTAGTGGTTTTATTAGAGATAAGAGTCTCATGGACTTTCCTGTCTGGGCTTGCTTTGAACCATGTTCCTCATAGCTCAGCCTCCTGAGTAGCTAGGATTACAGGCATGAGCCACCAGCGCCTGGCTAATAATTTAGTTTTCACACCACTAAAATGTCACTACAGGGCTGGGAAGTGGATCAGTGTTCAAGTGCTTGCCTTGCATGCATGGAGCCCTGGATTCCATTCCTTCACACCACATAAGCAGAAAAAGCTAGAAGTAGTGCTGTGGCTCAAGTGGTAGATCCCTAGCCTTGAGCTGAAGAGCTGAGGGACAGCATGCAGGCCCAGAGTTCAGGCCCCATGACTGACCAAAAAAAAGTCACTACAGGGCTTGGAATATGGCTCAAGTGGTAAAGTACCTGTTTAGCAAGTACAAGGCCCTGAGTTCAAACCTCAATACCACCACCAAAAAAAAAAAAAAAAGCCAAAACAAAAAAGAACTTCTAAAAGTTAGACTTTCAAGCTTCTACAACCGTAGAAGACTAAAGGATAGAAATCTCCAAAGGGGAAATGAGGCAGGGTAAGCGGCATGAGGAAAGAGGGAACTGCATGACCACTAAAGGATGATGCAACAGCAAATTTGCATTACATCAGGGTGTCATGTTACCACTCAAACTGAAAAACAAGACTTTGCTAGGATCAACACGGCCAACAGAAATGACCACTAACTGTCATTTGCTTCATTATAATGGCCTTTCTGTGTGATTAGCACTGTAGTTTTATCTGTTCCCACTATGCACCTGGTGCTGTGATACATCTGAGAATCCTATATAAGGGCATGAAAAGGGAATAAACCCTATCCCAGGAAAATAACAACCCAGTCTAGGAAATGCCCACCTTAGCCCATGAATAATCCCCCCTCAATTAAAGCGCCATAGAGGTGCTGGTAAAAACCTCAGTGGATGTGACTCATTTCTAAGAATGGCCACATTCACTCATGTGACTTTTGCTTTATAATACAAGCTCACTCCCAATTGCTTGTTTTGTCTCATCTGTGAATTCTCTCTCTTGTGGTGACAACAGCCTGGAAACACTAAGCAGAGGCTTGTCTGTCTCTCCTTGAGGACCACCCCCTCCCAAGTCACTTTAAAAAAATGATGGATACTGCCAGGTGCTAGTAGCTCATACCTGTAATGCTAGCTACTCATGAGGCTGAGATCTGAAGATCAAAGTGCAAAGCCAGCCTACATAAAAAAAAGTCCATGAGACTCTTATCTCTGATTAACCAGCAGAAAGATGGAAGTGGAACTGTGGCTCAAGTGGTAAAGCACTAGCCTTGAGCAAAAAATCTAAAGAACAATGCCCAGGCCTTGAGTTCAAGACCCACTACTGGTACACACACACCAGAAAAATAGACTATTGCTCCTTGCTAAGATCAGGATTTGCTGCCAAATAAACATGCCAAATTTCAGGGAGAAATATAAACTTTTAGAATGTTTTGAACTTCAGAGATGTAACTGAAAGAATCCTTCACATCCACCCTAGGGGACCACGCAGAGGCAGGCAGGCACAGAAGAAAGATTATTACAAGGTTTATTAGAGGAGCCATATGTCCCCCAGAGAAGGAGCACATGGCACCCTTCACTATCTAGGTAGGAGGAGAGTCTGGGTTATAAGCCAATAGCCTTGTGGCCAGGAGGAGTTGGACAGGAGAATGTAAGGACTCAGGAAGAAGTTTAGTTTGGAGGAAGGAAAGAAAGAAAAAGAATGCATCTACATAACTGGCCTCCTTTAACCTGCCCAACCGCCTGCAGAAGTTGGATAGATCCTGTATAAAATCAGGATCCAGTGTCCCATGAATGGGCCATGTGGACTTATTGTCCAGTAAATATTCAGGCTAGATCTCAGTACAGAAGTATATGAGCTCCTGTGAATCAATGTCAGATTCAAGTTGGAGCAATTTTAGATTATTTAAGAGACAACCCAAGGGGGGAGAGTCCTGAGGAATGTCAGGAATATTAGATTGTGTCCCTCCCATAGTAGATGACCTGGAACCAAAAGCTTGCTGCGGAGCATCCTTGGCAGTGCAATTTGGCTCAAAAAGTGGGAAACAACCAGTGGGAAATATCACGTTTCTCCACGGAGTCCGACTGTCTCAGAGGCCCTCCAAAATGTGGCTTAGATACTTGGCCAAGCTTTTTGGGGAGAGGTGGGGAGGGGAGGGGCTTAAGTCCCCTGACAGAGGAGCCTGATACTGTGAAATATAAGCCTCTAGACTCTTCACTTACCTGGGGGTAGGACTTGATCAGCCACTGGCAGACATGTGGGAGGTGTTTCAGTCAGTAGGATCAGCTCGGTGGTCTTTTGGGTCTGCCTAGGACCATAGGTTAGGTCCCAGGGTTGCTGGCAAGGCCCTCCTAGTGGTCTGGAGGAGCAAATCCACCAGGGAGCCTATTCCCGTATGAGCCACCAAAATGAAAGAAAAATGTAACCGGGGCAGAAAGTAACCCAGAAGACCACATGGACAGAAGTCACATAGATGAAAAGATTTATTGCCAGTAGAGCTGACAAGGCCAAGTTCTCATGAGGAAAGGGAGAGAATGGTGCTGTCTGGCTCCTTGGAGGCCTCTTTTATATTGTCGGGGGCCAGAAGTGGGAGGTGCAAGCACTGCCATCGAGGGCAGAGATTAGGTCTGTGAGGGGGGCATTTCCTTACAGTAACCTTGGCCTTTCTCCTGAGTTGACTTGAGGTTTCCCAGGACTGGGTTTTCAGGAAGCTGCCCCATTTTTCTCATTTTCCAGCAAAGATTCTTTCAGCAGAATTTTACAAGGGTTCACAACTAAGTTGCCTTGAATCTCAAAGCGGAATTTGAACTTGGGCTTTTAAACAATGTTTGAATGATTAAGATTGTGGGTATTAATGGAGACAGACTGAGTATATTTTGCACTATTAAATGGCAGTAAGCTTTTGGAGGTCAGAGGAATATTATGGTTTGAATATAAAATGCACCCCACTCCATGGGCTCAGGTCCCATTAATGGTGCTGTTTTGGAGGTTCTGGAAATTTTAAGGGCTGAGGCCTAGATGGAAGGAGATGGAGCCTAGAAGTAATATCATTGAGATGGTGGGTGCTTGACCTGCCTTCAGTAATAATCTTATCAAGTTGTCACCTCAAGACTTAGGCAAGGGCTGGGAAGGTGGCTTAGCGGTAGAGCACTGGCCTTGCATGCATGAGGCCCCTGGGTTCGATTCTTCAGCACCATATAAGCAGAAGCAAAAAAAGGCCAGAAGTGGCGCTGTGGCTCAAGTGGCAGAGCGCTAGCCTTGAGCTGAAGACTGAGGGACAGAGCCCAGGCCCAGAGTTCAGGCCCACAACCAGACCCCCCCAAAAAAAAGACTTAGACAATTTTTCTACTGTTAGTAACATTTTAAAAAATCAACTGAGTGCTGGTGGCTCATGCCTGTACTCCTACTTACTCAGGAGGCTGAGATCTGAGGATTCTGGTCAAGACTCTTACCTCCAATAAACTACTCAAAAAAAGCCAGAAGTGGTGATGTAACTCAAGTGGTAAAGCACTAGTCTTGAGCACAAAGAGGCTTAGCTCAAGGACAGCACCCAGACCCTGAGTTCAAGCCCCAGGACTGGCCCCCCAAAAAATTTGGGATTCTACCAAAATAATTGCTTGTGTCTTCTGTTAATTTTGTTGGCCTTTTGGATAAGAAATTAAATCTTGACAAAATTGATTTAAGCATCTGTTTATAACAGTTTTGAAATGATTAAGACTGTGATTAAATAACTATTATTGTGAGTGATTCTGTAGCATTTATCATCCTATATGTCCATGACTAGAAATGTGAGCTGTGTATCTAAACCTTTACCTTACCTAAATGTTACACAAACATTTACAAGAATTAAAGGTATATAAGTTTAGTACATGTAAAATGGCCAGCAAGTGCTCTATTTATACAATATACATTACATCTGGACTTTCAGTATATAAAAATGATCAATACAACTTTTGGCTTTTCTGCTACTATTCAGCTGAAGAAAGATTTGGCTGTCCTATATTTGAAACCTGTCCTACATATATGAGTATTATTGAGTATTACTGTATTTATTGTATTTATTAGAAGTGCACTTGAAAACACTATACATACATGTATATTGTGCCAGTACTAGCACTTGTAAGGAGAGATTTTCATTTCTTTTTTGTGGCAGGCTAGCACTCTACCCCTTGAGCCACAGCTCTATTTCCAGCTTTCTGCTAGTTAATTGAAGACAAAGTCTTACAGACTTTGGGGCTTGAACTGGCTTTGAATCACCATTCTCAGATCTTAACCTCCTGAGTAGCTAGGATTACAGATGCAAGCCACCTGCCACCTGTGTGCCTGGCCAGGTTTTTTTTGTTTTGTTTTGTTTTTGTTTTAGATGCTGAGTTTACTTTCGGAAGCTGACTAAATGCCAGGCTTGTTTTGAGAGGTGCCTTTTTGGATGGAAGGTCTTCCTGGCCCAGTTTCTTGAGGATTCTTTTCTGACTCCCTGAGAAGGACTTGCAAGTCCTTCTTACAGGCTGGTTGTGAGCCTTTCTGTTCTAGTTTATCCTTCATCTCCCATGGAAATATCTAAGTTGACTTAAGGACCTTCTCAAGTCCCTTCTTCAGTCATTCTGTCCATCCCTGTCAGAACTTTCCCCTTTCTTCTCCAGACTTCCAGTTATCTGAGCTACTAGTTCCTCTGTCCTTAAGAGACGCAGGGACCCCCCAAGTAGTTGAAAAAGTAAAAGACTGATTGGAAATCAACTATTTTTATACATTCCGATGGGCTTTGGAGGCCTAGCCAGTCACTGTTTCACTCCTTACTAAGAATTAAGTCTAAAATGGCTGCAATATTGACCTTTAATAATAGGCAAATATGTCCCTAAACTCCTTCCTAAAAACAGAGGGCTAAGATGAAGAAATAAAAATGGCAATGAAACACATGAGGAAATATTCATCATCCCTGGTGGTGAAGGAAATGCAAATAAAGACAACCCTGAGATACCACCTTACCCCAGTCAGAATGTCCCACATCCACAAATCAGCCAACAATGCTGGAGGGGATGTGGAGAAAGAGGAATCTTATTACACTGCTGGTGGGAATGTACACTTATACAACCACTTTGGAAAGCAGTCTGGAGGGTCCTTAGAAAGCTAAAGCTTGACCTCCCTTACGACCCAGTCATACCAATTCTAGGCATCTACCCTGAACAACAGGAACCAATATACAAGGACACGTGCACCTCCATGTTTATTGCAGCACTGTTCACAATAGCTAGGATATGGAAACAACCCAGATGCCCCACCACAGCTGAATGGATCCAAAAATTGTGGTATCTATACACAATGGAATATTATGCAGCCATTAGAAATGACAAAATAATGGCATTTGTAGGGAAATGGATGGAGCTAGAAGGAATCATGTTGAGCGAGGTAAGCCAAGAGCAAAGAGACAAACGGTACATGGTCTCCCTGATAAGTGGATGCTAAATCAAAAATGTTAGGTGATACAACAAAATTAACAGGACTTAAGAAACAAAGAACTCCCACTCATCTGGTCAAACCACTACTAAATATCCCCATGCTGCTGATCACATGTATGGTGTATATGTGTACACCGTTATATGTTACAGACTGTGATAGACAATTTGCTCCAGGAAAGTTAGAATGAACTTGTGACTTTAAATGAGCATCATTATTCCACAATACTGTGAAATTTGGGGAATTATGTAATCGCTTAATCACAATTTAAAAAAAAGAAGAACCTCGGGGAAGGTAGGGAGGGAAGAGATGGTAGGGGGAAAACAATGGAGGGGGTAACAATGCTCAATAGGAAGTGTACTCATTACCTTGCTCATGTAACTGTAACCCTCTGTATAGTATTTTACAATAAAAAATTTAAAAAATAAATATAAAACAACTGTTAAAAAAATTAAAAAAAAAAACAGAGGGCTAAGGGCTTGGCTCAAGTGGTAGCACCTGCCTAACAAATCCTAAACCAAACAAAAACAAACCCAGGATAGCTTGAATGAGTCCTTGGCTTTGATCTTCCAGACTACAAAACAAACAACATTCCTCTTCTCCCACATATAAAATAAGGCAAAATAAAAACAATTTACATACATTTACATGTATGTTTTTTCTATCTTGTTTGTTCTAGGGCTTAAATGCAAATTTCAGAAAAAATGACTCATCGAGAAAAAAAAGCCATTTGAATATGGGCTAAATAAAAATCCTGTCTTTTTCTCAAATAGTGGTTAAAAAAAATCTTTAACCAGTAACCTTTATCCTATCATTCATAAAAATTATAAAAATGTTTTTTCTTACAAATTAATTTTGTAACACAGATAATATGAATTTATCTTTTTTTTTTTTTGGTCCGGTCGTGGGGCCTGAACTCTGGGCCTGGGCGCTGTCCCTCAGCTCTTCAGCTCAAGGCTAGTGCTCTACCACTTGAGCCACAGCGCCACTTCCGGCTTTTTTCTTTTTGCTTATGTGGTGCTGAGGAATTGAACCCAGGGCCTTGAGCATGCAAGGCAAGCGCTCTACCACTGAGCCACCTTCCCAGCCCAATATGAATTTATCTTGATGCCCTCTAGGAGAACAGATTCATTTTCTCTATCCATTGAAGAATTAAAAGGTAGGAAAGTGTTTAAGGTAAGCAGAGTAAGTGTCTTTGAAAATGAAAGGAAAGCCTTAGAAAAAAGTAGCTCTCCATGAGAAGAGATAGTTCAATGGAGTCCTCTTGGAGAGTGGTTATTATAGTGTGGGGCTCTGCCCATATCTTCTCCCCAGGGCTTTTGGATGATGCTTAATGGCTTGTGCATGCACCACTTAGCTATTTTCATTGGTTGAGCAGGAGCTATGGTCATTATGGGAGGAAATGTTTGAGAAGGAAGCAGAAGCATTTGGGTAGGAAGAAGCATTTAAGCAGAAGCCTGAGGTACTATGGAAACAAGAAGTGCCATGACGAGCCACATTTTATCTGCCATATGTTATTTCCATCATTTTTTATCCCTATCTACTTAATAGCTTCTCTCTTCCCCTCCCACCCCACCTCCTCATTTCTGCCTCTTGGATAGTAACCCCAACTGCTCTCAGTGAACTGGGACAATGACTGTTCCAGACTACTTTCTCCTGAGAGGGGCCAGAACAGGGTATGACAATCTGGGATCCTCTAGGAAGGGTCTTTTTGCCAGATTGGTCATGATTTGTGTTCTGTTCCAACGGATTACAGTAAAACCCCAGAGTTTATATGAAGTTCCTCTTTTTTTTTAATGCCCGTTTGTAGCTTGATGGTCACCAATCTGGAAGAAACAAACTTAACAAGCTGATTGAGAAGACAGGTGCCAAATATTAGTAGAATTATACTAGATGTAAGAAATGAGAGGTGAGCAAGAGTGACTGATACAAGCTCAAGACTTTATTGGGAGACAGACCTGCCAGGCTGCTCCAAGCAGGAATGGAGGCAGCAGTCATGGACAGGTGTGGATAGAAATTTAAAATACGTTAGAGACATTCACATGGGTCACATGGGTCACATTACATGGACTATGGGAATTTGGGGGTAGGGTCAGTTCTGAGAAGTGTTATGAAGGTGTTACCTGGATGACAGAAATTGGAGGGAGAGTCACATTCTAAGAAGACTATTGCAACAGGGCCAGAAATGTGTATGTCACATTGGAAAAACAGTATCAGGGAATAGTACCAGATTTTTGTAAACAGGTGGGGACATGGGTGGGGATTAAATCAGCAAGCTGACTCTGGGACCCTAGACTAGATAGGAGTCCCAGAAAAGCTAATGATCAAGACAGCTAGTACCAGCTCTCCCCATGAGAGCCATCCTTGGAAAGTCTGTATTTTAATTTGAGAGGCTATATGAGTTATTTATGGATGAATTTGGACTTGTCCTGAACTGTTCATTTAAAAGCAGTTGCTATGCTTAGTGACAAATTTTTGTAGACAAGAGCAGAAGATTTTTTTTTCTTTTCTTTTTTGTCGGTCATAGGGCTTGAATTCTGGGCCTGGGCACTGTCCCTAACCTCTTCAGCTCAGGGCTAGTGCTCTAGCCCTTGAGCCACAGCACAACTTCTGGTTTTTCTGGTGGTTAATTGGAGATAAGTCTCAAGGACTTTCTGCCTGGGCTGGCTTTGAACCACGATCCTCAGATCTCAGCCTCCTTAGCCAGTAGGATTACAGGCGTAAGCCAAAGGCACCCGGGTTTTTGTTTTTTTTTTCTTGTTGTTGTTTTGTCGATCATGAGGCTTGAACTCTGGGCCCGGGCACTGTCCCTCAGCTCTCCAGCTCAAGGCTAGCGCTCTACCACTTGAGCCACAGCTCTACTTCTGGCTTTTTCTGTTCATGTGGTGCTGAGGAATTGAATCCAGGGCCTCATGCATGCAAGGCATGCACTCTGCCACTGAGCCACCTTCCCAACCCCCACTTTTTTTCCTTCTATTTTTGACTCTTATTTTCAACATAATTTTAAAGATTACCAGTAGAGGAATAAGTTAGATAGCCCTCTTAGTCCTAAGAAGTTGTGTATGACTGCACATGGGAAGAGGCATCTGAGTTTTTCCTGGTGCTATAGAAATAGCAAGTGACAGAAATACAAGGGTGGTAATTTCCCTGTCTTATCACCTATCCTTCCTGAAAGAGGAAACCTAAATAGAAAAGTTATATGTCTGTGTTATATTTCATGCTGACAATTCTGAGAAAAAATTATATTTTTCTAAACCAACAATTTATCATTTACCAAACCTCTTTTTTCTTTCTGTCTCCTTCCTTCCTTGCTTCCTTCCTTCCTTCCTTCTTTCTTTTCATCCATTGATCCTTCCCACTCCCTTGGTTGGTAAATTTCCACTTGTCCCTGTTAGATTAAGAGTAAGGTTCAATCTCTCTCCTAATGCAAGACCTGGTTGGAATGGTCCCAATACATAATACCATGTTCTTCTTTGAATAAAGCCTGTCCTACTATGTTATTTTTTCAGTGATGGTACTAGGACTTGAATTGAGAGTTTGGGTGCTGTCCTTTAACTCCATTAGCTTTTTCATTCAAGGATGTAACTCTTCCATTTGCGCCACAGCTCCACTTCTGGCTTTTTGCTGGTTACTTGGAAATAAGAGTCTTATAGACTTTCTTGCCCAGGCTAGCTTTGAACCATGATCTTCAGATATGTCAGCCTCCTGGATAGATAGGACTACAGGTGTGTGCCACTAGCACATACTTCTTGCACTTATTTGCCTACTGTTTAAAAAAATAACATATTTTAATTTATACATAATTGTACACACTTAGGGAATGCAGTGTGGCATTTTAATTCATGTATACACTGTACGCTGATTAGGTCAGAGTAATTGCCTTATTGTTTTATATCGTTGCCTTGCATTGAGAACATTTGAAATCCTCTCTAAAAACTTATTCTGCACTGTTAAATTCATTGTTGTCAACAGTGTGCTCATCTGACATCAGAAGTTATCCCATCCATCCGTACTCTGGTCTCTATTAACCATGCCCTCTCCATTTCTCCCTCACCCATGACTTATTCAATATAGTATGCCGTACAGTTCTGCCTACTAGGCACTGTCATTGCACCATGACTGCTCCAGTCTATTCTGCTGGCTGCAGCATAGGAGACATTTATTAAATGTTTGCTGAATTCATTTGCACCATGACTGCTCCAGTCTATTCTGCTGGCTGCAGCATAGGAGACATTTATTAAATGTTTGCTGAATTCATTGGTCTGAACTGTGTCTTGGATGGGAGACAAAGCTCCCTGGGTCCTGAGTACCTGAGTTCAAGTCCCAGTAAACACACAAATGCCGGGTGTCTTATGTATTCACTTGTCTGTACCTCTCCAGGACGTGAGTATCCACTCCGACTAGGACCTGACATTCCTGCGGGCTCTGAAGAGGGCCGTGGCAAGTGCAAAGAGGAAGGTCAGCCCAACGGAAGGCACTGGGGTGGAATGACACCTAAGGACAGACAGAATGACACCTACCCGGAAAGGGAACCAAAGGGGAGACTTCTCTGGCTGAGGGATCACAGGCAGTGACAGACAAGCAGCCAAGATGGCGTTCGGCACTGGCCTCCACACTCAATATGGCGCCCTGGGGGCCGGGGAGGGGGGGTAGGAATCTCGCGAGAGTTGCAGGACGGCGACGGTCCGCGAATTGAGCAGGGGGTGTGGCATAGCCAAGATGGAGCCGGCGCTCGCCGGTCCCGGCCCGTTGACTGTGAACAACAAGCAGCCCCAGCCGCCGCCACCTCCGCCGCCCGCCACCCCGCAGCCTCCGCCCGGGGCGCCGCGGGCCGGCGGAGGTCTTCTTCCGGGGGGCAAGGCTCGAGAGTTTAACCGCAACCAGCGCAAAGACTCGGAGGTCAGGAGCTTCGGAGGGCGAGGCTAGCGCGGGGCGGGCGGCGGCGGCACCGGCTTTCCTGGGGCCGCCTCGAACCAGCGAAGCCGGGCTGCGGGAACACTCGTCCAGCCCTGGCCAGGGAGCTGTCACTGGCTGGAGATCGCCGCGGCCGGGGGCGGGGAGCCCGGAGCCCCGCCGCGCTCGCCCGCCCGGCGGCTCTGCTCCCCGGGCCGCGGCCCTGTGGGCGTGGCCTGGTCCCGGCCCTCGGCGGTCCCCCCCCCAGCGCCCCTGAAATCCGTGCGGTGGCTCCCCCCACATCTGATCACCCGGGGCCCGCTGCTCCAGGGCGGCGCGTGTGGGCAGGGGAGGGACGGGGCGGGGGGCAGAAGGCCCTCAGAGCCAAGCTCGCTATCCGCGGCTCGGGCTGTGCTGCCCAGAGACGGTCAGCGTGGTAAGGGAGACCTACCAGCTTCCCACCCACCTGAGCCTGGGCAGGCTCTGGCCACGGGCAGACGGCGCCTTTGTGGTTCGTGTTCCAGTGAGTGTGATGTCGGAACTGGTGAACGATCAGAAATACATACTGGAAATGTGTTCGGGTGCTGGATTCACCCTCCTCCCTTGCTCATGTGCGGTGTCTCCCTTTGAGGAGACACCGTCGTCTGGAGCTGACTGTTCACCCCAAGTTAAAATTCCTCCCACTGCTTCCCTTTGCAGAATTCATGAATGGAGGCACACACACACATATCGCAGCATTTTCGGGTTTCTTAATCATCACGTTCCCAGAGCATTTACTATTTCCAGTGCACTTACTATGCAGGCTGCTTCACCTGAGACAACTCCCAGCCTGATGAGCAGGCACTTAACTAATGAGAGGAAATTCTTCATGGTCCAAGCATGGTGCCTCAGCTCTTACCAAAGAGTGACGATACTATCTTTAGACCCATGAAATCAGTTCCTCTCAAACGTCTGGTATTTTTGTTTGTTGCAAGCCTGTCTATGGTTAAAACATGTCTAAAATTGATAAGCCCAAAGTGGAGTGAAATATCTTGAGTTTGTATTGAATTATTTAAAAAGGCAAAGAAACAGGTAGAGAGAGAAAGTGTGTGTGTGTGTGTGTGTGTGTGTGTGTGTGTGTGTGTGTGTGTGTGTGTGTGTGTGTGTGTGTGTGTGTGGTCCTGGGCTTTAAACTTGGGGTCTGAGCACAGCCCCTTAGCGTTTTCATTCAAAGTTGGTTCTACCACTTGAGCTATAGCTCCACTTCTGGCTTTTAGTTGGTTGATTGGAGATAAAAGTCTCACATACTTCCCTGCTTGGGGTGGCTTTGAAGCACCATCCTCAGATCTCAGCCTTCGGAATAGCTAGGACTACAGGTGTGAGTCACTGGTGCCCAGCTCCTACTCAGTATTCTTTGAAGTTTGGAGGATTGTGAAAGTCATGAGATGACGAACCCATCTTCCCCTGAAGGGAGGTGCGTGTGTGTGTGTGTGTGTGTGTGATTGAACTCAGGAATTTCCTCATACTAGGCACATGGTCTACCACATGAGCTACATCCCAGCCTTCTGTTTAAAAAATAGTTTTAAATTTTCCTAAGGTAGCCCCAGTCAGATAAAATACCCTTGGATGCATATTATTTAGCTTTATTTTTTGTGATGCTGGGGATCAAATTGAAGACCTGGAGCATGCTAGGCAAGCTCTCTCTTGCTGAGTTATACCCCTGATTCCTATGGTACATTTTAACTTCTCTTTCTATCCTTTAATTTCCATGTAGACTGTGTACATGAAAAGCCAATCAAATAAACAGGGAGACTTGTTTAAACCTATTACAAATGCTGATGCTGTACACTTCCTCTAGTTGTAGCTGATGTAAGTAATTTGGAGCGTGGTCAGTACCTGAAAGACAGGGAAGCTGATATTTGACTAGAGTTTTTTGTATGTTCTGCAGTTTTGATTAGTTCAAGGTCACAGACATAGTGGCACGTGCCTATAAACCCAGCACTCAGGTGGCTGAGCCTGGAAACTCATGAGTTCAAGGCCAACTTGGACTACATAGTAAGCTCAGGCCAGCTAGGACTACATAACAAGATCCTGTCTCAAAAATTCCAAAACCAAGCCGAGCACTGGCGGCTCATGCCTGTAACCCTGGCTACTCGGGGGGCTGAGATCTGAGGATCGTGGTTCAAAGCCAGCCCAGGCAGGAAAGTCCATTAGACTCTTATCTCCAATTGACCACCAGAAAATCGGAAGTGGCACTGAGGCTCAAAATGATACCCTTGATCAAAAGAGCTCAGGGACAGGGCCTAGGCCCTGAGATCAAGCCCTAAGATTGACAAGAAAAAAAAAATAGTTCAAAACAGAGAACTTGAACATTGGAAGAATTGCTGTTCAAGACCAGCACAGGCAGCAAATTAGACCCTATCTCAATGAAAAAACTGAATGGGGGAGTATTTGTTATCCCAGCTACATGGGAGACATAAGTTAGAAGATTTTGGTTCTAGCCAATCCGGTATAAAACACCAGACCCTACTTGAAAAGTAACTAAAGCTAAAGGGACTGGGAGGCGTGACTCAAGTCGTAGAGTTTGATAAATGTGAAGCCTTGTGTTTAAACCCCAGCACCCCTCTCCTCAAAAAATGAGAAAAAAAGCCCCAAAGGTAGATTTTTGTCACTTCCATAAATGAAGAAATGAAAGCCTAGTAATGTGTGAAATTGTATACTATTGTCTATGAATAAGGAATACAGCTCTTATTTATAGTTATGTCATTTTGTGGGTGGCCTTTGTCCTCATCATTTGTAAGAAGATGTTATGTTGTTTCTCTCTTTTTTTCTTTTTTGTGGTACTAGGGATTAAACTCAGGGCTGGAACCTCTTACCACTTGAGTCATATCCCAATCTCTTGTGTTTCTCCTTCTCCTATTCTCCCTCCTTTTCAGTGCTAGATATCAAACCCAAAGCTTTTGCACATGTTAAGCAAGTCCTCTACCACTGAGCTATATTTTTTGCCTGCACAAGTAAATTTTAATTAGGCTTAGGGAGTTTACCTATTTCTTCCTTGTTTTTGCCCTCTTCTGAATACAAAGCTTCCAGATGGCAGTGTCTTGTAATCACCTCTCTAGCTGTAAAAAGATTTTCTTTGTCTCCTCTTCTGAGTGGGAGGGAGGCCAAGCTGTTCCATTTCTGCCTCCTCAATCTGTCAGTTCTCATCTCACTGAAAATTGAAACAAGAGCAGGGAAGCTGAGGGTTACATACTCATTTTGTCCTGAGCTGTTGACAGCTCACTCTCCAGGAAGAAGTTGGGCTTCTGAATTTTCAGGATTATATGCAAAAGCCATTCCCTGTACAAAATAAAGTCTTGTTCACTCATATAACAGGTATACATTTGAATACAAGCCATTCATTCATTTTATTTATTTATTTATTTTTGTCCAGTCTTAGAGCTCGAACTCAGGGCCTGGGCACTGTCCCTGAGCTTTTGCTCAAGGCTAGCACTCTACCACTTGAGCTACAGCGTCACTTCCAGCTTTTTCTGTGTTTGTGGTACTGAGGAATCGAATCCAGGGCTTCATGCATGCTACACAAACACTCTACCATTAAGCCACATTCCCACCCAAGCCATTCATTGTTTATTCATTCTAAGTACTGTTGAATCACTGGTGAGCACAGTGGATAAACTTCCTGTTCTCAGGGAACTTGTAGTCTCATAGAGAGGCACACACTAAACAAATGTGCCAATATATAATTACAGAAAGTGTTCTGAAGGCAAAGTATAAGGTGCTGACAGGCCTTAATAGGGAGACCTAGGTCAGGAGACAAAGGTGATAAAACATCAAAAAAGTGGAAGCAATGGTATCCTACGACACAACAGTTTCTGAAAGCATATGTACTTTTCCCTTTGGAAAATATTCAGGATGATCTTTTTTTATTATTATATCTTTAAGTAGTTGTACAAAGAAATTCCCATTCTACAAAACAGTATATGAGTACAATATGAGTACAAGGTGTCTGACAACATTGTCACCCATCGCTCCTAACCCATCCCTTCTCTCACTTTTTTTTAAAGTTGAGATTAGGTGATTACATAAATTTCACATATTTCACAGTATTGTGGAATAGTGATGCTTAGTTAAAGACACAAACACATTTTAACCTTCACAAGGCAAATTGTCATTATCATGGTCTATAAAGTTTGTGACAAGACAATTATTTCTTCCACATCAGGTGATATTTATATTTCTTTCCTTTTGCTTAGTGTAAGCTGTTTCCTCTGCATTCAAGATGATCTTTTGCATAATTTCTGCTTTTATCAAAAGGGCTATTCTGAGTCTCCAGACCTTGAATTTGAATATGCTGACACAGACAAATGGGCTGCAGAGCTGTCAGGTAAGATATAAGCCTTCATTTATTTGAAGATAGTTTTTTTTTAACTTGGTTTTAAGATGATTAAGAATTAATATCATTTTGGAGTTAATTTTGTCACTTGTTAGTTCTGTCAGTGATATATAATGCATATGTTAGTTATGTGAGTTAGACCCTTAGTCAGATTTTGATTGACTTTTACTTGAATTGCCTTTTCCTTTTATGAAGTGTCTGTTTGTGGTTATTTCAGTTGGCAAGAGCTCAAGTCAGTTAGTCACTCACGTTCTTTGGCCATGCATATCCCCCTTACAATGCTTACTTCTACAATAGTAGATTGTAAGGGGGAGGCAGCAGTGAATGTACTTGCATATGTGCACATCTGTTGTTACTGCTGTTCAACTGTAACATGGGTCAGCATTAGCAGCATTAGCAGGTCCCTTCAGAAGGTAGCACTTGAAAGATGTGCGTTCATTCTCTGAGGGATGCACATCAAACGGGAGTGCCTGGACTTAAGCTTTCACTCTCATTATTAGCTTCTCGTTAGTGCCCATCAGAGCACTAAGATCCCCTTAGTAATTAGAAAGCATAGTCCAAGTATCACTGTAACTCATACAGAGTTTGGAATGGTATTTGTCTTTTCTGCTGCATGTAAGACTAGGTTTGGAATCTGGTGATGGTGATGAGATGTTGTTCTTGACAGAGCTTTACAGCTACACAGAAGGGCCAGAATTCCTGATGAATCGAAAATGCTTTGAGGAAGACTTCCGGATGCATGGTGAGATGATTTCGACTCTTTCTCAATTCTCTTCATAGGCATCAGGAGATGTAATTTTTCTTGGTCATCTGAATAATCTAAGTTATCCTCGAGTGTGCAAAACCTGCGTCGTGATTGTTTAAGGTCAAATGCAACATTTATAGTGAGCTTTGTGGGAATTTTGGTGGTAGCCTTTTAGGCAATTAAAATTCATAGAACAGCAGCATGATTTTATCCCGTGTGTGTGTGTGTGTGTGTGTGTGTGTGTGTGTGTGTGTAAACTTATCCTTCCTGGTCCTATCATAGTCCTGAATTTAGAGGACTAACACAATCTGTTCCATTTTCAGAATTTTTTTCTAGCTCAGTTATAAGTGGTCTCTCTCCCTGCAGTGACAGACAAGAAGTGGACTGAGCTGGATACCAACCAGCACCGGACCTATGCCATGAGGCTCTTGGATGGCTTAGAAGTCACTGCCAGAGAGAAAAGACTCAAGGTGGCCCGAGCAATTCTCTATGTTGCCCAAGGTACTGTGTGGACCTCCTTAGAAACTCTTGGCAACTGTGCCAGTGACATTGCCCAGTAGTCCCATGTGGAGGGGCTGGGTACAGTATGCCCTGTGTTTGCAGGCACCTTTGGGGAATGCGGCTCGGAAGCAGAGGTGCAGTTCTGGATGCGCTACAACATCTTTCTGCTCCTGGAGGTGGGCACGTTCAATGCCTTGGTGGAGCTTCTGAACATGGAAATTGAGTGAGCACTTCTGCTGAGGGGCTTAAATAGGGAAGGGAAGATAGTGGTGGGAAGGGGGATAGAGGACTCAGAACTAACTGGCTTTGAGATGGGCATGTGAGCCACTTGAAGCTGAGTTTAGCCCACACTATTCTGACCACCTAGGTTGAATAATGCTGGAATTTCTTGACCATACCTTGAAGATAGTAGAGATTAATGATGGGTCCCTATTACCAGTGATTTTACACCGCACTGTGTAGGACCTGCCCAGATCTAAGGCACCCCTCACAAAAAAGGCTAATTCTTTTGAACTCTCCTTTGAGCCTGCAGACTCTCCTGTTTGCCCTTTGCTTTCTCCCTCAGCAAGAGGTCAGACACAGCTCTGACACACAGGCTCAATCAAAGCTGCTCTAGCCTGTGTCACCACTGGTCATTTGTCTGATGGACAGGTCAGCTGCTGCTCATGTAAATATAACCATTAATAATAATAGTTCAGAACACTCACTAAGTGCTACATATTCCAGGCATTGTTCTGAGAGTATTGCCTGTGCTAATTCATGTTATATGACATAGCTACTATTATCAGCCCCATTTTGTAGATGAAGAAACTGAGGCACAGAGGTTGTCTACCTTGTCCAGGTGCACATAGTAAGTGTTAGAGTCAGGATTCAAGCTTAGAGATTTGGCAATCTGATTCAGGGTTTAAATTCCTAACCCGTGTGTCCTATGACCTCTTGTGCAATGTAAACACATATTGTAGCATCTTACCCTATGGGACAGTACTTGTCTGTCTTGCTAGGGCAAGATGCTGACTCTCAGTTCTCCTGTAGCAATAGTGCCGCGTGTAGCAGTGCAGTGAGGAAGCCTGCAATCTCCCTGGCGGACAGCACAGACCTTAGGTAAGATTCAAATAGCAAGGCTTGAGCCCCCTGAGCATTAGCCAGAGAATGACCTGGGAACAGGACTGGGAGGATCTTTGGGTTTCCTTGCTCTGTGTGCAACCTTGCACACACGAATCTGCTGGTGGGATGGTTTCAATCTGAGTAATTTGGGAAGAGGTGATGGAAAATCCAAAGGAAACCCACAATCAAGCCACTTAATGGAGATGTTAAGAACTTGGTTATGGGGTATTACATGTTTGGACAAAACTGAAGGTGTTGCTCTGTGGGCTCTACCTTTCACATATGTATCTTTATTCCCATCTACATTGGTTTAATACTGACTATATCATTACATTTCACAGAAACACAGGAAATGGTAGCAATTGATAAACAACAATATCACCTTTCCATATTATTGCGTTAAAACCTTTTTGTGAATTTCAAAGGTTCTCAGGTTGGATGTGTGTGTGATACATTCCCTACGATAGTTGGGGTCCCTAGCTTTCACCTCCTGTTTTCCATTCCATCATGTAAACCGTTCTTGTTCTTGATGTGATTCTATCCTTTGATTCTATTTTTGACCAGCACAGCTCCCTGTCACCTGTTTGGTCTTCCCATGAAACTTAGAGCAATAAATACCATTCTTATTCACATTCATTCATCTTTCCTTTTTTTGTGAGAGTCCTGGGGCTTGAACCTCAGGGCTTAGATATTATCCCTGAGGTTTTGTGCTCAAGGCTAGTGCTGTATCACTTGAACCACAACTCCACTTTTGGCTTAATTGATAAATCACCAGATTAATTGGAGATAAAGAGTTTCCCAGACTTTCCTGCCTGGATTGGCTTTAAACCAGATCCTTAAGTCTCAGCCTTCTGAGTAGCTGGGATTACAGGTGTGAGCTACTGGTATTCAGCACCACATTCATTCATCTTTGTATATAAACACTTGCAATACAAAACTGAATGAGATATGATCCCTGAATACGCAACCTGAACAGTACAGGAAGTACTGGGGGAAAAGACTTAAACTTGCATTTGCTCTACAGGGATGCTCAAATTGTCACTTCTCATTTTCTGCCTACAGCCTTCACCCACCAGTTAGCCTTTGTGTACAGAACTTTTCATGGTAGCTGGGATGTAAGGAAGCCAAGATTGCCTCCTTAACCCACTATTTTTTTGAGACTGGGTACACTTTGTAGTCCAGGCTAACCTTGAACTTGATCCTCCTGCTTCAGCCTCCTGAATGCAGTTTGAGGGTACCACCTCTGCTTGAAGGTGCCTCTCAATCCTCTATCCTACTCTGTTATAAACTGATTCTTGTGCTTAGAGTCCTGCTCAACATTATGTACCTGATTGTGGAGACGGTTCACCAGGATGCTGAGAGTGACAAAGCCGAGTGGAGAACAGTGCGACAGACCTTCAGAGCTGAGCTGGGTAGGACCACAGGGATCCTCTCTAGTCCCTGCCTAGTAGCTGAACCTGGAGGGTTTGGGGAGGGTCCTTTTGCTAATTATGCTCCTGATGCCTTTGGGTCACCCCTAGGCTCTCCACTATATAACAATGAGCCGTTTGCCATCATGCTGTTTGGGATGGTGACCAAATTTTGCAGTGGCCATGCTCCTCATTTCCCCATGAAGAAAGTTCTATTGCTGCTCTGGAAGACAGTATTGGTGAGCACCTTCTTGGGGGAGGGGTACCCAGATGCTAACAGACAGGAAGAGGGATACTTCCTTGTGTAGTCAGCCCTCCATATCTGCAGATCTGTGTTCCTGGATTCAACCAAATATAAATGAAAACTTTTTAAATAGTCACTCCCTAAATAATATAGTAGAATTATTATTTAACATTTACCTTATATCTGGTATTAATAAATAATCTAGAGGTTATATGCACATACCATACCATTTTATACAAGGGCTTGAGCACCTGTACATTTTGGGTTTTGTCTAGGAGAGGGGCTTGAGGAGAAAGGTCCTGGAACCCAGTCCCTCATGGATAATAACAAATGACTATATCCTTTTGGATACTGCATTACATTAATGTAAAACTCCTTTGGCTAAAAGAAAACATTTTGAAAGCTCCTGAAAGGAGATAGTGAAGGAAATGTCTTTTGGCCCACTGCATCAGAGGACATGGCCTTTGAATCAAGATTGATTGGCTCCTTAACTCCCCCAACCTGTTTTCTCAGAAATAGAACAGTGTCCCACAGACAAGGTGACTCTAGGAAGCTGTTCCCAAACTCGAGATTTTTAAGGGGATTTGAGGCAAAGAGAATTGCTGTAGTTAGGGCCCTTGGCCAGATGTCATGTGAAGGAAGCAAGAATGAATCCTGATTTCTAGTCTGATTTTCTTCTGGTATAAAACTGTTCGTAAATGAGTGGGGAATAAGTGCCAGCATACTTGGCTTGGGGGCATTGTCTGCAGACAGGTCCAGGCTGAAGCCCTTTCCACCAGGAGAAGCACTGATCCTAGTGGAGTTCTCCCTCTTTTTCTAGAAATGGTCTGCTAACTATGTGACCAGGGCATCCTGAGGTTAGGACCTCTTTAGTTCATTGCATGCTTTATCTTGGCCAGACATCCTCACTGAAACCAGAGGGGAAAGTTGAGAAACTGAGTTGCTCAGGGACAATGACACTAAGCACCCTACAATGACTATGGTGCTAGAGTTCAATCTAGGAGGGTGTTTAGGCAAAGCTTTTTTTTTTTTTGCTAGTTCTGGGCTTGACCTTAGGGCCTGGGTGATTGATGTCCCTGAGCTTCTTTTGCTCAAAGATAGTGCTCTTTCACTTGAGCCACAGCTCTACTTCTGGCTTTGGGGGTAGTTTATTGGAGGTAAGAATCCGTGGACTTTTCTGTCCAGACTGGCTTTGAACCGTGATCCTCAGATCTCAGCCTCCTGAGTAGCTAGGAATATGGGCATTAGCCACCAGTGCCCAGAGATTTTTTGTACTGGGCTTTGAACCCAGGGTGTTGCTCATGCTAGGCAAACACTCTACCACTTGAGTGTACCCACCCAGTCCTGTTGTTTTGCATTTTGTTTCTGAAATAGGGTCTCACTAACTTTCTGGGTTGGCCTTGAACCTACCATTGCCTTCTAAATACAGTAGTCAGATAGATTACAGACATGTACTACATGCCTGACTTCATGTTCAACTTCTGAAATATGAGTCTGCCAATGTTTCTAGGAATTGGCTCCAATCTGCTGCTGTTTTTTAAAATTAAGGAATAAAAGGGAGGTATGACTCAGGATCACTTGACTAGCAAGTATGAGTCCCTGAATCCAAACCCTGCCACCCAAAAATTAAGGAGTATATCATGTATATAGAGTTAAGTATATCTGTGCTCCAAGGTCTGCCAGTCAATGGTTTCTTGCTCCTTCTTCCTCCTTTCCCTTGCTGAAGCCACTGAAATGTCCTCTGGGTGGCTTTAGTCCCTGGTTCAGTGCCTTTGTAGCTATCTGTAAAGGTGTGGGTTATGAGGGTGTCATGCATGCTTTTGAGCCTGACACCATTATCAGGCACCAGGTTTACAGACATGGTGACTCTGGCTCTGAACCCCCATCTGACATAGTGTACACTGGGTGGCTTTGAAGAGCTGCAGAGCATGAAGGCTGAGAAGCGTACTCTCTTGGGTCTCCCCCCACTGCCTGAAGACAGCATCAAAGTGATCCGCAACATGAGGGCTGCCTCTCCACCAGCATCTGCCTCAGACTTGATTGAACAGCAGCAGAAACGAGGCCGCCGGGAGCACAAGGTGAGGCAGAGATCCCTAATCTCTTGAGAACACACAGAGGGGCGAAGTCCCTAGAGGAATGGGGTGTTGGAAATCAGCTCTGAACAGCTGGTCAGAATAGATGTCTTCTCCAGCCCCAGGTCCAATGTATAG
The DNA here is from genome assembly GCF_000151885.1 of Dipodomys ordii. Taxonomy (NCBI): domain Eukaryota; kingdom Metazoa; phylum Chordata; class Mammalia; order Rodentia; family Heteromyidae; genus Dipodomys; species Dipodomys ordii. Next base: position 999,908 of record NW_012267362.1, on the reverse strand, counting down.
TAAATACTCAGAACATGGTACTTTTGAGGTGCTGGAGCAAGAAATGATTTGTTATTTAGTTCCAGTCATGACTCCTGTTTTCTCCATGATTCTCAGGTCTCTCTTCACCCTTCCTGTGTTTGGTTCATTGCCATTGCCTTTCCCTTTTCTGTCTCTTCATCAGCTGGCTCTGGTCATATCTCCTTTCCCTCTGCATCTAGGCTCTGATAAAGCAGGACAATTTGGATGCTTTCAATGAACGAGATCCCTACAAGGCTGATGACTCTCGAGAAGAGGAAGAGGAGAATGATGACGACAACAGTCTGGAGGGGGAGACGTTCCCCCTTGAGCGTGATGAGGTGATGCCTCCCCCACTGCAGCACCCCCAGACCGACAGGCTTACCTGTCCTAAGGGCCTCCCATGGGCTCCCAAGGTCAGGTGAGTCTCAAATCTCTAGAACACTCTTGGCTCTTGAAACCAGAGCCTTCACATCCCCTTGTTAGCACCTGAGGTCCTCTATAAGACCAAGCTGACCTTGGCTTTGAGGCAATCCTGGGATTCTAATATGAGCTAGCCTTGCTGGTCTCATATGAAGTGGTCCTTGTATGGCTCCTACATCAGTAATTTGTTAGCTTTTCGCCAGACTTGCTAGTGAAGGAGGATTGGAAAGAAAATGAACAAAGAAACATTTAGTCAGATCCATCCCACTCATCATTTATCCTGGAGTTATACATTGTTTTCAACAGAAAAGTGGTATTCTTTTCTTTTTCTTTGAGAGAGGGCTTTACTATGTAGTCTAGTCCAGTTGGGGCTCAAGGTCTCCAACCCCCTACCTCAGCTTTCTGAGTGCTGGGATTAAACACATATGCTGCAAAGAAGAGTTTGGAATCATAATTAATGAACTTGAGATGCATATGGGGGAAACAATGGATGGGAAGGTACCTGGAATAGGCAGCAACTTAAGGAATAGAAGAGTATATGGAAGGATATGAAGTCCCTAATATGCAATGTGTGCCAATTGTAGGAAAATGAAACCCACATAAAAAGTCAGTAGCTCATAGCTGTCAGTGTTTAAAATTGCTGTTTAAGAAAACTTGTTGATAGCCAGGTGGTGGCTCATGCCTGTAATCCTAGCTACTCAGGAGGCTGAGATCTGAGGATCGCGGTTCAAAGCCAGCCCAGGCAGGAGAGACCGTGAGACTCCTATCTCCAATAAACCACCAGAAAACCGGAAGTGGCGCTGTAGCTCAAGTGGTAGAGCGCTCGCCTTGAGCTGAAGAGCTGAGGGATAGCGCCCAGGCCCAGAGTTCAAGCCCCACGACCGACAAAAAAAAAAAAAAAAAAGAAAACCTGTTGACAAACTTCTTACTATTGTCTAAATAAAACTGTTAAGTTTATAATATATCACCTATATTGTATGGGTAGTCTACATCACCTTAATTATATGGGTAATCTAAAGTTATTGATTCAACAAAATTATAGAGGATATCAAATAGCCAGAGGATTTCAGATTTTCTCTCTCTGAATATGGGTGTGAACTCAGGGCCTTCCACTTGCTAGGCTGACATTCTACTTCTGAACCATGCATCTAGCCCTGATTTTTTCTCTTTTTTTTTTTTGAAAAAGGAATATAATTGTGAGAAACTTTTCCTTCTATCTTCATAGTTTCTTGATGTTCTGTTTCTATTAGAAACATAACTATTAAACATGTTGAAACAGTTGATAAAACTTTTCCCTCTTTCTTTGGTAGAGAGAAAGACATTGAGATGTTCCTTGAGTCTAGTCGCAGCAAGTTCATAGGCTATACTCTAGGCAGGTAAGTGTACTCTAAATTCCTTTCACAATTAATCTGGCATTTGGTGGGGAACAAGGTGAATTGTTGTCTGGGCTCAGTGTAAGGCTTTTTTTTTATTCTCCAGTGACACGAACACAGTGGTGGGGCTTCCAAGGCCAATCCATGAAAGCATCAAGACTCTGAAACAGGTAAGTGATTCTGGGTGAACTTTCGACCTTGTTCAGTCCCTAGTGAGTAAAGTGAGATTGGGCTGAGGGAGAAGCTTTTCAGAAATGTTGTCTGCTGTTAAGAGTTTGATCAGCAGTTCTTCACAAGTTTGCTTTTGTATGGGATTGATAGGAGGTTTGTTAAATAGATTCTATTACCTGCTGGTCATTGGAGTTTAAAGAATCCAGTAAACAGCCCTTGGTTTTGCTTGCCAGAAGTTTTTGTTGTTGTTTTGTTTTTGGGTCTCAGGTTCTTGCTTAGCCTTTTGCTCAAGGCTTGTACTTTACCATGTAAGTCATACTTCTACTTCTGGCTTTTTTTTTTCTAGTTAATTAGAGATATGAGTCTCTCAGATTTGTCTGTGTGGGCTGACTTTAAATGTGATCCTCAGATTTCAGCTCCTTAGCAGCTTGGATTACAAGTGTGAGCTACTAGTGCCTGGTTTTGCCCAAGTTTTAAGGTAGTTAAAAGAGAGGCCTGCCAGTTTTTCTGCTTATAGAGTTATCAAGGAAGGAGACTTTTGAACTGAAGCATGTAAATACTGCAGTGCTATACTTCTGAAGTTAAGGAGCTCACCTACCCAGGCTCAGGCAGGGCTAGAACACAGAAAGGGCACAGGTTCTAGAGCCAGGTGCCAGTGGCTCATACCTATAATCCTAACTACTCAGGAGACTTGAGTTCTGAGAATTGTGGTTTGAAGCCAGACTCTGCACGCGCGTACACACACACACACACACACACACGCACACACAAATATGTCTCCTCTACCAATATACCTTGAGTATAAATGTGGTTTTGAAATACGATTTTAAAATTTGTAGTGCCAAAATGGTCTCTATTTCAAAGCATTTGGATTATAAACTTGGTTTTTCTTTTAATAGCTTGTTCTTTTGTTGTTGTTGGTTTTTATTTTATTTTATTTATTTATTTTTTAATCATTGCTATCTGAAAGCCCTTTTCTTCTTTTGACTTGTTTTTTTCTGACCTGCTGTGGACTTTTTACCTTGGTTTTAAAAATTAGATACCTATTTAGAAAACTATTTTGGATTTGTGCTTCAATTAGGGATCTTAGTTGCGACTTAGCCTCTCTCAGAAGAGAGCATGTAGGTCTTTGCCAGAGTGGGTGAATGTGCCCAAAGATTAAGGGTGTTTTTCCTGTCTCTGTCCAGCACAAGTACACATCGATTGCAGAGGTCCAGGCACAGATGGAAGAGGAGTACCTACGCTCTCCTCTCTCAGGGGTGAGTTGGTTTCCTAGCTATTCCCAGACATTGTATTGGGCCTGGTCCATTAAGCTACCTCAAGTCTCAGGCTTTGCCTCAAAGAGCTCCCAGCCCAGTGCCCAGCTCAGGGGGTGACATATGTCTGGCACAAGACTTGCAAATGCAAACTCTGAACCAGGCACCTGTCTCTGAATCCCTGCTCTCACAGGCAGTGGGTGGCAGCATGGACTGGATCTCTCCATACTTTTGTTTTCCTGCTTGTAAATGGGAATAATAAGGATTGGCTAAGCTATTTGAAGTAAAGCTGCTGGCCTGGCACAGTGCATGTGTCAGAATTTACTATCATCATTGACATGATTCTTTATATTAGTACTTAGGGACTCTCCTCCAGTCAGCTATCAAGTTGGCTTAGATTATAGATTAGACTGGACTTCTGTGTTTATACCCATTGTGTTAAAAGGGAGAAGAGGAAGTTGAGCAAGTACCTGCAGAAACCCTTTACCAAGGCTTGCTTCCCAGCCTGCCTCAGTATATGGTGAGTGTTCCATGTCTTAAGACCCCTCCGTGGTTACTCATAGTGGGATTCCCCATTACACTGGCTGGTCTTCTTCCCCACAAGGGCTTTGACACTTGATTGCCTACAGGAGCACCACCTCTCAGGGCTTAGATGGTCCTAGGCTCTTTGTGTCTGTGTCGGTGTCTGAACAGTCTGCCCTTCCCAGATTGCCCTCCTGAAGATCCTACTGGCTGCAGCACCCACCTCAAAAGCCAAAACAGACTCAATCAACATCCTAGCAGATGTCCTGCCTGAGGAGATGCCGTGAGTGTCAATCCTGTCATAGGCAAAAGTCTGGGGCAGAGCACAGAGGGAAAAGGGCCAATTTAGGTTGGGTTCTTTTGTTGGTTTAACTTCCCTGCAGGATAAATTTAGGATATTCCTAAACTAAGCTCCAGGAAACCATAATGGATTCTACTGCAAGGGGAATTGGCCACTTGGTCTGGACAGCTTGCCTGCCAGTCCCGGGCATGTACTAGTGTAGATTCTCTTCGCTGATGGCCATTGATCTGAAAGTGTAATCCTCGCGAATGTCTCAGGAGAGAGAGTGAAACTCTCAAGGGTTCTTTCTTACTGGCTGACCTCATCTCTTTGATTAAGAGTACAAAATGAGGTCGTGTTCTACATTGAAAAAGATGTGAGCCTTCACTTGATCTGCCTACCTGTTTGCCAGGACTGCCCAGTTCTGAGCCCAACTCCTGGGTGGCTGTTGCCTTACAGTCTGACAGTGATAGCCAGTTATAGGAAGAAGCAAGGATTGGCTTATGCCAAAAATGGAGCAATAGAGTAAACCATCTTGATAATCCTAGAGAGATTCAGAGTCAAGTGTTGCATTTCCTCCTATAAAGGAAATCTTGTAAAGGTTTATAGTGAGAAATCCTGAAATAAGAAACTGATACTCTCATTACACTCTAAGGTTATCTAGCTTCCAAACCTTTCTTTTCCTAAACATGAAACTTCAATGTACTGATGTTCCACAGAACACAGTTTGAGGAGCTCAAGTTAATATGGTGACTGAGGCTTAGGGGAGATCTATTTGTTTGGGGGTAAAAAGCAGAGAAGTAGGTTCAGAATGCTTGAGGGGGAGTATCATAGGGAAGCAATCATTTGTGCCAAGTTAGATTGCTAGGGAGGTAGGTGGATGGAGTCCTGAGCCTGACCTCTGCGATGTCCATGGATGGAAGCCTTTGCCCAGAGTGCTTAGGAACCCCATGTGTGTTGTGGGCACCTGGAGAGAAGATACTGCCCTGTGCTAGTAGTTCACTCAGGCACCTGTGTTTCCAGCACGACAGTGTTGCAGAGCATGAAGCTGGGGGTGGACGTGAATCGCCATAAAGAGGTCATTGTTAAGGCCATTTCTGCTGTGCTGCTGCTACTGCTCAAACATTTTAAGTTGAACCACGTCTACCAGGTACCTAACAGGACCTTCCTTCCTGTTCACTGGGCTGGGCCTCAGGCAGTGCTGTTCTTCCATCTCCCAAAAACAAGGCCTCAACTTTTGAACCCACTTGAATTCTGCATGAAAGTTCTAAGACATAGTTCTACCAACCAAGGCTTTTTATCACTGGTGGAAAGAGGGAAGGTCTAAGGGGCATGCTTATGGTTTTGTTCTGTTGGTTTCAGTTTGAATACATGGCTCAACACCTGGTGTTTGCTAATTGCATCCCTTTGATCCTGAAGTTCTTCAATCAAAACATTATGTCTTACATCACTGCCAAGAACAGGTGATGAGTACCAGGGACCAGAAAGGGGAGGGTATGGCCAGATTGATGGGCTCTCAGCTGATCTGAGACCAATCAGCCAACATTTTTTTGTGTGTCTGTCGGTCCTGGGGCTTGCACCTCAGGGCCTGGACACTGTCCCTGAGCTTTTTTGCTCAAGCCTAGCACTCTACTATTTGAGTCACAGCTCTACTCTCTGTTTTGTTCTTAATTGCAGAAAAGAGTCTCATGGACTCTCCTGCCCTGGCTGGCTTCAAATTTGATCCTTGGATCTCAGTCTTCTGAGTAACTAATTCTAGTTACAGGTGCCCAGCAAACTTAACATTTTTTTTTGTCACTAATGACAGTACCCTGACAGGCATCAGGACATAGAGATGAATGAGACAGAGTTCCTCTCCAAGCAGTTTATGTGTCAGATCTGAATCTAGCTAGTCTAGTCACAGGTGATTCAGTCTGGCCTGGACAGAGGCACTCATCCTGCGCTCAAGTTTTGTTCTTACTGTCCTTTCTGCTTTTTTTTTTTTTTCTTTTTCTTTGAGGAGACCATCTGGGCTCCTTTCTCTGTGTAAGGAGCTTGGCTAAATGCACTTTCTGTTGACGTAAGCTCACCACACTTCCTTACACCTGCCTAGTACCAGCTGTGCTTGTCAGTGCCTGCTCATCAGGGTTTGTTGCTACGAGTCATTTCTTTCTCCAGTCCCAGATTCATTGCTGGGGGGAAGCCACAATATATTACACACTATGGTTCTCCACCTACAGACAGGGACTTCACAAGTTCTCTTCTAGTGGATATTTCTTCATCGCATAGCTAGGGACATTGGGGTGGGGCAAACAAGGTAAATTCCTTTTCCTCCAGGAAGTGAGAGGGGAAAGCCAGGAACCAGCTCAGTTACAATTGCTCAGATTCAGGTCTTTGCTCACAGAGGGTGCTTGGGTTCTCTTATTTTCTGCAGCATTTCTGTCCTGGATTACCCTCACTGTGTGGTGAATGAGCTGCCAGAGCTGACTGCAGAGAGTCTGGTGAGTGGCTGGCTCCCTCAGCTCTCCATGGCAGGTGTTTCCTCCCCCAACAAAGGTTAAAGGTATCTTCCCTCCAAGAGGTCATTTGAGGGCCTGGCTTTTGAAGTGCCAGAAATGCACAGAACAGTGGGTGTGGGTTAAGGCTGAAGAATGGGAAAGTTTGGATATAGTGGCTAGTAAGTCAGGAAACAGTTTTAAAGGGCTGCTGATCCAGAGTTCATGTCATAGAGTTGTTCCCTGTCCTCCCACAGAGCCCTCAGTTTTTCAGCTCCTGTTTCCTATGGGAAAGTTTAGTTAACTTCTAGGGTGGAGCCTCCAGGTGGCTCTGACAAGGGGGTTTTCTGTCATTATGGAGACCTTATTGCTCTACTGTCATACATATTGAGGGCCTTTGGACACTGCTGAGCACCCAGCTGCAAGGATTTTGATTATTCCTGGGTTTACCCTACAGGAAGCAGGAGACAACAACCAGTTTTGCTGGAGGAACCTCTTTTCTTGTATCAATCTGCTTCGAATCTTGAACAAGCTGACAAAATGGAAGCATTCAAGGACAATGGTGAGTCAGCAGGCCTGGAACTGAGAGCTCAAAGAAGAGTGCTACACCCACCCTTCCCTTCCCCTTCCCTAGGGGACCCAGCGAGCAGTCCCCAGGGTGGGGTGTCCTGGGCAGCTGTATTTTCTCTTAGTTTTGCTGTAGCCATGGCCCTTGAGTTTCAGAGTTAGAGTCTTGATGAGTTGAACTGGAAGCAGGAGGGGGCTTGGCCGTACTCTAAAACAAACCCACACTCACAGACACTTTCTGTATCTTTATTATTATTATTGTTGTTGTTGTTGTTGTTGTTATTATTTTTGGTTGTGGGGCTTGAACTCAGGGCCTGGGCTACTGTCCCTAAGCAATTTTTGCTCAAAGCTGGTGTTGTACTACTTTTAGCCACAGTTCCACTTCAAGTTTTCTGCCCAGGCTGGCTTCAAATCACGATCCTCACATCTCATCCTCCTGAGTAGCTAGGATTACAGGCGTGAGCCAGGAATGCCCAGCTTTTCTGTATCTTCTTAAAATCCTGATTGGTATCATAGTATCTAGTCTCTTAATGCTGGACCCCTTTGTGGGAGTAGGTAGGTTCATGTGTTCTCAGAAATTATGTGAGTGTGTGTATGGGGAAGGTGCTGGTGAAGGAATGTATAGCTTTATATTCCAAAATGATCCATAATTAGTATGACCAACCTTCCTGGTTTTCCTGCTCTCCCAGTTTTAGTACTTAAAGTCCATGTGACAGTATACCTCTTTATCCAAGGGAAACTGACATGGCTTGTTACCCTGTCTGTAACCCCAGAAACATTAACTGGCCATATGGCAAGGTATGCATTTTTCCCATCTGTCCTCACTTTGGCTGTCTGCTGTGTCCCACTCAGATGCTGGTGGTATTCAAGTCAGCGCCCATCTTGAAGCGGGCCCTGAAGGTAAAACAAGCTATGATGCAGCTCTATGTGCTGAAGCTACTCAAGGTGCAGACCAAGTACTTAGGGCGGCAGTGGCGCAAAAGCAACATGAAGACCATGTCTGCCATCTACCAGAAAGTGCGGCATCGGCTGAACGATGACTGGGCATACGGCAATGGTGAAGCCAGGCTGAACAAGAATGGGGGAGGGCTATGGGGAAAAGTGACATCTTTAACTCCAAGCCAGTAGTACTTTAGGGGCCCCTCTGCCCTGAGCTTCCTGTTGAGGAACAGGAAGCCCTTCTCTGGCTTTGTGGCATCAGTATAGGAATTCTAGGAAGGACCCCTAGGTTTTTATTTTTGTTTTTTTCCTGTTCCTTCTAAGCCATTCCTTTTTTAGAGATTGCCATCCTACTCCTTTTGAAGATTTAAAAAATTAGTATATGTTGGTTGTACAGGGGCTTTTCATTGGGACATTTTCATACATGTATACAGTATACGCCACTCAAACTTCCATTCACTCTCACTCACCCTTTTCTTCTTGTGCCATTACCAGGGCTTGAACTCCAGGCCTCATATTATGCTCAGCTTTCTCTTTATTGGATTTGTCTGTCCAGGCTCTCACCAAACCATGATTATGAGGTATCAACCTCCTGAGAAGCTAGGAGGACAGGCATGAGCCAGCTCCTTATTCTCCTTCGTAAAACAATTGTAAAACAGTTTTACATCTCCACAGCAGTTGTCTTTATTTTGGCTTCCTAAGCTCTTGCATCTCCTGACTATCTCCCATTTTGTTTCTTCCCCTCCATCAATTCTCAGACTTGGCCTTAGTGACCTCAACAAATGACTCCATGCTGTTAAGTCCTTCATTCATTTGTTCTTTCCCTTAGAATTGGAGTCAGACTCTCAAGGCCCACTCATTCCTTGCCCTCCCTGCTCCATAATCTGGTCCTGCTTCTTTTTCAGTCTTATCACTTACTGGCAGTACAGCCTCCATCACACCCAGGACTCTTAAGCACAGAGTATAGTCCCTTGGTATCTGCTAGGGATTGGTTCCAGGATGCCTGCAGATATTAAGATCCACAGATGCTTGGATGCCTTCAGTATACCCTCTGTGGGTTTGGCATTCTCAGGTACAGAGAACAACTATACTTTGTTCTGGACCATTAGCCATGTCATTTCCTGCTGCTATGTACTGTTCCATCTCCTCACAGTATTCCCTCAACCCCACCACAGCTGTTAGGTAGCTGCAAAAGTTCCTGACATGTAGCACCATGGCTCGGTAATAGTATCTACTCCTAGTGCCCTGTAAATTTGTTCAGGCTCAAGATTACCTGGTCAAGGAGATGAGAAAGAATCTCTAGCTTCTGCCTCTGACAACATAGAACTGGGGAGAACTTCACCTTCAGAAAAATGAGTTTTGCATGTAGTTCTCTCTGGGGCTACATAATCTGAGGGGACAAGCCTCTTTCTCAATTTATCTGGCTGTATTCCTTGTACCTGACTCATTGGCATCTAGGAAAGAATTCTTACTTGGCTTCCCGAGTATGGGCATGGAGCTATCCTGCTCCCCATGCTGGCTGCCCTGGCCTCTGAGCTACAGAGCACCCATGGAGAGCTGCTAGACGGCTGGGCTCTTAACAGTATCTTCCTGCTCTGTTCCAGATCTTGATGCCCGGCCTTGGGACTTCCAGGCAGAAGAGTGTGCTCTCCGTGCCAACATTGAACGTTTCAATGCCCGGCGCTATGACAGGACACACAGCAACCCTGACTTCTTACCAGTGGACAATTGCCTACAGAGTGTCCTGGGCCAGCGGGTGGATCTTCCTGAGGACTTTCAGATGAACTATGACCTCTGGCTAGAAAGAGAGGTCTTCTCTAAGCCCATTTCCTGGGAAGAGCTGCTGCAGTGAGGCTGCCGGGCAGGGGTCTAAAGCAAAGAAGATGACCTCAGACTTGAGGAACTGTCCTGGTCATTGCTGCAGTGCTCCTGTCCCCCTCCAGGTGGCAGCATGGTCCTATTGTGTCCCCCAGCCTTGGTCCTGTGAGTGAGCCCAGATGGCCTCTGGTTGATTCCTAGCATCCTCAGGGCTCTCTATTGTGATCCACTCTCCCTCTCTTCTCCCCAACTCCCACTTTCCTCTCTTGGGCATGATTGATTGCAGCTCATTTTACCATCGACCCAGGGCTGAGAAAAACTGGGCTAGACTCGACACCCTTTCTCATCACATCAGGATATCAGGATCATGCTGATTTCTCCTGAGACATGCAGATTTTGCATGTCAGCTTGCCATGGATGAGAGCTAAGACAAAGAAGTTGGAGTCTTGGTTGTGGTGGGGGTTGGGAGGTGATTTCTGATGTCATTCATTCCAGCCTCTTGCTAAGTTTTGTTGAGAAACAGTAGCACTACAGCCACTACATTTTGGGGGTTTGGATAGGGTCAAGGTAGTAAGAGAGACATCCCTTAACCAGAGGTACCAGAATCCTCTTGGTTTACAAGGGACTGTAAATATATAAATCTATATGTGTTCTCTTGGTCATGTTGGGGTTTTTAATGTGTTTGTGTATTCTGTTTACATTAAAAGAAGCAAAATCAATTGCTATTGCCTTGTCTGTAGGAAATAGGACCTCTGAGAATCTCTTCCATTTCTCAACTTACTACCAGTGTCAGCAGTTCACCCACCCACTTGTCTCCTCTTACGATCTGTTTGCCCCATCAAGGTAGAAAAGGTGAAGTTGTTGCTTGTTTGAAGTATTATCTGTCCACATCAGTCTGGGATCACTGCAGCCAGGTGCCAGGGCTTGGGTATGCTAGAATGACTAGTGGTCACACCCCTGAGTTGACCTCAATCAAACCAACTTTAGAGCTGAGTTAAAGGGGAAGCCAGCTTCTCGGCTATTATTGGGTCAGGGACTGAGGGAATATACATGCTCAGAGCCTGGGAAACAACTCATCAGGAGTCAGCTTTGTGGTAGGAAAGAGCGCTGGGCAGCTCAGGAGCCTCCTGTGGCTGAATGAAATACAAAAGCTTCTGGACCCCTGGTGCCTACATTTTCTTTCAGATTACCGGTCAAGTCTACCTTTGCCTTCATTTTGATACTGATAAAGGATGGCTGGCTTTTCAGAGATGATGAAAGTTCCCTTATCTTACTAGTAGTTAAAATGTATGACGTCTGTACATGTATGTGCACATACCCACATATATGTGTGCGCGCCAGTTCTAGGGTTTGAACTCAGGGCCTCAGGTTCTTCCTTTTTCTCTCAAAGCTGTCAGTCTATCACTTGTGTCAAACCTCCATCTCCAGCTTGTATGAGATCTTAAATCTCCAAGGGACACATCCTGGAGAAAAGTCCCCTCTGTGGTTCTTAGATTCAGTACCCACTCGGCCTGAGACCTGCTGAATCTCAGGATGGGCCTTGGTGTGTCTAGCAGGGTTGGGTGCAGTCAAATGCAGAGTCACAAAGCCTGTGAGATGGAAGGTCCCTGTGACTGGCCCTTTTCTCCCAGAGTAACTTGGCACAGGACAAGGACATTTGTGTGTATGTGTGTGTGAGAGAGAGAGACAGACAGACAGACAGACATGAATTTTCTGCCATCTCTTGACAGGACTGATAGGAAGTAAATATCAGGATTTCTATTAGAGAAGATGGATTCTCTCTCTCTCTCTCTGTCAGTTGTGGGGTTTGAACTCTGTGTCTGGGCACTGTCCCTCAGCTCTTCAGCTCAAGGCAAGCGCTCTACCCCTTGAACCACATTGCCACTTTGGGTTTTCTGGTGATTTATTGGAGATAAGAGTCTCATGGACTTTCCTGCTCGGGCTGGCTTTGAATTATGATCCTCAGATCTCAGTCTCCTGAGTAGCTAGGATTACAGGTATGAGCCACCAGTGCCTGGCAGAAGATGATTTTCATACTCTTACACTCTTACAATGTGCATTCAGATCACTGAAACTGAGGCCTGAGGCTTTGGTCTGCTTCTTTGCCTTCTCCAGTCTTTGCTCAGAAAAGAACCCAGGGCCACCAAGCCAGCAGGGCATGTGATTCCTATCTTTGGCCTTGATGCTGGCCAAAGGAGGGAAAGGTGCTTCTTGGTCAACAAGTGTGTTAGGGGCAGGTTGGTTCTTTGAACTGAGGGCCTTAGACAGAAATATCTTTGAGGGCTACCCAGTCTTTGTGGCCTTACATCTCATCTGGGTCATGAGATGAACAGGGTACATGAGGGCCCTTTGTAAATAGCTGAGTTATCTGGAAGGCTCGTCCAGGGCTCCTTCACTCACTAACTGAAGGAGGCTTGCCCTAAGGCTTGTGTCACCTTTGGGATTCATAGTATCCTTTGTTGATCCTATGAGTTAGCCATTAACTGGATATCAAACTAGGACCAAGCATAATATTAAACACTTCTTGTAGACATTTTTATGTATTTTTATTGTAAAGATACTGTACAGAGGGGTTGTAATTACATGAGCAAGGTAATGAGTCCATTTCCTATTGAGCATTGTGACTCCCTCTGTTTTTCCCCTACCATCCCTTCCCTCCCTACCTGCCCAACTCCTCCCTCCAGCCTTGTAGACATTTTTTTAAAGAAAGTATTCAGCAAACTGAGTGCTCACTGTTCCAAACTCTTTATATAGAATATCAACTTTTTGTTTGTGCTGGTCCTAGGGCTTGGGTACTGTCCCTGAGCTGCTTTTTGCTCAAGGCTAGTTATCTACCACTTAAGCATAGCTCTACCTTCAAGTTTTCTAGTAGTTTTTTTTCGGAGAGAGGAGTCTCATGGAGTGTCCTAATTTGGCTGGTTTCAAACCATGATCTGTATATGTTATGCTCCCTAGTAGCTAAGATTACAGGCATGAGCCACTGGTACCCAGCGGAATACCACTTTTTTTTTTTTAAATAAGAACCCTGAAAGGTATCATAATGGCAAATACCATTGCAGCACCTGTTTTGCAGATAAGAAATTTAATTTGCCCAAGGTTATACAAAAAAATAGAGGCCAGAGCCAGCATTCAAACCCAGATCTCCATAATGTACATGTGTTCCCCTCTTCTGCCACTTTATTAATTATTGTTATGCTGTGGCATTTTCCACTAGCCTGTGTGCTCATTTGTTCATTGTGGCCAATACTGAGAGTTTGCTCTGGCATAGCACAGAAGATTCATGACAAATGTTCCTTGCTTTAGGCCCTAACTGAACCAATCAGATGACCCTGGCATAATTTGTGATTTGTTTGAATGTGCCCTGATTTAACTTGGGAGTTGCTGCTATTTTTTTAATCTTTTTTCCCTTTTCATCCTGAGCTTCAATTTCTTTCTCTCCTGGTCTCAGAGGACACCTGTATCAGCTGCCCTGGCCATACCTTCCTAGAGGCTGGCTTCCTGTCTGACCTCTAGTGAACTGACTCTCAGGACAACAATGGCTGCTGCACTCATTTGGCACTTGGAACAGTCAGCCTCAGGCTGCTGGTGTAAAACAAGATGATCTCCCTCTGGGAGTAAGACAGCCCTGATCTTTAATCTGGGCTTTGGCATGTACTCACTGGGGACCTTGAGCTAATCAAGCCTTAAGCCTCAGTTGGCTTACCTGTTAAACTTAGTTTCATGATAGCCCTGTGGCAAGGGCTGAATAAGGTAACAAGCAGGCAATGTACCCACACACTGGCTGACAAAGGATAACAAGAAGTGGTAGCATTGTTAGCATTGCTTGTGGCCCTTCCCAACTCTAATTTCCCTATGAATTTGAATCTGTGTATCTCATGGCAAACAAATCCTCAGGGACCAGAACTGTGTCTGAGGCTCCTTACACCCCTGACCTAGCCCAGCACTCTGAATCCAGAGGCCTCTCAGAAGATCCAGTCACTCGGCAGCTCTTCCATCACACTGTGAAGCCCTGCTCTGGGCCAGGCCTTGTGCTAGGTGCCTGGGGTGTCCAGATGAAGAGGACACCAGGTCATTCCTTTCTCCCAAAGATAGACATACATCAGAAGGGCTCATAAGATCTGGTGACTCCAGCCAATTTGTTCCCTGTGGAGGAGAGACAGAGGTGGGGGTAGGGCATCCCACAGTGGTGGAGTGGGAAGGGAGGGCTCGGGTTTCATGAAGAAGGGTCCTAGGAGCAGATGTTCTGTGCTCACTGCTCTTTACCTGGAGGCTGGGTCACAAGCGAGACACATACTTCTCTGCTAGGGAAATATCTCTCCACTTCCTGTCTGGTACTACAGAGGGGCTACACTTTGAGGTTGAAGTGCGGTTTGATGTGTCTGTGGAGAAGGAGGATCGAATGCCTTTGACAGGAAGCATTTCTCATTGCCTGACCGAGGCAGGAAGCCTGGACTAATGGGGCCCTTAGCTAGGGCTTCCAGTACTGACCTGGTATCCATGCCCCTGCAATAACCAAGATCTTAAGCTTGAACCTTTGGGTGGGCCTCACTGAAGCAGAGAAGAGCCTCAGCCAAAAGAGACTGAGAACAGAAATTCTCCCAAAGATGAGGTACCAGGAGGGGGCCAGAGAACAGTGAGCAGCCCTGGAGAATAGAGGATCTAGGCTGAGGTGCCGGGTTACCTCGAGTGAGCCTGGGGGCGGGGGCATCTGAAGACCTGGAGGTGTAGGGGAGGAGAGGACACAGCTAATAGGAAGCAGGTGAAAGCCTGCTCGTGCCCTAGCCAGGGGACAGGCAGGCTGGGATGGTCCAGTCAGTGGGAGGACTGTCAGCTCACAGATAATCCCATGGAATAGGCTCCAGGATGCCCATTCATATTCATTATGTGTGAAGTGGGCGGTTGTAAAGTTAGCTTTCTCTTCATTTAGCTGTCACTAGACAGAAAAATATGAGCTGTGGGTAGATGACCCTGGATGGAAGCCAGTAGCTAGTCTCTAGACTCCCTGCACCTTCCCCGCCCTCCCCCCCCCCCCCCGTATCCACTATAGACCTCTTCCACTCCTGCTGTGTCCACAGCATTTGTCTTGATCTTGGGCCCAACTTTATTTTCTCCTTTCTGGGCCTTACTCTGGCTTCTTTGCTTGAGCCTCGCCTTCTCTTTCCCTCTTTCTAAGATGAGAGGAGATGAAGCATACTTTTTTTTTCTTTTTTTTGTGTCAGTATTTGAACTCAGTACTTGCTGGGGCTTTCTCACTTAAGGCTGGAGTTCTAAACTTGAGCCACAGTTCCACTTTCAGCTGGTTAATTGGATATATGAGTTTCACAGATATTTCTTGCATAGGCTGGCTTTGAACCTCAATCTTCAGATTTCAGTCTCCTGAGTAGCTAAGATTATTTTCAAGACATGAGTCACCAGTGCCTGGCGAGCTTTTCTTGATCACTGTTGAGTCTGGCACAGAACAATACTTGGCACAGAGTAGAACTTCAACAGAACCCTGTAGGAGAAACTTCTCTGCAGTTCTCTGGCTTGGGTATGGCACAAAGTCCAAGCCTTAGCTGACCATTCCTTGGGTGAAGAAACTTGTGGTGAAATGGTGTGAGTCCTAAAGTCAGAGGTGGAGCTTGAGCCCCACTTCCATGTTGGAGCAATACACAGAGCTACCTGTAGGAAGCTCCCAGGGTAGCCAAGGGAGTCCCTCATGTCTGACTCTAACCTTCCTGCCAGTGTTATGACAGAGGAAAATGAAGCTGCTAGAAAGGAAGGAAAGGGATGGAGGGATGGAGGAGTGACTCCTGGGGATGCATGGCCGTATCACAGCAACCCTCTTAGCTCAGAAATCTGATCTGATGGGGGACTTGCTCCCTGCTTGGGAAGAAGCACAGCACTGACGTGTCTTTGTGTGCTTGGGTTTCTCTGTGTCTGAAAGATGAGGCGTGGGGTGGGGGTGGCTGGGCCGTAGCTGAGTTGGAATTTTTCTAGCAATGTGGTTGTGTTTACTGGGAAGGTGGGAGGGCCAGACCAGCTTTTTTTCCTGCTTTCCAGGCTCCAGAGATAAGGCAGAAAGTAGGGATGAAGAATAGAATGGGTAATACTCTGAAACCACAAGAAAGCATTCTGGCTTTCGTCTCTGCCCCACAGCTCAGTTGTGCTCCTGGGGCATCTGGGAAAAGGCAGCTGCCCGCCCCCTCCCCACTCCTCCCAGCACCCGGGGTCCCAGCCTACAGACACTCCGAGGACTCCTTGCTCTTCCAGTGTCCCCTCCATTGTTAGTTCAGCCAAGAACTTAGCTCTTTTACTCCCCTTCCCACTCCCTGCCAAATCAGCCCAGCCCCTGAGCTTCTCAGCACCCACAGAAGCCACAAAAGTCTTGGGAGGGTGACAGGACCAGGCATGGAATGCATCATCCTTGAGAGATCTGCAGCAGGCCCACTTTACCCTATGATCCAGGATCCTCACTGGTACCTCACAAGGGCTTAGCCTGGTTGGTTCCTAGACCCAGACCAGCTATAAAGCAACCAAGTGCCAAGCCCTGGTGATAGTTACCTGGCATTAAAAAAAAAAAAAAACACCACCACTTTATTACTGTGCTGGCCAGTACAGTTTTTCTTTTTTTCCTTTTTTATAAAGCTTTGTGTGTATGTTGGTCCTGGGGCTTGAACTCAGTGCCTAGGTGCTGTCCCTAGGCTTTTTTTTTCTCCTCAAGGCTAGTACTCTCCTGCTTTGAGCTACAGCTCTACTTCTTGTTTTCTGATGGTTAATTGGACTTAAGAGTCTGGCTTCGATCTGGCTTTGAACAGTGACCCTCAGATCTCAGCTTCCTGAGTAGTTAGGATTATAGGTGTGAGCCACCAGTGCCTAGCTTTTTTTTTTTTTTTATAAATCTTTACCAAAAAAAAAAGAGGAGTCAGGATCTCTGAGCCTCAGATGTAGAAATGTATTTTATTTTTTTATCAACATCCACTAGAGTTTCCATGGCATAACTCTGAGAACCTGATAACTGGATGCAAATCCAAATACTTGGTGGTTCCTGGAAGAATTTCTGCTCCCTTCCTTGGAGGAGTGACTCCATAGTATTTGGAGATGAGGCACAGGGCAGGCATCAGGGATGCCTGGAGCAGGGGAGACCTGTATCATCGTGGGGTGTGTGTGTTTGCGCGCGTGCGCGCACGTGCACTTGCACGCGCGTGTGTGGCAGAACTAGGGCTTGAACTCAGGCCTTTTACTATCATCAAGTCTGGTACTCTACTTGAGCCAAGCCACATCTCCATTTCTGGCTTTTTTTCTGGCTAACTGGAGATAAGTCTCAAGAACTTTTCTGCCTGGGGTGGCTTTGAACTGTGATTCTCAGATCTCAGCCTCCTGAGTAGCTACAATTATAAACATGGGCCATCAGTACCCAGCTATACCTGCATTTAGCTGACCTCCACCACCTTCTAGGTCCCTGTGAACACCAAACACTGAAAACATGTCTCCTTGAGAAGGGAAGTGGGAAACATGACCACTCCAAGTGGCAAAAAGCTTTCAGTTCAATCTGCATCCTCCTCCCATTTTCCTGAATTGTTGGAGTAAGGAGCCAAGTAAGCTAGAGATGACATCTGGACTTAGACAAAATCTTGAGGCACCAGGGCAATGCCTCCATTCTTCCAGCCAACTTTGAATGAGGAGATTCAGTCAGTATTAGGAAGAGAGTCCTGCTTGCTTTGTAGTCCCTTTTCTCCCAGACATCCCCAACTATTCTGAGAGAAGAGATCCTATAGCTTATTCCCTGCTGGTGACTGTGGGTCCCAGCTGTTCCCTCAGGCCCTCCAAAGCCCCCCCCCCACATCCCTGGGGCTTGGAGGCAGAGGTATGGGCTCCCTGGTGGTGGGCAGGGAGCAGCTGGGAACAGAAAGCAGGTGGGAAGCACAGTCTGTGTGTCCATGGGACCCGTCACGTGGTCCAGTTCAGCAGACTGGGAGGCTCCTTGGGCTTCACCCTGAGTGAGACAAGGCTTGGAGACTTGTAGTCACCATCTGGGGAAGGCTCAAAGCTGTGGCCCCCCAGGGCAGGAGGAAAGCCATGGATGGAGTAGATGCCAGGGTGGGTTGCGGGGGAGGAAGGCATCCCCATGAAGCCAGCCACATTCCCATGAGAGTGGGAGTATGGAGACATACATGGAGAGGGGATGCCCTCTGGAGACACGAGGCATGGACCCCCTGGGCTCCCCGACCCTGGACTGGGCCACATTGAGTTCTGCAGCTGAAAAGAGAGGGGAAAAGTAAGTCCATGGACGAGTTGTCCCAGGTGCTGGTTATCTACCTCATGGCTCTTGCTTTGCTCTTGAGGGCCCAGAAACTTTCCAAGAAATGCCAACTTAGCCCAGGATTACCCCTCCTACCACCAGTACTGGCATCTGGGAGCAAGCACAACCTAAGAGGAACTTTCTTTGGAGATTAGTTAGTGGAGGAAGATGTTAAGTGGTTTTCCTCAGCACACAGGACCCTGATGATTCAGGAATTGGTTCAAGTCTTCCCAGACCAGAACTTACTTTTTTTTTTTCCAAGCCAGTACTAGGGCTTGAACTCAGGGCTTAGACTCTGCCCCTTAGCTTTTTTTTTTTTTCCACTCTAGGCTAATACTCTATACAGCTTCACTTCCAGCTTTTTGCTGATTAATCCGAGATAAGAATCCCACAGAATTATGGTCCTCAGATGTCAGCCTCCTCAGTAGCTAAGATTACAGGTGGGAGCCACGTGCTCAGCTAGACTTACATTCTTGTTAGCAATCCCAGGGGACATGGTCAGGCCCTGACTCAGGGAGGGGCTGGGGTCTCACCTGGGGGTGACTGTCACTTCGAGGCAGCACCGAGATATCATAGGCAGCAGTGAAAGGGTTCCGCTCCTCTTGCATCTTCCCATAGCGCTCGCGCTTCCGCCACTTGGCTCTGCGGTTCTGGAACCAGACCTGGGGGACAATTGGGGGTGTTGACTGAGTGTAAGACAGCCCTGAAGAGTGCAGTTTGGGGCTGGGAAGGTGGCTCAGTGGTAGAGCGCTTGCCTTGCATGCTCGAGGCCCTGGGTTCGATTCCTCAGCACCACATAAGCAAAAAGAAAAAAGCCGGAAGTGGCGCTGTGGCTCAAGTGGTAGAGTGCTAGCCTTGAGCTAAAGAACTGAGGGACAGCGCCCAGGCCCAGAGTTCAGGCCCCACGACCGGACCCTCCCCCCCAAAAAAAAAGTGCAGTCTGGTAAGGAGAGGCTGATGACTGTGTCCTCTAAGAGGATAGTAAATGGCTCCAGGCTGGAGGATCCCAAGTACCAGAGGCTTTTAAATATACAACTGTTCTCTGGACTAGGACAGTCTGAGAAGGGGCCTGGGAGAGGCCAAAGCCCAGAGTGGTTTACTGGCCCCCTGGGCTCCCTGCTGCTATTCCCCAGGCTGAGTCACTTTCGAGTTCTCTAGCCTGGCTGGGTCTGTCTGGTCAGGATGGCTGGGCTAATGGGAGAGTCTGCGGATCAGAGGCTCCCAATACATAGGCATTAGCATTGTAGTTCCCTTGCCTTTTTCCATCCACCCACATTGCAGCCTCTGGGAAATCATAAAGGTGTTCTTGCTCGGATTGTGGTCCTGTTTAACTGTTTGTTTGTGTTCTCGAGACCTTGTCCAGAACCTACTCCTTAACAAAGCCCCTTGAGGCTGGCCCTTGCTCCCCTCCAGAGCTTCATACTCTGCCAGGCAACAGTACTCCGTTCCTCCTAGTTGTCCCCCAAATTCCAACCCTAGCTCTCCTTTGAGATATTCTGCATTTCCTCTCCTTCCTGCCTTTGCTACTCACCTCTACGACACATGCAGTCTGGGTATCTCTACCAGGCCTGACCTCTCCTACTGCTCACCACATTCTGCTTCCCTGAATTCTTTGGAAACCTATCTGTCCTGTTCATTTGTGATCCCTTGGCAGGTGATACACTCATCTGTATACATCTGTGTGATGTATATGTGATGAGTATATCCCCTATATGATGATATTTAGTTGTATTGGAGTATGTGGCTTCCCCAGCCCCTTCTTTTTGAGCTCCTTCCCCCACTTTCCCCTCAAGGCTGACTAGCACTCTATCTTGAGTCACAGCTCCACTTCTGGCTTTTTGAGACTTGATTAGAGATAAGAGTCTCATGGACTTTCCTGCCTGGGTTGGCTTTGAACCAAGATCTTCAGACCCCAGCCTCCTGAGTAGTTAAGATTACAGGCGTGAGCCACAAGCACCCAGTGGTATATATGGTTTATTTCTACCTTCCAATAAAACATTTTTGTGTCAGGCTCTGGGAAATATGTTGGTATTAAACCAAATACAACTGTAGTTTTCCAGGGATCCAGCTAAGAGTCACAGCAGAAAAAGCCACACATACGTCAAATGTGTGTGTGCATGTGTGTGTGTGTGTGTATACCAACTATTCTGACTTGGATAAATCCTCCAGCCTTCCCATCCACATGTCCCTGTGGTCCTCCCTTTCATGTAGTCAGGTAAAGCCTTGGCAGTTAAGAGACTATAGGCACCCTCAGCCTCCTTTCCCCAGGTTGCAGAGATCCCAGAGCAGGCATGGCTAAAGTCAAGGAAGGCCACATACCTGCCCAGCTGCCTGGATTTCCTGTCTCTACTCTCTCTCCCTTTTGGGCATATGAAGAGACCTGGGGCCAGCCAATAATCCTCTGGGAATGACTTTGCAGTTACTGCTATTTTCCTCTAGAGTTAGACCAGCCCTCAGCAATGTGGTCTTACTATTCCTCCCCATGGGATGGGGTTTATGGGTGTTTGTCATCTTCCTCTTAGAAAACATACCTCCTCTAGGGCCTCAATCATTGGAGAAACTTCCAGACTGGGTCTTTTCAACCCTTTCAAGGTTGGGAAGGCCTAGAAAGAGTGTGGGAACTACATATGTGCCATTCCGTCCCCAAAGCTTTCCACAGAGAGAGCAATTGAGACCCCACCACAAAGTGAGCTATTTCAAAGACTCTCCGGGTGAGCTTCCCTGGTTTGTGTGATCTGGTGTCTTCTTGAATGTTGGGATTATCACTCTGATGACTTGGACTCTAAGGAATCTTTTATTTTTTTTTAAAAATTTGTGCTAGGGTATTATTTGTCCTACTATAATAAAAAAGCAAAAATATATTTTTAAAAATTGTTCTAATACTAGGGCTAGAACTAGAGTCTTGAGCTTTCACTTGGCTTTTTCACTCAGTGTCGGCAAGCTATCCATTGAGCCATACTTCCACTTTCAGCCTTTTGCTAATTAATTGGAGATAAGTATTTCACAGACTTTCTTGCTCCCTCTGGCTTTGAGCCTCGATCCTCCCCTCAGCCTCTTGAATAGCTAGAATTATAGGCATTAGCCAGCAGTGCTTAGTGGCCCTAGGGAATTTTGGGAAAGAGTTCTAGAAATCTGCCTTGGGTGTGACATGGAAGGAACAGAGAAGCAGGAGAACCCAACAGAGCAGAGATAATGGTCCAAGCCTCTCTGGCTTCAGTTAACTAGCCTCTGCTCCATGGTGACTGGCTTCTATAGACTAGCTTACCAGGCTGATATGCTTCGTATAGCCTCACCCCAGCACGTTTAGGGAGCTTCTGGAAGGGCCCTGTGAAGAGTATAATAAGCATGTGCTTTGCCCTTACTAAGTCTCCTCTGTGTTGTGGTGAGGGGGGGGCAGACTCCTCTGCCAGGGCAGTAATCTCATCTTTCCCTAGGACCCCAAATTTACCTGGATACTTGACCTGCTGTGATTAGCCAATTCAAAGAGGGCCACAAATGACCATGTTCCTCTTGGGCCAGACTCATATTGAACTTCCTTCTCTCCTTTCCAACCCTCCTTGCTCCATTCATGTTTGTTGTTTGTATGTTTATTTATTTATTTGACAATCCTGGGGCTTGAACTCAGGGTCTAGGTGCTGTCCCTGAGCCATTTTGTGCTCAAGGCTAGCACTCCATCACTTGAGCCACAGCTCCACTTCTGTTTTCTCTGTGCTTAATTGGAGATAAGACCATCACAGACTTTCCTGCCTGGGCTGGCTTTGAACAGTGATCCTCAGATCTCAGCCTCTGGAGTAGCTGGGATTAGAGGCATGAGCCACAAGTGCCTGGCTTACATTCATGTTCTTTGTCACTTCCAACATACTTGGCACAGACTTCCTTTCATTTCCCAGGATCTTCTCACCCTTCCTTTCCCTCACCCCAGACTGGACTCTCCACTGGGTGGCTTCTAGATGTATGTTTGGCACTTAACTGCTTCCAAAATACTGCCAAACCTGTGATTCTTAAGGGACTAAATTGCTACTCTCATTTCTTTTTCCTGAAGTGGGAAATAAGGTCCCATAACATACCCTCAATTCATTTGACCAGCTAGCTAGTAAGTGACAATGTTAAGATTCTCAGATCCTAGGGTCGCTCACACCTGCAATCCAAGCTAATTAGGAGGCTGAAGTCTGAGGATTATGGTTCAAAACCAGCCTAGGCAGGCAAGCCTATGAGACTCATCTCCAATAAACTACCAAAAACAACAACAACAACAACAACACAGAAGTGGAGCTGTGGCTCAAGTGGTACAATGCTATCATTGAGCAAAAGCAGCTCAGGGACAGCCCCAGGCCCAGACCCCAACCCCTCCACTCTCTCTCTCTCTCTCTGTTTTTTTGGTTGGTCGTGGGCCTTGAACTCAGAGCCTGGGTGATGTCCCTGAGCTATTCAGCTCAAGGCTAGCACTCTACCACTTGAGCCTCAGTGCCACTTCCACCCCAACCCCTCCAGAGAGAGAGAGAAAGAGAGAGAGAGAGAGGGAGGGAGAAAGAGAGAGAGAAAGAGAGAGAAAGGAAGAGAGAGAGAGAGGGAGGGAGAGAGAGAAAAAGAGAGAGAGAGGAAGAGAGAGAGAGAGAGAGTCTCAGATAGATCCTTTGATTCTAAGAGCCCAATACTCCTCAAACACATGTACAAAACTCAATTTGGACCCAAAGAGTCTGTGGCTGCAGTAAAGCTGGGCATGGAGAGTAAACGAGGGCCAAGCAGCAGTGTGAGAGACCAGTGTCATATCTCCCAGCCTTCCTATGGTCTGGTCCATGGCCCCAGTGGCTGGGTATCCAGAGAGCCTGGTGCCCACCATGGCCTCACCTGTACTCGGGCCTCAGTCAGATCAGTGCGCAGAGCCAGCTGTTCCCGGGCATACACGTCAGGGTAGTGGGTTTTCTGGAAGACTTTCTCTAACTCTTCCAGCTGGAATGTGCTGAAAGTCGTGCGGTTCCGGCGCTTCTTGCTCTTGTTCTTGGACAACTCCATGGAGTCAGGGAGTCCCGGGGAAACGGGGACACGTAGGTTGGCCAAGCAGGGGCCTGGGGAGCCTTGCAAGTTAGAGGGCCCGTCTCTGGGCCCCCCTCGGCAGTCCAAGGGCAGCTGGGGGAAGCTGGTGGCGGCTTTGGAGGCTTTCTCCTCAGCTGCAATGGAAAACAAAAAGGAGGATGGAAACAGAACAGGGGGTTTTGTGGGTGGAATGGAGGGAGGGGAAGAGCATTGACGCTCCAGTCCCCGCCTCCCCCTTCCTTCCCCTTCCCTTCCCTTCCTCCCAGGCAGCCACCCTCCAAGGGAGCCTGGCATTCAGAGGCCTGCCTGCTGAGCCTCCAGCTGGGGAGGGGGCCCTAGGGAACCATGTGCTCTGTGGTCTGGGTGGATCTGCTGGGGCCAGAAGGGGGTTCATTTCAGGGAAGTGCTCTGTGGTGGTGTGTCCTAGAGGGTGTGGAGGTGCCAGGGTTGGCGCCATGGCATGGCCCGCCACCCTGGCAGGGCCAAGGGCGGGGAGAGGGTAACAATGGGGTGGCTGACATCTCCCACCCCTGCCAGGAAGTGCTCCCTTGTTCTGAGGCTGCAGGCCTTGGTTCCCATGCCCTCAGCTTCTGCCTCTGCGCCCAGGGCCAGGCAGGCAATGGACACAAATGTCTAGATCACCTTTGGCTGGCCTGGCTGTGTCTCCTTCTCAGAACCCAAAGTCTCAGGTCAACATCAAATCCTCCAGCTCTGGGGTATAAAGGGCAAGTTGAGACAAGATTCCAGAGGGGTTTGCCTCTCTCCATTCCTCTTCTGCTGTGATGTCTGGGCAAGGACTCAAGCTTCAGCACAGAGGCCCAGATCGGTCGTGCTTACTGGAGAGTGGGTGACCAGTGTCACAATGGGGGAACAGCCCCTCTCCCCCTTATTCACTGCCTGCCCTGCTCAGGAGTTCCTGACTACTCCTCCATGGCCTATGATTAAGAGGCAGGGGAGGGCGTGATTGTGGCCTGGGAACTGTTCCCAGCAGCCCCACTCTGACGTGCTAACCCTCGTTCAGGGAGCTTGGCAAAACCCCACCATGACGACCAACTGACAGGGCATGGTGAAAAATAGGTCACCCTGAGGGCCCTGCCCTTTCCCTCTGGCAAGGACCCCCAGCAGTGTCCCCATGAAATTCTTCCTCCACAGTCCACTGGGATGGCAGCCATGACACCACAAAGACGCCCCCACTGCCTTACACAGCCCTTTCTCTGGCCCCAGGCCCATCTCCAGTGGGGTCCCAGCCCCCAGGAGGCCCAGCTAGCTGGCACCAAGAGTCTGTTTCTTCCCAGGGACTTGGTGTCAAGATTACAGCTGTGGGGGGTGGAGTGCAACTGGAGATATGGGCTTTTCAGGATCTGGGACAGATGAGTTCCTGTCTGGAGGACAAACCGGGCAAAGTTTTTCTCAGCTGGAAGGTAGTGACCTGCCAGGGCCACCCAGGCTGTACAATAAGCTCCCCATGCATGTCCTGGAGGCTTGGAGCTGTTAGATAGGGCCTACCCTCTGGGTATGCCTAGCCTACAGTGACAGCTCAGGCACCAGGTCTCCTTTATGACTTGTGTGGAACCGAGTGGAAGAATATCGCCAGTCCCTGCCTTCTGTTCTTGGCCAACTCATTTTGGTTCTAGGGTAAGTCTTTTGGTTAGAAAGGAGGAATCAAAGTTGAACCAAAGCCTGGCACGGGTGGCTCATGCCTGTATCCTGGCTCCTTATCTCCAATAAACTGCCAAGAACCCCCCCCCCAAAAAAAACCCAGAGGTGGAGCTGTGGCTGCAATCTGAGGATTGTGGTTCAAAGCCAGCCTAGACAGGGAAGTCCATGAGACTCTTATCTCCAATTAACCACCAGAAAACCAAAAGTGGTGCTGTGGCTCAAAATGGTAGAGCACAAGCCTTGAGTGATAAAGCTCAGGGATAATGCCTAGGCTCTGAGTTTAAGCTCCATAATTGACAAAAGAAAGAAAGAAAGAAAGAAGAGAGAGAGAAAAAGAAAAGTTGAACCAAGTAATTGAAAATGGTAATGAGAATAAGGAAGGGGATAACCACAAGTGGTAAGTTCATAAAGTAGTCTGAGAGGGAAGTCTTGGCATCATGGGAAGTGGACATGAGGGGGGAAAGAAAGAAAGAAAGAAAGAAAGAAAGAAAGAAAGAAAGAAAGAAAGAAAGAAAGAAAGGAAGGAAGGAAGGAAGGAAGAAAGAAAGGAAGGAAGGAAGAGGGAAAGAAGGAAAGAAAGAATGAAATAAAGAAAGACAAAGAGACAGAGAGAGACAGAGAGTAGAAAGAGCTCAGAGCAGGGGTTCAGAGTACTGATATTACAGAGACTTCTCCAAAGTCCTGGGGTTTTCCCTCTGCCTCTTGCACCCTCCCTGTTTGGTCTCAGTAAGAACCTGCCTAGAGGATATGATGGGATTTGAGCTCCTGTGGTTTGTCTTCTTGATCCTGAGCCACCTAGCTGACAGTCAAGGGATGAAAATGAAACACAGTACAGCAGATTTTTTCAGAGCGGCTACCTGCAAGTGTCCATGCGCACTGGCTTCCGATCACCTCCCATCCTACCTATCCCTCTCAAAGGACCAGAGAACTGCTCCTGGGGCTACAGTTGCCATTGCCTTGATCTGACTAGAGGATTCCAGAGGGCAGCATCCACCTCCTTTTCCAGAGGAGACAGACCCAGAAAGACCAGACCCAAAAGGAAGTCTGAGATAAATGGAGGATGGCAATCAAGAAAAACCCCAGAAGCTCAGAAGTAGAAGCCAGCAGTAATTTAAGCTTGTCAGGAAAAGTGACTTTGTTAAGTAGGGAACATTAGTGGGGCTAAACTTTGTCCAGACAATGTTGGTGGTGGGAAGGTCTTTATGTTGGACACTGGAAGCCTGAGGCTCAGCTCCTGGAGTGTCCTGGGCCTACACAATCTGAGACCACAGCCACATGCTGTTCTGAAATGAAAGCCAGGAACCAGGACCTTTAATGTGTCAATGGTGCTCTTCCTCCCCTAAGCTGCCTGCCTTTACACCTTGGCAAACCATGGAGGTGCTGGTGGGGGTTACCTAATCTCCAACTAGATGCTGCTCCAAGCCACTGTGCAGGAACTGCTCCCGGGGCCTGCTAGGTGCCCTAGCATCCAGATGGTTGGTTGGTGTCCATTGTGGCAGGTGGTAAGATCCACCACCTACCTAGCTTTCATCTCTCCTTACAACCCAACTCATCTAGTTCCTGTTGCTACACTGATTTCATTGAGTGGGCTGCAGAGTTCCCTGAGACCTGTGTGGACATAACTGCCAACTGAAGAACGCTGGTGGATTCTTGGTGCTTCAGGTAGAGGTGCTCAGCATTAGCCTAGAGATCGCAGCGAGGACTTACTGCGATCCACCGTTGGCCGCGTCTGGTCTGGGGGGGGGGCGCGGGATGGGGTGTCTCAGCTTCAACTAACAAACCCCAGCAGTGGTCACTTGCCACCTCCGCTGCAGCCGAAAGACCAGGGAGCCAAGCTTGGGGGAGAAAGGCTGAACAGCCCCCAGGAGGGCAGACACTTCCCAGCGGCCACTCATCGCGGGAATGAGGGTGGCTAGAGCATCTCGAGCTGGGCATCTCGAACTGGCCGTGCTCTTCAACGGGTGGACAGAGGCTGGCGCGGGGGGCAGCCGGGAAAGGAGCAGCGCAGTGCGCCCCCGGCTCCAGAGCGCGCAACTGCTCCACCTAGGCGGAGACCCACCGGGCAGATGGGGCACGGCGGCGCGCTCACTGACCTGTGTCGTTATTGGTACAATGTTTTCTATGCGTTTTTAACCACTTAGGTATTCCCTTTTCTAGACTCTCTCATTTTCTATTACCCGATTGATTTTTGTTTTCCCCTATTAAATGAATAAAAGTAGTATAATTATCCTCTTAAAAAAAAGAACATAAGGCATATTTCCCCCTTGACTACAACTTGTCACTAAGGGAGGCTCCAGCCTGCGGGAGTCGATCCTCCCCAGTCACCGCAGCCCGGCCAGGGCTTCCCCGAGGGCCAGCGTCGGCGGGATCTCTTCGTTTGGTTTGTCTGCAGAGCATGGACTAGTCTTTCCCACTGGTTCTCATTTAGTTCTGTTCTTTTTAGGACGTCCCCTTTCATTCCCTCCCTTCTCTCCTTCGTCTCTTCTCTCCTCATTTACCCGCTTCGTTCGATCAAATCTTCTCTTTGCTTCCTTTTCTTTTTTTTGTCGTTCATATACTCTTCCGTTCCTCTGACCTCTTGGTTCTCTCCGCCCGCCCTGCTCCGCTGTTGTGTCCAGTACCCCGCCCTGCTTTTTGGTCATTGTTTGCGCTTTGGGGTGGTCTTACTCCGCATTTCGTTGTCGTTGACACGCTCGCCGTCGGATCCTAGGACGCCAGGTTCCTCCCCAGCGCTCTCGGCGGCGCGCTCGGCTCGGGCCGGTCCCGGCGCCCGGGGCCATCGGTGAAGGGTGGGCGCCAGCAGCCGCACCGCCGGCCCAGGAGTGGGCAGCGCCCGCCGCGCCGCGCTCTAGAGCTAGGCCAGTACCTGTCCCTCGCGGTGCTTGAAGTGCTGCTCGGCCGCCGCGTCTGGCAGGGATCAGAGGAGCCAGGCCAACTGCTTCTCATTAAGTCCCAACTGTGGTTTTTATCAGGAGAGCTTCTTTCAAAGGGCAGAGACACGAAGCTCCGCGGACCCGCTCATTTCCTCCGCTGACCCCCACACACCTCCCTAGGCCCTCCCTTCCACTTCCCACCACCCCGGCTGGACGAAGACCCGAGCTGCCCAGCCACTGCGTGGAAGCCTGAGAGACGCCAGGACCGCACAGGCTGCGGCAGAGCTGGGCGGGATCTCCCAGGGACCCCTCTCTTCCCTAGGCTCAACTACCGAGCGGATCTCCGCCGTGAAGGGTGGCGGCCTGGGTAGGGTGGGCGTGGGCGCCCACCAGCCTGCCAGGCCCCAGCGATCGGGTGCAATCTTGAAACCATGGCATGGTCCAACCGGCCTTTAGCACCCAGGACACCAGCCTACGACTCAGAAGCACCCAGGATTCAGACCCACCCAGAGAGGCTCTCCACGGCCCAGCGGTGACGATCTGGTGCGGGGAGGATGCCAACTCTCCCCGAAGGACGACCATTACCGTGCGTAACGACGGGGAGGCCAGGTTAGTCTGAGAAATTAAGAGTCTTGAGCATGGCCCCAAGATTGCGGGACCATCCGCAGCCATTCCCCCATTCCACTTAAGGCACGGGCTGCGCCCTTCCCGCCGAGGCCCAGCCCGAGCCAGGGAGGAGAGGCGGGTCCGATCAGGCCGCAGCCTTCGGCTGGAGCCGGCTTGGCCTCTCTAGGTCGAGGCCCAGCCTCCGAATCCTCCAGGAAGGCCAGACACAAAAGCGGAGCGAGTCTCCCCCAGCGTCGGGGCTCATTGCGGCTCCCGGGCAACTCGGCCCAATCCAGGCTTCTGGGTCGGTGGCAGTTCCAGCCCAAAGCCGGCCGGCCAAACCAGATGTCTTATTTTCTTTGCGACGGTGCCCGGGGTCGTCGCCGCTTTACCCTCCCCATGACTTCCCGCCTCCCGATCCTGGGGAA
Source organism: Dipodomys ordii (assembly GCF_000151885.1). NCBI lineage: Eukaryota > Metazoa > Chordata > Mammalia > Rodentia > Heteromyidae > Dipodomys > Dipodomys ordii. The sequence goes on along the minus strand of NW_012267362.1, from coordinate 971,207 downwards.
ACGGATGACCCTGCCTCCCGCGCCGCACTGGCTTTCGCCTGGCCCGGGCTAGCGGCAATCTGGATACCGTGGTTGCCGTGGCGAAAAGGGCAAAGAGCTGAGATCTAGGCGACCCGAGAGAGAAGCAGAGAGGCCGGGGCGGGCCGGGGTAGGGAAGGGGAGAGGATCTGGCTGCAGGCTACCCGCCGCGCCGCGCCGCGCGTTACCTTCCGCGGGGCCCTCGTAGAAGTGGCCGCCGTTAAGCGCGGGGCCGGGCCCCAGGTCCTGCAGGTACTTGGCGGGCGGCTTGGCCGGCTCTGGGAGGTAGGGCTCCAGAGGCCCGCAGGCCGGGAAACGGGGCAGCCTCGGGCCTCGGGGTGGCACGGGATGCAGGTGAGGCGCCGCGTCGGGAGTTCCCTGCGGGCCTGGAGGCTCGTCCCCAGCGGCCGCATAGGGACCCGGCGCGGGCCCCACAGCGAAAGGCGTGCAGCGCTCAGGGTCCATGCCGGCTTGGGGCGCACAGGCCGCGGGGGCTCCGGGGCTCGCGCTACCCGCCCGGCCTGTGAGCGCCCGCCAAGGGGGAGGGACCTGGGCTCGGGGGCGCGGAGCCCCCGGGAGCGGCGCGCGCCGCGGGGGGCGGAGGGGGCAGAGGAGGGGGCCGCGCCTCTGACTTAATGCTGGAACTATCCACGTCACGTGCGCCCCCGCGCGGGTTAACCCCTCGGAGTCCGGGAACCCCCCCTTCACCCTGAGCGCGGTGTTCCCAAGGCAGTCGGAGGAGAGGAGACGGAAAGCCTCCATTGGAGGGCAGGGACCCTTTATGAACTTTATCCGGGGCGAGTCCCGGCCCAGGGTCCTGAACTCGGGCCCAGGGACCCAAGTCCCTGGTGAGGCAGTGGAGTTAATGAGCAGATCTCCTCCCCCAGCAAACCCTTGTAGGCCTGATCTCCCGACATCAGTCTGGCTGGCGGAAGGGTTGGGCTGTCCTTTTCCTTGGCTCCTTTTGCTGGGAACTGGGAGAAATAAACTCATTCCCTAGATGCCTCTTGCTTTGCACCCCTGTGCTGGAGTCATTGGGTACCTTGTGTGGAAACAGTTCTAAGCCTGAGTCTGGACGCTATCATTAATTAGCTTTGGGGCCTGGAATGTCAGGCCCCTCCTCATCTGACTTGGAGGTCAGGGGATTCAACCACCGAGCCCAGGCAGGCCAGAACAGACAGTGAGTGAGAGGCTCCCAAGCCAAAACAGGGTCCAGTATAACAGGCTATGGATCAGATAAAAATGCAATAGAAGGGAGTTGCGTGCATGGAGTGAATGCCTTGGGTGGTTTGGCTACAGGCTGAAACACTACTTTTTGCAGCTCAGACCCCTGGGCTCTGTTGCTCCCTTTTTGGAGGAGATGAGTAGAACCACATCTCCTAAAAGAGTTTCACCAACCCCAAAGAAACATCGGGATTGGGGCTGTAGTTTAGCATGACTGGAAAGACAGAAACAACAACAAAAGACCCTAAAAACCAAAAAGTTGGAAAGAAATACAAGAAGGCCTTAGGACCAGACTCCCTTACCATGAATGGAGAGCCTCTGGGTCTGGGTTAAAACAGTTATATTATCAGTTGCCCCCAGAGATCAGTAAGAGGGTTGGGGAGTCAAACATCATTTGTATTTCATTTGAATTCTTGATTTTTAAAGGAATCTAAGAGGCCTGGTGTGAACACCTCCCTCTTCCGTTAGAGGCTTAGAGGGGGTTTCTTGGCTGTCCACAGCCAGAGTTGGGCTGTAAATCAAGGCCAAACAGGAACCAGAAGTCTTGCATCTCACAAGGAGTCATTAAGCCATTATTAAACATACCGTGACTTCTTTGCAGCCTTATTGGTTTAAACACCACATTGGAGGCATTATGGCCATTAGGGCCCCTAAGCACAGACTGCACACTGGGCAGAGAGATGGAAGCACCTGGGGCTGATATTTCCAGCCTAGAGGGTGGCTCAGCTCAAAATTAAGCTTTCACTCTGGCCATTCCAGAGGAATCCGGTCTCCAGAGAGCAATGGATCCCAGCTCTAGCAACCAACTTGCACTGATCATCAATAAAGTGTCTCAATAACTGGTAGTTAGATATTGTTGCCTTCCAACGAGGATGTGTTAGTTCAGGACATTGGTTCAACAAAGTTATCAAGCAGCTTGGATGAAAGTACGACACAGGAAAAAAAATGTCACCAAGTTAGCAAGGCAGCCTAGATTAAATGCTGGGTCTTTTACCTCACACAATACATTTTCTGTGCCTCGATTTCCTCATCATAAAAATATGTCACGCACATGGGGTGTGGGGGTATTTGAGAAGCACTCATGTTTTTCTGTACCGTGCTAATTTAAGAGACAATGATGATAATGATAATGCTGCTGGTGGTTTATCCAGAATGGGAACCCAGATTTCTGGATTCTATTACTGAATTGACAGAAAGCATCTGATTCCAGATTTCCATCTGAGGCTGGCTATGGGCATAGATCTGGGACCCTGCCCCTAGGACTTAACAGCCTTTCTCAGGGCAGGAAATTCCTCCTGAAATTTACACTGAACAATTGCATCGATTTCCATGCTGCCATGATGTTACCAAGGAAGGTTTAGACTACATTCAAGTTTGGTGGACATAAGGGATTGCCCTTCCTAGAGGGTTTCCTCTAAGGACCATGCCACACAGGACACCAAGAGAAATCTCTCCTGCCTGCTTTTAAGCTACTAGGACAAACACATACCTTTATCCATATCTGGTGTGGGAGGAGTTTGGCGGAGCAGGTGTATAGAAAATTGCAACAACAGAACATCTCATTACTTAACTTTCCTTAGGCAGCTTGGGAGATCATGGAGTACTGCAGAGGACCCTGTTTTATAATCAAGTACCTATGCATAATAAAAACATGCTGGACATTTGCTCATTTAGTCTATGCCCATAGATTTATTTAGTCTTTAAAACAATCCTTGCAGTAGGCACATTTATTAACTCTAGATTAGTGTGTGTGTGTGTGTGTGTGTGTGTGTGTGTATCCTGGTGCTTGAACTCAGGGCCTGGCCAGCCAGTCTTAGTGCTGTTTTACAGAGAAAGAACTTGAGGTCACAGAATGGGGCCATTCGTTCAGTTTGGACACAGCCAGTTAGAAGCAGAACTAGATCCATACCCACCCCCTGCCACCCACCTGCCATACGTGATTCTCAGGACCTTCTTCAGCTAATATGATAAAGTTGAAATCGTTCATGGAATGTGCTTGTTTTCTCAATGGGAAGGTTGAGGTTTCTCCCTTAAATGGGATTGAGGCCAGACAGTGCTGAGGGCAGAGTAAGTCTGAGGGTTGCTGCACTGCTGCCTTCATCAGCACCAAGTGGCACCCAGCTGTGGAGTCTGGGGAAAGGTGGTTTCTGCTAAGCTGAGACCAAATGAAGCAGAGTGTCTAACACCTGAGTGGTTTTATGACCCGCTCAGTTGTAGGGCAAAGTTTTAAGAGATTTTGTGAGTTTACCATTCGTGCTGTTTAATAACTCTTTGAATTAGCATTGGTCACTGATAACATTGTACACAGAGTTAAGAGATGCACTGATAGATGATCCAGTGAATTCTAGGTCATGTAATAAGAAACATTTCATTCTTAATTTTAGAAAAAACTTTTTCTCAGCCAGGTGTAATGGCTCATACTAGTAATTCTAGCTATTTGGGAGATGGAGGTTGGAAGGATAGGAGGATGGTGTTTGAAGCCAGCCTGGGCTAAGTGTTTGAGAGATGCCCATTTCAACCAATTAAAAAAAATGAGTTTGGTGGTATATACTTGTTATCTCATTTATGTTATGGGAGAAGCATAAATAGGAGGATCATGGTCTAGAACAGCCCAGAGATGAATGCAAGAGAACCTATTCCAAAAAATAATGAAAGCAAAAAGGGATGAGGGCATGGCTCAAGTGGTAGAGAGCCTGAAAGCCTGTGTAGCAAGTGCAAGATCTTAGATTCAAACCCTAGTACAGAAGAAAAGAGGAAGAGGAAGAGGAGGAAGAAGAAGAGGAGGAGGAGGAGGAAGAGGAGACTCTCTGAAAAAAGCTACTTTTAAATGAAAATGATGCTTTTTAAATGAAATGAAAATTATTGGCTAGTTGTTTAATTCGTCATTTACTAGGTGGGCCTACTGATGACAGACATTTGTGGGTACCAGGATGCAGCCAAAAGAGCAAGACAGATGCCATCCTTGCCCACTCTTGGAAGGGGACTGCTTCATCCACACTAAAGCAAACCTTCCCTGTGATGTGAATCAGGATGAAATTTTGTCTCCCGAGCAGAGTTCCTGCTCCTGGCTCTAATGTAAGGTGGATTCTTTAATTAGGGAAAATCAGCCCATTCTTGCTGACACCCTTTCCTTTTCTACTTCCCCCAGCCTACACCCTACCAAGGAAAATGCTGTCCTTCATTTCCCAGTGGATTTCCAGAAGGGGCTGGAACAATGGCACGAATGTAACCTCCAATCTGAGATTTGTTTGACATATATAAAACTTCCTTCCAGGCAGGAAAAGCTCAGTTGCTTTTTTTTTTTCCCCTCTGAAGGGAAGACAGTCAGCATTGACCTGGTCTGGTTTAGACTCTGGAATCCTAAATTGATCCCTATGAAAATTCTGGGTTTGCAAGCTCAAGTGGATTGTTTCTCATTAGTGACATTCTTCCTGGAAGGTCAGGCTACGGAATGGTAAATAAACCTTCAGATCCGGTGTTTTTCACCCATGATATTTTTTTTTAAAGGGTTCTGCTGTGGCTAGCCAGGATCCTTTGCTAGGATTCAAGCAAGTCAGGCTGAATCCTGGGCTGTGGGGTAAACTTTCTGGGAAGTTTGGAACTGGTTTTCCTCCTCTCTTGATTTCATATTATTCATTGGGAAATCCACTTAACTCTGCTAAACCTCAGTTTCCCCATTGGATAACTGGAGTCTGTGCCCCAGCTTTACTGGGCTGAATGAGTTAGTGTTTTTACAGATGTTTCCTGAGCCTAAATTTACCCTGAACCTGTATTTCCTCTCTATTCCCCTCACTGAGATTGGAGTAAGGAGGGGTGGGGTGGGAGGAAGGGTACAGAGAGGTATAGTTATGTCTGTGTACGGCAGTGTTCTGAGAACCTAGGATGACTCTACTATCTTACTTATGGCCTTTGAGTGAAGATAGGAAGTTCTATGACACATGGAGGATATATATACACACACACACACACACACACACACACACACACACACACACACACACACACACACACACACACACACACATATATATATATATTGCCTGTGTATACCAGTACTAGGGTTTGAACTTGAGGTCTGCCCTTAGCTTTATCCTTCAAGGCTAAAGGCTGGCATTCTACCACTTGAGCCACACCTCCACTTCTGGCTTTTTACTGGCTAATGGGGGGTAAGAGGCTCACATACTTGTCTGCCTGTGCTGCCTTCACACCTTGATCCTCATATCTCAACTTTCTGAGATAAGATAGTGAGTGATAAAGTTGAGCCACTGGCACTGTTTGTGGATGAATTTTTTTTAAATTCATTCTTATTGTAAGTAGAAAAAAGTCGTGTTTCAACTTCTGGGAAGTTTTAACACTTTGATTAGTTAATTTTATGCATTTATGTATTCATCAAACCTTTGTGGAATACCTTCTATGTGCCAGATTGTATGACATCACAGACATAGGCAAGACATAGGCAGACAGTACCACTTACTCTGGAGATGACTCCAGACTAGCAGGAGAGGATGCAAATGAATAGGCATTTACACCATACAGGGAGGCAATGGGGGCTGTGAGGATTATGCTTCTCCTAGCTTTGGGCACAGTTGTGATCGTAGCTGGGAACAACTGCTCTTGGATGCCCTGAGCTTGAATCCAGAAAGTTGAGTGGGTGTTACTCAGATGAAGGTGTCTGGAAGGGCAGGGAAAGAGAGCAGCTCAGAGATAACAGCCCTGAAGATGAGAGAAAGGAAGCCCAGTAAGGAGAACACAGATTTGTTAGCTATTGCTGAGCCTAGGTTGATGTCAGAGGAAGAGAGACAAAGGTGAAGAATGCACAGGAATCCAGAGACACCCCATGGATTGGAAGGCTGGCCTCATAGGCATTGGTCTAGTCTGTAGTGTTTGCTGAACACAGATTCAAGTTTTCAGGCACAGGAAATAAGAAGGTGAAGCTCCAGATCTTTAGATGTCTCCTACTCTAAGAAGGAACTCAAGACTGCCACCCCTCAGGCAGACATTAAGACAACACAAAAATAACAAACAAGAATGGGATCCTGAGCTGGGTGCCGGTAGCTCATGCCTGTAATCCTAGCTACTCTTGAGGCCGAAATCTGAGGATTGAGGTATGAAGCCAATCCTGGCAAAAAAAAAAAAAAAAAAAAAGTCTGTAAGACACTTAGCTCCAATTAGTCAGCAAAAAGCCAGAAGCAGAGATGTGGTAGAGTGGTAGAGTACCAGCCTTGAGAAAAAAAAATGGTAAGGGACAGCACCCAGGCCCTGAGTTCAAGACCCAGTACAGACAGCAAAATAAAATAAAATAAAAGGGCCAAAGGAAGTGCAGATGTTCTTTGAGGCTTAGGTGGGATAGAGAGGTGAGTAGCTGGGGAGAGGTCATGTTATGGGCTAGGGAGATTCTGTGAGGCCATTTTCTCAGTTGTCTAGTTTTCACAGAGTGTGAAGGCCAGGGCATCCCTTGAACTCATTTCAGCAGGAAATCCATTGGTTCCAGAGTGCAGATTCCAGATTTGTTGTTTTATAAGGCTAATAAGTATGTAATTATCACATTTGGAGGCCCTTCAAAGGAATTACAAACACACACCACTGAATACTCTGAGAAATTCAGTTTCTTCCCTGAATTGAGAAAGAAAGAAGACTGGGTCTGAACTTTACAAGGAATGGAGAGGAAAGCTGGGCAGCGTGAAGAAGAGAGTCTTGGAGAAGGAGTGGAGGTAGATGGTGATACTAATTAATGCCACCCACTATTTACAGAGCACCTGCCTTGTGCCAGGCAGATAGCATCTTGTTTGCTCTTTACGATATCACAAAAGTCATTGTTGACACTCTGACCTCACAAATAGAGAAATAGATTTGGATTGCTTTATTACTTACCTAATGCTGCATAACAAAACAACCCAAAGCATAGTGACTAAAAATCCATGTCAATTACTGTGAGTCAAGGATAAAGGAGTGGCTTGGCTGAGTGGTTCTGGGTTGGGTTATTTCAGAACCCAAACTCATATTGGCCATGGCTTAGTATTCTTTTTTTTAATAGCATGTATTAATTGTAGAAAGTAATGTATTTTGTGTGTATAATGTACTTATGTCACCTCATTGCCTTCTATTTTTTCCTCTATCCTCCCACTGATTTCCTTCCTCATCCCAAATAATCTTCCTTCTACCCTCAATTTCTTTGTGTGTGTGTGTGTGTGTGTGTGTGTATGTGTGTGTAGTGTGCATGCGCACACTACTACTAGAGCTTGAACTTGGGTCCTTGAGTTCCTTTGGCTTTTTCTCTCAAGGCTAGTGCTCTACCACTTGAACCACAATTCCACTTCTGGCTTTTTGCTGGTTAATTGGACTTTCCTGCCCAGGCTTGCTTGGAACTATGATCCTCAGATTGCAGCCTCCTGAGTAGCTAGGATTATAGAATGATCCTCAGATTGCAGCCTCCTGAGTAGCTAGGATCATAGTCACAAACCTGGCTTCTCTCATATCTCTTTAAAAATAAACCTGGATTCCTAGAAAGGAGGAAGGAACAGGTGGGCAGGTGTTCCTCTGGTGCTGACACCATGGCCAGCTCCAGCTGTACTTGTGCCATTGGAATAATAAATACGATGGTGGTGAAAAATAAAAGAAAATAAACCTGGACTCTGGATATGAGAGAACATATGCACTATTTCATTTTCTTTTTACTAACATGATGAGCTGTACTTCAGGGCTACAGCATTCTGAAGGTTTGACTAGGACTAGGGGATTTGCTTCTAAGTGGCTTGCTCACATGATTGACAAGTTGGTGCTGGCTGTTGCTGGGGGCCTCAGTTCCTCCATGTAGGACTCTAAAGGCTGATTAAACATTCTCAAGTACAGCCAGGTAGCCAGTTTTCCCCATAGTGAAGAATCCAAGAGACAGAGGTGGTGGCTTCAGTGCTATTGAACAACTGGTCTGGGATTATACCCTGCTGCTTTTGCCAGTCTACTGGTCACATCGCTCAGCCCTAATTTAGTGAAAGATGGGATTGCACAAGGTAAGGCTTCATGGAGGACATTCTGGAGGCTGGATACTATAGACTGGTTCAGAAAAGTGCCCACACCTCTACAGCCATGGGCTACTCACATCTAACCCAAGTTTCTGACTCTTCAGGTCAGATGCCCACGCTGTGTTGAGTCAGCTGTGGCTGTATGGGTTAAGAAGGCCTGCATGATATAACGGGTACCTGGCAGGCAAGTATCAAAACCACTGAGTGTGAAGACTGAAGAGACAAGGTATGGTAGACATGGTATGAAGCTATCACAGCAGGCAAACTCTTAGGAAGGTCTCTTAGCACCGAGAGCTGATCAAAGGCTCCATGTGTCTTTCAGTCCACATGCATGCAGGAAGGAAGTGGGCTCATCTTTTCTCTGTGATTTGTAAAGGAGAGGCATGAGTTTCCTGAGAGCACTGCTGTTAGCCGGACAGAGTGTGCCCCCCCCCCCCCGCCTCCAGCAGGTGTCATAAGCACCTGTCCCTGCTCAAAGCAACCACAAGCAGAAAGGGATTACTCTCAGGAGCAAAGGGACATCATGAGGTGGGCATAAGATATGAGTACCCTGGGATCTCTGGACTTCTAGCAACAGAGCCATGAGGCCAAGGTCAAGGCCAAGGGCCTCTCCTTTTTGGAGTAACCAGGGAATCCTGGGAGGTTTTTTTTTTTTTTTGAGCTACAGCTTGAGAAAACAGGAAGGGCCACCAAATTGTGGGCAGATGTGGCAGATCTTACAGTAAGCAGGGCAATTCATAGGGGAGAAGCACAGGGAGGTGCCTGGCACCAGTAGCTGAGGGTTTAGCAAAAGAGCTGCAGAAATGGTGACAGGCTGAGTAATGTGGAAAATTGAGCCTGCTTTCTTTTGGGTATTGGGGAGCCAGTGAAGAGTGCTAAGAATGACTGGAAGCAGGGCCTGGCCCATTGTAAGTGTTCAGTGAGTATCAGTAGTATTACTGCTGCTGTTATTGTTCAGGAGGAGGGTCAGAGGTGTGCTTTGGAAAGATCATTTTGGGAGCTGGACCAGAACAATGAGAATAATGATGATATTTAACATGTACTACTGGCTAGAAAACCTTTAAGTATTTCATTATCATGTTCTATGAGGGAGTTACCACCATCTCCACTTTACAAGCTACAGCCCAGAGAAAGTAACCTGCCTAAAGCAGCCAGGGGGTATAGCAGAAGAGGGCACTCAGCTGTGAGAGTGGTCCAGGTTGAGTTAAGAGGCCCAGTGCACTGAGTGTGACAGGAAAAATGGAGATGATGATTAGAAAAGAGGTGTCAGTGGGAAGAAATGACCAGACTTATCGTCAAATGGTTGTGAGGTAGGGAGAGCCCCACACAGGCTCTCCCATCTAGCATTACTGGATCTCCCTCCCTTCCTCTCTTTTCCTTCCTTCCTTCCATCCTTTTTTCTTTCTTGCTTGCTTGCTTGCTTTTTTTCTTTCTTTTGTTCTTCCTTTCATTCTTGCTTGCTTGCTTTCTTGTTTCTTGCTTGCTTTCTTGCTTTTTCTCTCTCTTCCTTCCCTTCTTTCTTCCTTCCTTCCTTTCTTTCTTTTTTGTGTTAGTATTGGGGCTTCATCTTTAGGAGCTGGACACTGTCCTTTTGCTTTTGGCCCTCAACACAGGAACTCTACTAATTGAGCCACACTGCTACTTCAAGAGGTAAGAGTCTCATAGACTTTTCTGCCTATGCTGGCTTCAAACCACGATCCTCAAGTCTAATGCTTCTGAGTGGCTAGGATTACAGGAGTAAGCCACTGGTGCCCAGCTGATAGCTGGATGTTTGGTGACAGGGCACAGAGATGTGGCTTCAGAGGACATTTTGGATCTCTGAGCCAGATTTTCACAAGAAGTGGCTCTTCCCCGCTGTCCCTCCACCCCCAATGTGCTTTGTAAACTGCAGAGTCAGGGCATCTGTAAAGCCCCAGGGTATTCTCTGAACTTTGGGGGAGGGTGGAAGGAGGGAGGCTTGGAGTAGACTTCTCAGGCTTGAGAATCCTGTGTTCAGTGCCATGTAGTCTACAGCTCTGGATGTACTGTACAGTGAATGAGAGGAGGCTGGCAAAGGGTGCTTTCATTCCTCACAGAGTAAGGGCTGGGCTGAAAGACCTCAGGTAGTTTAACAGTAGAGAACCCAGCCCCCGGAGTCGGCCTGCTTCAAAGGAATAGGATGCTGGGGAAGTTGGCAGGGGCAAGCCTGTATCCATTTTGTCTCCCTCTGGCGATTATTAAACACCTGGTCCATTTAAAGGAGAGCAAAAAAGGCTGAACTTCCCCCGCAGGGAAGGGGGTGTTCTTTACAAAGTTCCTAAAAGTTTGAGATTGAGATGACAGTGATGAGTCTAGAAGCAGGTCCTGTCTTTGGGATGGGCACTGTGCCAGGTGGGTTGGGATGGGAGTACAGTGGAGGGCCAGCCAGCACTGCACGTGGGCTCTTTGGTGAGGTGTGAACACAGCGTGTGCATGTGGGGACTCTGTGTTGGTGTTGCATTCTCTGAGAGAAGTCTCCGAGCCCTGCCTCTGCTTCAGGGGCCTCTTGCAGTGAGAGGAACATGTTGCAGGGTCTTCACATGGGAGGGAGGGTATCTGTAACCACACACGCACCCCAGGACGTCTGGGGAAAAGCAGATCTGTAGGCACATTCACACCAGATCCATTGGACAAAGAGACCGGATATTTTGCTGTTTGATAAACTTCATAAAACAGTGGAGCTGAGTGATTTTGCTGCTGTCTGAATGGAAGTATCCTAAGAACCTATGCCAAGAAGATAAATAAGACCGTGGCTCCAGAAGAGGAGCTGAAACAAATGTGCAGTGAGAAGTACATCAAAGTAAAATGAGTTCTCCTGACTGGTGTGGGGTGGGGGGACCCTCCGTGTGTGGCAAACTGTGTGTGCGTATGAACATGTGTGCACAAATATTGTGTGTGTGTGTGTGTGTGTGTGTGTGTGTGTGTGTTGGGGCAAGTGGCAAGTGTTTGGTGTTGAAGAGCCCAGAGATGAGCCCTGGGCTGTTGCCAACTCTTCTGAAGGCAGCTGTCTACGCCTGTAGTCCTGCCTAGGATTTAGCTAGGATTAGGGCCAGTCCTGTGTGGTACAAAGTAAAACCCGCATTTGCCACTGTTAAGAATCTGACCCTGTAATCAGCCAAGCCAAGGGGAATTCAAACTGTAGTATCTGCATTCAATGAGCAAAAAGCCCTCAGTGGGCAGAGTGGGGAGTCCATGAAAGATTTTATTTTGTGTGGTAATGGGTATAAGCTTGGCTCTAAAACATTAGCCTTCATATTGCGTGACAATGGCTCATGCCTGTAATCTTAGCTACTCAGAAGGCTGAGATCTGAGGATAGCAATTCAAAGCTAGTGTGGTCAGGAAAGTCCACGAGATTCTTATCTCCAATTAAGCTCCAAAAAGCCCAGTGTAGAGCTGGGACTCAAATGGTACAGCACTAGCCTTGAGTGAAAAAGCTAAGAGACAGCAACCAGGCCCTGAGTTCCAGACCCAGTGCTGGCACAAATACAAACAAACCAACAAACAAAACATCTGCCTTCTCTAGAATATGTAGGAGAAATGTGGGGGTGTGGGATAGAACAGAATGTTAGATTTATCTGGATGGGTGTTTAAACATTGTTTGGTCCAAAGTTTCTCCAAGTGTGGTCCTCAGGACCAGCAGGAACATCTGACGATTAGACAAACTATTTGATTTCACCCTATACCTATCTCAGTTAGAAACTCAAGGAATGGGCCTGGTCATCTTCATTTTAGCAAGTACTTCCCCCACCCCCAGGTGATTTTGATATTCTCTATGATTGTGAAGACTACTACTCTGCCATCTTTAGAAATGAGGGACGGGGTGGGGGCCCAAAAAGAAGGCTTTTGCCAAGAATACACAGCTAATTAGGTCACAGTTGCTTTTCCCACCCTTGCTCATCTGGTTTTAGCTATTTATTTTGTAAATTACATGGGGGGAGATTTTAATATTTTTTTTCTTAGAGGCAATTGTTGTATGTTTATATATTTTCCATTGGTTAATAAGCTATTTAGATCAGTAGTGTTTCTGTGGCTTAAATAATGGCATTGTTTGCTATAAAGTTCAGGTTCTGAAAAGGGAACCTGGAGGCTACAATGTCCCTTTCCTGTTGGGCTTTAGGCCCAAGAAGACAGGTCTTGCTAACTCCTAACTGGTCCCATAAGTAACCAGCACTGTGACTACACAGTGTATAGTCACTGTAACTGTAGCACCACTGTAACTATACCACCAGCCCCATGATTTCCTCTGCAGATGTTTTGGTCAAAAATCCCTCCCTCCCTCTGTGGGCCAAGTGAGGGTGGACGTGGCTGGATTCATTTTGCCCACAGGCCTCCTCTGTAGCCTTCCTGAGAAGACCTGCTCTTCTTCCGCCTCTCACAGTGGGCCCAGCATGTTTCCAATATTGCATGCGTGTTTTCCCCCAACAGAGTAACTCTGTTTCTCAGCAGATTTGTTCTCTGTACAAACATGTGAGCCATTGTCAGACACTGTGAGAGTGAGGAGCAGGAGTGTGCTGCTTTCCACTATGGCCCTACAGTCACGCCTTGGGCTTCCCCTGGCTGAGCTCAGAAGGGCGGTTTCCTAGATCCAGTGGTATGAGGAGGAATGGGGTCCTTTCTGAGAATTTTGGGTAAGTAACTCTTCTAAAACATAAAAACACCAGATATAGCACATTTTATATTTGCTTAAATTCCTAGGGAAGTCATACCAAAAAAAAATCCATCTGATGGGAATTTTCTAGCAAACAGTGAAGGAACCAGTTTGCCTTATCTAGGGTTCCCTGCATCTTACTCAAGAATTTAAAAGGCAACTGGTAAGAGAGAAATGTATTCCTTTCCTTGTCCAAAGGCCTGGAAGGAAATGGCTGGCAGAGGGTTGTGGGGAGGAAGCCCAATTGTAGGACAGAGTTGGGGGGCCGGTGCTCTTCAGCAATTGCCTTTTCTAGTCTTAAGCCTTAGCAAACCAAGTCTCCGTGCTCTGGGAACTTTGTAGCTATTCTTTCTCATTGCTGGGAGCTGTGATATTGGGGATGGTTGGTTGGATTTACTGAAGTCCTCCTTGGCTTTCCCTGCCCAATCAGGAATCTACATCCTGTAGTTAAATAATGTTGGTTCAAAATTATTTCGTTTTGAACGTTTCGCAAAGCCCTGGAGATCATTAGGGTCTCCCCGGAGTGTTGCAAAACTAGCTTTGGAAATCTCAAGTGAAGAGAGAATGTTGGCCAGGGGATGACAGACAAAAGAGAAGCAGAAAGGAGGTGAGGGAGAGGCAGTTTTGCAGATTAGGCTCTGGGGCTCTGGCTAGATTAACAGTGATCCATCAATCCTGGATCCCTGTCTGCTGTGCGTGGCACGGAGGAGGAAAGAGACAGAGTCAAGGCCAGACTAAGAGAAAAGACAAAGAGAAAGTCTCTTTGGGCCTGGCTACTCAGCCAAGTCCTAGGAAGAAAAGCTGTGTCTAAACCTCCTTTCCACCCCCACCCCACCTCCGCGGTTCCAAAACCGTAGGGTCCTTGAAGGAAGTCCCTTCTTTTATGAATTCGAAGTCTGCTGTTTTCATTCTGGCCTCTAAACCCTCGCCTCTTGCCCCGAAGATTTATTTTATTAAGTGGTCCACACCTGAAAGTAATTGAGTCTCAGAGTGGGTGCGGGGGCGCAGAGGGAGGGCCGACGTGCGGCCGCGGCTCCTGGCTCTTCCCGGGCTCGGCTTCCAGCGGTCCCGGCGCCCGGGGTCCCTTCGGCCGCGTCGGCGTCACCACCTTGGTACCGGCCTCCCGCACCCGTTTTGCGGAGAAAGGGACCAGGGGCGTGAGAGGGAGAAGAAGAGGTATGTGCGGCTAGGAGATGTTGCGTTTGGATGCGGGGGAAAGGGCTGCACACCCCCCTCCGCGCGCCCCCGCACCCTGGTGCCGCGGTGCGGGTTGATGGCGGTGGCTGCCCGGGTCCCTCCCGCGCGCCCTCACCATCAGCCAGGATTGTTCGCCCCGCCGGGCCCCGTGAGCTCCCCTCCAAAAACGGGAATAAGAAAGCGGTTGAAAGAGATAAAAAGCATTCAAAGTTTAATGTCAACTTCAAGGCTCTATAAAATCAGATCAAAGGCAACAGGCGCTTGGTTTCTTCCCGGGCCTCCCGGCGCCCGGTGAGTCCAACCCATGGCCACCGGGCACGCTCTTCTCTCCAGCCGGGGCTGAGGGCGGGAGCACCGCAGCCTGGGGCCTGCGTCTGGCCCCAGAGCGCACGCGGGCCGAACCTGGGCCGAACCCGCGCAGTGCTCGTGAACCTGGGGCCTGGTAGCCTGACAGCAGCCCGGCGCAAGGCCATGTCTGCGGGAAGCCGAGCTGGAGGTGGCTGCAGCAAGGGCAGTCAGGGGCGAGACACAGGGTCAGACCCTCGGACGGGCAGCGCGGTGGGTGCGTGCGCGCTGCGCCAGTGCCAGCTGCCCCCAGCGCGGTCCGCCAGTCCTGGTGGTCGCTGGCGTCGGGGAGCGGCAGGGTTCGCCGAGCGCAGCCTTTCCGTCGGTCGCCCGCGCCGGGGCGGCGTGGGCTCCGGTGCCTTCCCATCGCGGAACGTGTGCTTTCGTTTTCTCTTCTCTTTTTCGCATCCCCACGCTTTCATAAATATGTGGACGTCTTTCCCTTTGTCTTTCCGAAACGATCCTTCTCGAATAAATGACAACATGCGTGATTCCTTCAAAGCCGAGAAGGGGGAGAATTGGATTTCCTTAAATCACAAACCTTCGATCTCACAGAGCCTTCGCAAGAAATGTGAATGAAGACAAACACTCGCATCTTGAGAATAAATATGGAGGATTTTTATTAGTAGTAAGATTATAGCCTCTTTCTCTCACTCCACATATAAAAGAATTGTAAATTGTGGACGTCCTCTGCCTGTATCAGTTTTATGTACTGCAGCATTCCAGCCCTCCTGACATAAATTTCCGTGTCTGCAGAGACTGCTTGTAGGTAAAAACACATGTCTAGTGTACCTCGGTGTGCTGGCACAGTTAGACCCAGGAGATGAGTCTAACTTGGGATAGATACGTGGGATAGTACTTGGGATAGATATTGGGAGACGAGTTCTAGGTGGACCTGGTCGGAGGCTGTGTTTGTACACCTGGGAAAAATACTCAAGACTCAGATTGGTAAATAAACCAGCCAAAGAGGACCCTGGCGCCTACAATAGTGAGAAGTTACAGGACATCCATAAGTTAATAGGGGAAAAAAAGATGTTCTTTTTAAAAAGTTAAAAAGAAACCAAGGAAGCAAAGTTATTTCAGAGAAAGAGATACAGAAACAGAGAGAGAGCTGAAGGACACAAAAGGAATGTAAATTTTACGCTCATAAAAGATTGTGAGAGAAGAGAAAGAGAGCTTAGGAAAAGAAATAGAGATAGGAGGAGAAGGGAGATAGATGGTTGGAAAGAGAATGAGTAGTTACAAAAAAGATGCCTATGAAGAAATCATGAAATATGTCCAGAGAGACAGACAAAGGGCCCTTGCTCAACCTGGGGACTGGTGGGGTGGGAAGAAGACAGAAGACTTCCTTAGAAGCTGGGAACCTCCCCAGGGCCAGGGGCCTTCCCAGGGCCTTGCTTCTCAGGTTTCCCCAGTGTAAGGGAAATCCAGGAAAGCCTTTGTGGGTACCGGCAGTTTGCCCCATACCCGGATCTGATGCTGTTGATTTGGTTTTTAAACAGTTGGGTTTGCAGTCTTCTGGGCTGGCGCAGGGGTCTGCTAGCCATCCTCAAACCTGCAGATTGGATTGAATTTCGGCCACTTTGATGGTCCTGTAATGGGCTCCCAGTTTTCCAATTTCCAGTCCCCTCCGCCAGGCTGGGGTTGAAAGGGGACTTTAAAGATGCCTTTGATAATGTCTCACGGTTACATATTTCCATAACAATTTTCCTTACCAGATCTTTATGTCTGATGCAGCCCCAGATGTTCTGAGGGGAAGGAAAAGGGAATCAGTCCCCCCTGTGTCAGCTTGCCAGGCGTGGGGAGGCAATGTCATAGGGTGTATACTCCTTCTGCATTTCTGTGCGTTTGCAGCCCCTCCCTCCACCTCTTACTCAGTCACACTTTCTGATGCTTTCTCAGGACTCAGGGACCTGTCCTTAGCATACAACTGTGGTACCACTGAGCCCTAGATGCCCCTTTTCTACCAAAGCCCTAGATGCCCCCCCTTTCCACCATAACTTCCCTATTCTGGATCCCCTTCTGTGCTCTCTGCCTTGGTGACAGTTTATAGAGCCAATAAACTTAATGTCATAGGAGGTCAAATTGGTTCCAGGAGTCTGTCCTAGAGCATGAGAATAGGCCTTCTCATAGACAAAACCCTTGGAAACATCAGGAGATCGTTCCTTCCTCCGGTGTTTATTGAACATTACTCTGGGAAGGTACTGAGATGCATGCCACAGCCAATCCAGTCTCTTCTGCTCTTGATGCACCACGCAGCATTGACAGTCTTGGGGAAGTGAGGTGGGTATGGAAGCAACAGAGGCGGCAGGCTGAGTGAGTGTCAAGAATGCAAGGGAAAGGTGTCCTAATGGAGCCCCAGCAGTGTTCAAAGTGGCATCTGGGAAAGCTTCATGGAGGAAGGAGTATTATTCTGGGTCCTGGAGAACAGGCAGGGTCAGACAGCTCTTCCAGTGGAGATCTTTAGGCACTGTGGTAGGTTGATGGTGGGGTAGGATTGTTGAGGTGGTGTGTAGTGCTTTCTTCTCCAAAGCAGACCTTGATGGTGATATTGGGACAAGTTTCTCTCACTTAATATATTCTACTCAACATTTGTTAAAACAGGGTGCCAGACTAGGCATGTGCTGAGTACTGGGGGATATCAATGGATGCCTATCATCTGGGCACTTGTAATATAGCGCACCATTCTATTGAATTCAAAGCAGGACTCAAGGATGCTTGGAGCAGTAAGAGGCACTAGCTCACCTTTCCAAGATTCCTACCTCTGCTTTAGCCACGCCAGTGCTACTTTGAATGTATTGGGGTTCTATGTGAACTACCTTTGGAAGAAAAGGACAGCTCTGGTACTTAAAAAGAAACAGAAAAAAATAGCTAAATGAAAGTGTGTGTGTGTATGTGTGTGTGTGTGTAACCAAAGATAATGATTAAGCAGTGATCAATTCTTGTCACTGGAGGATGATGATGTTGATGATGAGGATGATGATAATAATAATATAGAACAGCTCACAGGTCCCTCTACGCTTTCCCTGTCTGTGGAATTCATCCATGCTGCCATGTTTCCTAGAGTGGTCTTCCCATATCCTGTTCTCTTCTTCCATTCCCCAGCTATGTGGGAATGGCTGGGTCCCAGCTGTTCTTAGAGCACTCAGTAGCCCCATCCTAATAATATGCCACGGCCAGACCTCAAAGATGGGTGTATTCAGCCAGCTGAGCTCAGACACAATTTGAACTACTTTCCTTTTATCCTGCGCATTGCAATATGATTAACGACCACCAGGGGACAGAACAGAAATGTGGGGCTGCGCTCTGTGTGGGCCAGGCTTGATTTGGCCCTGGCTGTAGAACACAAGTGGCTGAGAGTTCATTCTAGGCACTTCCTTGTGGGCAATACCAAAATCTGTGTGCATAGCTCCTACCTACAAAGAAGTATGCAGTCCTAAGTTGAATATGTGATGCAATTCCTCTACAGTGGACAAAGGAATCTGTCATATTTGTAGCTGAGCACCTCCTACCCTCTACCAGCCTCTTCTACTATCTTCCTGCCCCTCACCCAACCAGCAATCTTTGCTGTGTTATAGATGCTAGTCTCTGCCTGGGCTCTCCACTGGCTTCTTCAGCTCTAGGATCCCAGGCTTAGCTCTGCTTTCCTGAAATATTCCTGGCACACCTGGACCACACATTACAGGCTCTCTGCAGGAGAAGCCCAAGGCCAATATTTCTCAAGAGAAAAACAGTGAACTCCTATCTCTCCTAAATCACCTATCTCAGGGGCTATTCATTCTCAGTCTAAACTGGGGTGTGCCCACAGGCCTGGCTTGTATCTCCCTCCTGCTCCCTGACCGAGGAGGGTGGTGTCTGTGTCAGGACAGGTCAGGTCCATTGTGCTGGGTGGGCCAGGGAGGATGCCACTCAAAGACTAGATGTGCCCTGTGTGCACAGGTGTGTATTTGCAGTGGTGAGTAGATAGGAAGCTGTGAGCACTGGCAGGATGCTGGGGCATCCCCTTCTCAGCTTTCCTCAACCCAAGCCATTGCTCCAGGCCTATGCTAGGCACCTGCCATGGGATGTGGGGCCATTGATTAGATACACCCCAACCCTTGGGGAATGGCTGCTTGTACAGGCAGAAGGGGGATTCTAGTGCTCAGTTGGCTTTGTAGAATATGATCTCCAAGTTCTGGAGTGGCAGGGTCAGGTCTGTCCTTTTACTGCTGAATTCCTACTGCCTTGACAGCATGCCTGGCATGTCGTAGGCATTGCCTTAATATTTGTTAAATGCACAAAGAAGTAAGAAAACCTTGGAACAAGGGGTTAGATGTCTGATAGTTCCCTAGCCAGGGCTACTGGTGGGGTTTGAAATGGATTGTTCTGGTCTGAGAGGCCCCTGAGTTCTGGCAAGCCTGAATGTCTGGTCATCCCAGCTGCTTCTCTTCTTGGGATGGGGCTCAGGACATTCCCTCTCAGTGTTCCCCATGTTCCTCTCCTTTCTCTTTCTTCCTTGCCAGCAGGGTCTCCTCTCAAGTCTCCCAGGCCTGGCTCTGCCCTAGCCATGACCCACCCTCAGCCTGACCTCTAGGGCTGCCCACTTCCCTTTCACTCGGCCATTCCTGATAAGGAGACTAGAAACAGGTTTGCCCTTTCACCCCTGCATATCTCTCTGTGAAGCCTGAGGGTCCCCACATCCTGGGTCACATCCTGCATGGCCCTGTCTTACCCCCCTCCCCAGGTTGTGGGCCAGTAGTCCAAAGCTTTGGGTAGGAGAGGGGTGAGAAGCAGCAGCAGCAGCAAGGTGTTGCACAGCACTTGGTCCCTGGACTCTCCCAACCTGACTGAGGATGGTCCAAATGCTTGCTACCCAAGACACAAAAGGAGCTGGTCAGGATGGCTGAGCTGGCTGATCTCTGGCCGGGATTTTGACTGACATTCTTGATGGAATTGGCCGGATGTTTCTCCTTCACAAGAGACATGGCCTCAGGCTAGACAGCTGTGCCTTCCTCAGCCCAGCTGCAGCTGGAGGTGCTGAGACCCCAGAACCCACACTTCCTACTTTTGGGATAACATCACTGGGCCAAAAGGTCTCCAGAGAAGGAGTGTGGGGGCTCCTATGGGGTCCCAAGAAGGTCAGCACGACCTGCATCTGTTTATATTCTGCCTTGTCCTCTGAGGCTCCATTCTGCAGACCCCACGTGAGTTTGTTCATCCAACTCTGGTGATCAGTGCCAGGGAACCGCCTCAAGTCTCCTAGATTCCGTGGGATCTAGTCTTGGCCAGTCACTGCCTGACTGTCTTACCAAAACCCATCTTTATTTTTGAGGTGTGAACCATCCAGAATCATTGTCCACAGCTTCCCTCCCCATGAATTAGGAGTATGATGGGGGCAGCTTTTATTCAGAGATAATTTATAATCATTGCTGGTTTTGAAGGCTTTTCATGAATTCAGACTGTTGGTGGGTTGTCTTTGAAGGTTGTGGCCTGATGATGGAACAGAGAATGGTCCCTATTGGTGAAATTCCATCACAGGGACCCAGCAGCCTGAAAGAGAACATTGTAGGAAGTAAAGGAAGGATGCCACACTCCCTTTAATCTAGGGAGCTTTGGGTGACTATGAGCTTTGTAAATGAAGATGAGACTCAGGGCTCATATTTGTATTTCTTTTTCCCCCCAGGGTTTAATTACTTACGTAGAATTGTCAGGGTTCTGGTTATAGCTGAGTTTTACATATATTACTGACACTTTCTCTAATCTGCTGTACACACACACACACACACACACATTCACACATATACACACAAATACATTTTGAAAGGAAATTTCACATTCTTACCATAAATGGAACACCAGTAGCACTTTTTGTAAACAGAGAATATCTATAAAAATAAATAAAATGAGTGTGTAACAGAGTGATTACCTTGTAACTAAGGTTGCCTGTAGAAGATTTCCGGTCTTTGGTTTGCTTTCTTTTCTTCATAGGAATGCTGGAAAGTGTTAAGGGGTGTCCTTTTCCATTTGCTGCACATTTGGGGACCAGGTACAGCTATTAGTTGAAGGGTTCTTTGTGATCAGATGGGGCAGAGGATTGGAAAGGACTGATTTCAGTCAAGTTCTGCCCACGAGCCCTGAGTAGCTCCCAGGTCAGTCCAACAGCCTGAAGCATCTCTCTGTCTCTGTCTCTCTCTTGTACCCATGCTGGTTCTTAAACTAATGGCCTGGGGACTGTCCCTTAGCTTTTTCACTCAAGGCTTGTGCTCTACCACTTGAGCCACACCTCCACTTCCAGCTTTTTTGGTGGTTCATTGGAGATAAGAGTCTCACAAACTTTCTTGCCTGGGCTGGCTTTGAACCCGAATCCTCAGACCTCAGCCTCCTGAGTAGCTAGGACTTTACAGGCATGAGCCACCAGCTCCTGGCACCTAGAGTGACTTTTCAAAGATTAAAGCACCCAGCCAGGCGCTGGTGGCTCACGCCTGTAATCCTAGCTACTCAGGAGGCTGAGATCTGAGGATCGCGGTTCAAAGCCAGCCTGGGCAGGAGAGACCGTGAGACTCTTATCTCCAATAAACCACCAGAAAACCGGAAGTGGCGCTGTAGCTCAAGTGGTAGAGCGCTCGCCTTGAGCTGAAGAGCTGAGGGACAGCGCTCAGGCCCAGAGTTCAAGCCCCATGACCGACCAAAAAAAAAAAAAAGATTAAAGCTCCCCTTGCTCTAGATCTTGCCATCCCTTGTCAGGACACACTCAGAACAAAAGCGGAACTCCTCCCACAGTGTGGGCCTTGCTCCCTTTCCCTTTCTTCCCTCTTCCTCAGGCTTAGTGTACATGTGCTTTGGGCTTCTCTATTTCTCTGACTCTCCATCTACCTCCTCCTCCCAAGGCCATTGTTCCTGCTGTCTCCTCTGCCAGGAGCACCCGGCGCCTGATTCTTTCAGCTCTTTTAGGCTGTTCCAGCAGCTTCTTAGCAAGCTCCCCAGACCACCCCGAGACAGCCCTCCCCCAACACACGCTAACCCTTTACTCTGTTTTATTTTCCCTCATAACTCTTATCACTGTTGACATTGTTTGTCTGAGCTAGTCATTATTTCTCCTTTACTTTTGAGGGATAATTTCACCGGATACAGAATTCTAGGTTCATGGTTTTTGTTTTTTTTTTTTCCATCTTAACAAATATTCACTCTCATCTTGTTTTCGCAGCCTCTGAAGAGAAGTCTGATGTAATTTTTTATCCCTGTTCCTTTGCAGCAATTGTGCCCCCCCCCAACTCTGGTTTCTTTCAAGATATGTTCTTTGTTTCAATTTTCTGCAGCTTAAATATGATTTACTTAAGTATTTGATATTTATCCTGTTTGGTGTTTTTTGTTGACATTGTATTATATATTTATTTACTTGCTTGATTACTATCTCCTTTCTGAGGATGTAAATTTGTGATGGGAATTTTGTCTATGTGGCTCACACTGTCTGGAACAATCTTAGAAGTTAGTAGCATTCAATAAATATTTGTGGAATAATGACTAATCAAACAGAGCATAATTTTATATAAGAAAGCCGGATCAGAAATGTAATTCATACTACAAATTATTTCATGTTTTATTTTCAGTATTAGAATTAATGTTTTATATGTCAGTATAAGATTATCAGCTGAGCCAGGCACAGGTGCCTCATGCCTGTAATCCTTGCTATTTAGGAGGCTGAGATCTGATGATCTCAGTTCAAAGCCACCAAAAAACTGGAGGTGGAGGTGTGACACAAGTGGTAGAGTGCTAGCCTTGAGCAAAACTGCTAAGGGATAGCACTCAGGCTGAGTTTAAGCCCCAATAGTGAGGGGTGGGGGAGAAAGATGGTCTGCTGGACATGGCTAGAATATTAATGGAAATAATTAACACTGTTTGACAGGTTTCACATATCTTGACTTAGGAGTACAGTTATTTTCCTCACTTCAGAGACAAAGAAACAGAGGCACAGATAGGTTAAGTAACCTGTTCAAAGTTGGACAAAGAGCAAGAGATCTATGAAGGGCAGCCCCTAATTCCTGAGCTCACCCACCCAGTTCTGCTTTTATTTACCTCTTTATCAAAGTATAATCAACGTGCCTATTGCCAAGTGCCTAGCTCTGCATGTGACTCCTGCATAACCATCTCCATACTGGAACTGGAGCCTGATCTGTATATCCCAGGCCTCCTTGGGCCCTTTAAGTCTGTTGCCTCCAAAGTAATTCTTGATCTGACTTCTATCACTGCAGTTGGTAGTAGAAAAGACAATCTTTCATCCTTTTTCAACCTTCTAAAAAGTGTTTAAATACTCTTCTTTTATCTGTTTGTTAATATTTTACTTAAGTAAATGAAAAGTAAGAAAATTAAAATATAATTTATGGTCTGATACTACTACATTTGGATTACAGCAAGCTAGAGCTCCCCTCTTGTCCCTGCCTGGCTCTGAAATACCTTCTTGAGTCTACTAGATGGAGGGAGACAGTACTGTATACTTGACATAGTGGTCACTGAGACAGGTCTTTAACACACCTGGATGGGAGGGGTGTTTTTTGTTTTTGTTTTTGTCTTTGGGCTTGAATGCTGGGCGCTGTCCCTCAGCTCTTCAGCTCAAGGTGAGCGCTCTACTCCTTGAGCCACAGTGCCACTTCCGGTTTTCTGGTGGTTTATTGGAGATAAGAGTCTCACTGACTTTTTCTACATGGGCTTGCTTTGAACTGCAATTCTTAGATCTCAGCGTTGGTTTTTTATCCAGAGTGGATGACATAAACTTGAGACATTGCTGGATATCCACCTCCCTCTCTCAGGGTGAAGTACTGCTGTCAGCTGCTAAGATCAGATGCCCTGGGCTACTGGCCTGGTGCCCCGGACTGTCCAGCATCTTCTGGGAGCCCCTGACTGGACAGCCACTGCCTGCACTAGTACTACACAGCCAATCACCTCCCTCTTATAGCTCCATCTGCACCAAGACCTCCACCCCCAGGCCCAGACTTGGTCACCCTCTACCCTCTACAACTTCTTCCTGGCAGGCCTTGGCACTTTTCTACATTTTATGGAGTCTGCCTCTAGCTCTGACCTTCCTCCTGCTTAGGCCTGGGTCTGGGCTGGGCCGGGCTGGGCTGGGCTGGGCTGGGCTGGGCTGGCCTAGTCCTAGATCAAATCTCTGGGGTCTCACTCCAGAAGCGAGGACTTTCAGTTGGGGAGAGGTGCAGTGCAGAGAAGTCTACAGAGGTTTCTCTGCCCTTCAAAGCCCAGCATGCTTTGTGACCATTACACACACACATACACACACACACACACACACACCCCGACAGAAAGAGAGAGAGAGAGAGCAAAAGAGAGAGAGAACTAGACAGGTCAGTCACAGTGCAGCATCTCTATTTCCAGTTTGAGGACCCCTTCCTACTCCCTAGTCTTCTCTCCCAGTTTTTCTTCAAGTCCTCTTCTTGTTGTTATTTTCCTTCCTTCCTTCTTTCCTTCCTTCCTTCCTTCCTCCCTTCCTTCCTTCCTTCCTTCCTTCCTTCCTTCCTTCCTTCCTTCCTCTCTCTTTCTTGTTTGCTTTCTTCCTTTCTTCTTTTCCTCCCACTCCTCCTCCCCTCTTCTCCCCGCTTCCTTCTCTTCTATCTCCTCCTCCTCCTTCTTCTATTGGTACTAGGGCTTGAACTCATGGCCTGGGCCTGTCCTTTAGCCTTTTCTCTCAAGGCTGGTGCTTTACCACTTAAGCTACAGCTCCACTTCCTCTTCAAGTCTTTTGAAAGCACCAGGAGGCCAAGGAAGGTTTAAATCTTGATAAATATACTATAGTCATTAGACAACATGGAAGCAAGAGAGAAAGATGGAGTAGAGACCCAGAGGAAGGCTGCCAAGATCTGGTATGACAGAGCAGGCCAGGAAAGATAGTGTTCATTTCCAGGATAATGCTTCTGAAGTCTCTGAGTATACATTTGTCCAGGCCAGGCTGGGGAACTTCTGACTTCTCCCCTAGAGGATCCTGAGGGGTAAATTTGTACAACTTTGGGGCAAGGTCCTTTGTGGGTCCTTTGTCCCTGGGCCATTAATACTCTACTGCCTTCACCTGCCCCATGAAACCAAGCTGCACAGACTCCTGGGGAGAGGCCAGGAGGAGCAGAACCCAAAGGAGACTAAGGAGCTCAGCCCTGTATGGCCAGGACCCCTCCGATGTACAGCACCCTCCTCTGCTCCAGCTCCATCTAGCACCCACTTGGCACTTCACAAGCTCAGGCTTTACAATGCCCAGCCTCCCAGGTGCCTGGTCCTGGGGCCCTTCCCTAGGTGTCAGCAGCAATTTCCTGGCGGCCTGGTGACAGGAGCCTGAGCCAGCCCAGGGGAAACCCAATGCCATGGTGTCAGCAGCGGGTGTCCCTTGGTGTCTGGGGAGCTGGGCTGAGACTGTGCAGAGCCAGGCAACCTGGCCCCTCCTCCATAACTCTCCTGTCTGTTCCACTCCCTTGAGTCCAAGGACCCTGGCCAAGACCCTTCTTCCCCACTTCATAACAGACCATAGATGGAAAAAGTCACCTATAGCTGGAGTTGTTGCCAGTCCTGCTCTGGATGGTGGTGTGAGAGTATTGCTTTGAGGACAGGAAGAATGGCCTCAGTCCCTTCTCGCCCCTTTGAATCTAGCTCTGGCATTCAAGAGAGATCTTCACACAGGCCCTTGGATGACTAGCAGCCATCCAACCTTTCTGCTTCTGGATTGCTTTGTTGCTGGATCTGTGTGGGGCTCACCTTCTCTGATGCCCAGAAGGCTAGAGGTTGGGAGTTTGTGTCTCCTTTCTCCTCCCAACACTTCCAGGTCCACAGGGCTGCTTCTCAGAACTGGTCCTTGAGGGAGGAGGCTGAGAGTATTCATGATCTTCTTGCCTTCACTCCTGTGGTATCCGAATGCACCTTGTTGGCCTGCAGCTGTGCTGAGTACCCAACAATCTCTGTTCTCAGAAGACTCAGAGTGGTGTGTGTGTGTGTGTGTGTGTGTGTGTGTGTGTGTGTGTGTCTTGTCTGTCTGTCTGTCTGTCTGTCTGTCTGTCTGCAGGATTCATGCCAGAAAACATACAGCAGTGTAAGATAGAGGCTGTGATGGAGAAAATCCTGGCTTTGGGGACAAACAGTCACCTTATAAATGTATCCAGAGCTTGGGAGTTTTGTCAGGGGTATACAGAGAACCCCAAATCATCTCATTTCATCTAATGGCCTCTTTATGAGTTAGGACAAAATCAATACATAAGAATACACAGATTCTAATTTATGTATTCACTTATTTATTAAGTGTTGGTACTGGGACTTGATATTAGAGCCTGGGTCCTATCCCTCAGCATCTCCACTCAACGCGGGTGCTCTACCATTTAAACCACAGCTCTACTGCTTTTTGGTGGTTAACTGGACATAAGAATTTCATAGACTTTCTTATCCACTCTGGCTTTGAATAGAGACCCTCATGAATAGCTAAGATTACAGTGTGAGACACCAGCACCTGGTTGAGATTTGAACTTTAAAATTTTCAGCGATTAGATATCTACTGCATCCCTGGATATTGCATGGGTTCCCACCTTTGGCACAGAACAGGGACTAAAGCGAATCTTCATTACACTGGATGGGATTGGCTTACCCACAGCGGGGAGATAACTCACAGGATACTCTAAGAAAAAGAGCTGAAAGACATAGCTAGAGGCTTGGGACAATGGGAGAAAAGGCCATTGCTTTGGCTCAGACCTAGGTCTTGACTATTGTCCAGGTTAGCAGATGCTTTGCTGTTATTGGTAGAATTTTTCTCTCATGGTCTGGCTGAGCAAATAAGTGCTCAAAGAAGTCAAATCTCCTCCTTAAAGAAGGAGGAGGCAGGGCATAGCTGGTGAGCATAGCTGTGTGTCCTGTGCTTGAGACTGCCCAGCTAGTTTCCCCTCCTTTCTGAACTGAGGAAGCCGAACATGTCACCTTACTCCAGCCCTGCTTAGCTGTCAGAGTTGTAGACCTCAGGTGTTCCAGTCCCTGTCTGCTGCCCCAGCTAAGTCTGTAATGTGCTCTTAAGTGTGTGTACACAGATTTCTGGATGGGGCCCATCTAGCTGACTAAGAATGTTCCCAATTAGATAATAAGCTTATTCTACTTAATTATTTTATTTTATTTTGTTGTTGGTTATGGGGCCTGAACTCTTGGCCTGGGTGCTGTCTTTCACCTCTTCAGTTCAAGGCTAGTGCTCTACCACTTGAGCCACAGCACCACTTCTGGCCTTTTCTGCTTATGTGGTGCTAAGGAATCAAACCCAGGGCCTCATGCATGCAAGGCAAGCACTCTACC
Source organism: Dipodomys ordii (assembly GCF_000151885.1). NCBI lineage: Eukaryota > Metazoa > Chordata > Mammalia > Rodentia > Heteromyidae > Dipodomys > Dipodomys ordii. The sequence goes on along the minus strand of NW_012267362.1, from coordinate 944,446 downwards.
ACTGAGACACCTTCCCAGCCCCAACTTAATAATTGTAATTGAAGGGTAGATGTAGATTTGATTTTGTGTGTGTGTGCCAGTTCTGGGGCATGAACTCAGGGCCTCTAGTTCTCACTTGGCTTTTGTACTCAAGGCTGGTACTCTACCTCTCGAATCATATCTCCACATCTGTTGTGTGTGTGTGTGTGTGTGTGTGTGTGTGTGTGTGTGTGTGGTTCATTGAAGACACAAGTCACAAACTTTCTTGTCCAGGCTGGCTTTGAACTGTGATCCTGAGATCTCAGTCTCCTGATTAGCTAAGACTTGGAGTCATGTTGGAGCAGGGATAGGTGAATGGGGTCATATCCAGACCCTTCTCCTGGTGCTGGTGAGGAGATCTGGAGAATCTAGGAAGGGTCTCAGAGCTCTGCCATATGTTGTCAGACATTATTATTTCCATCCAGATGTTCTGACTTGTGCACTAGCTTAAGGCAATTTGCTCCTGCTATCCCTCACTGGAGATTGGGGTACGTACCAACTACCTTGAACCTTAGGCCCTTATACCAGCTTCAACTCTCACTGGCTGAAAAACCCTGGGCCAGTATCTGATCCTGTCTGTACCCTACAGTGGGCTAACTGGGAGATAGACATTCATGTAGCAAATACACAGCTGTATGACCATAGGGACTTCCCTAAAGGGAGTTGCTAGATGCCTCAGGATCCCAAAGCACCTTGCTCACACTCCATCACTCTAGCTTGCAAACTTGGAGACCAAGGCCTAGCAAGGGCATGTAGCTAGTGAGCTGGCTGATTATCATACCAGGATCCTGTTTCCTGGCTCCAGTTTCAAAGCCCTTCCTCTGAACCCTATAGCCTCTTGCTCTTCATTCAACTAGTCATCTTTCCAGGGAGATATTTTCCTCCCAGATTTTCCCTTGCTAGTCTCTTGTTCCTCAATGTAACCCAAAACCTTCTGTTGTCCACTGAATTCTGCATGTTCTACTTAAAATGCACCTATCCCCTTTGGCGCTGGTATGTACAGTCATGGAGCTGGGTCTGGACACTGCTGCTTGGTTTCTGTGGTAGCCCTGGCAGGGGCTTCTCCTACCAATGGGCTTGGAGAATATTCTTTTGTGTACGTGTTTATGCAGGTATTGGGGTTTGAACTCAGGGCCTGGGCTCTGTCCCTTAGCTTTTCACTCAAAGCTAGCACTCTATCACTTGAGCCACAGCTTCACTTCCAACTTTATGGTAGTTAATTGGATCTAAGAGTCTCATGGGCTTTCTTGCCTGGGCTGCCTTTGAACCACGATTCTCCTATCTCAGCCTCCTGAGTAGCTTGGATTACAGGTGTGAACTATCAGTACCTGCTGCACAAAGAATAGTGTGGCTCTTCCTTCCTCTCTGTCCCATCATCATTCAAAGGCTAGGAGGAAGCCCTTCCTCTGGAAAAATTACTCCCGTTGCCTCTTCTGGACTCTAGGGGGCGCCCTCGGCCTGCATGGTCACCTCCCCTCACCCACCACCATTCCTCCTGTCTCACAAGAGGAGGATTGAGGGCAGTCCTGGCCATTGACTCTCAGGAAAGCCTTTCTCCTTCCTCCCTCCTTCACATCCTTTTCATCCTCCCTGGCCCCTTATCTGCCCGGTATCTGACCTGCAGATGCTCTCTCTGCGCTGTGTGCTCCTGACCCCAGGATGGCATCACCGCCCAGCCTGCCTGCCCTGGGGCCAGCTCCGGCCGCTCTCCTTCCCCTTAGAAGCCTCCGTGTCTTGAAGCTGATTAAAACAAACACAGCATGTATTTTTGTTCTTAATCCAATTCTGTGCTAGGCTAGGGCTGGGGAGGGAGGATAGGATGACAGAGGCACATTCCTTGCCATGCCAGGACCGGGGTAGGGGGTGGCTAGGGAGCCAGGACCAGGTACCTACTGAGAAGTCCCCAGTGGCTGGACAGGCCAAGGCCCAAGTGTATGCGTGGGAAGCTAGCGGGCAGTGGCAATGCTCTCTCTTCCTGGGCAGAATTCTGCTGCTGCACCCAGGAAAAGGAGGGGAACAGTAGGTCAGAAGTTCTCTGGGGCCTTCCCAGAAGGAAAGGCAACAGACCCTTCTAGAAACAGCCAGCTGGGGAAAGTAAGGGGGGGTGGGGGTTCCCAATAGAGGCCTTTATTCTCTCCAGTCTGGAAACAAGACAGGATCTTTTGTCTTGGGTGAGCCCTTCCTGTGACAACCCTCCTCAATGCTTAGTGTGGGAGCTTTCAGGGCAGATTTGGAGTTTTCTGACTGTCAGACCCGGAGTTATGCTTCTCATCCTATAGTCAAGGCCATCCTGAACTTCCGGTGGAGGGCCACTGCTGCAGAGGATAGAGAAAAGGGGCCTCCTGCTATGTTGTTGTATTCTGGAGTCCAAGTGACTAGGTTTGAATCTTGACACTTGTTAGTAGTGCGGCTGTGGACAAGTTGTTTAATCTCTTTACACTTCAGTTTCATCATCTGTAAAATGGGAACAGAAGTAGGTTGACTCAAAGGTTTATTGTGAGGAAAGATGTGGTTGGAACATGGACGCTGACAGAAACTGCACTATACTGTAGACTAGCAAATATACCAATTTCTAAGGCAAGTCTTATGCTGCATTCTGTTACTTTATTTCTGGCTTTTTGCTGGTTAATGAAGAATCTCATGGACTTTTCTGCCCAGGCTGGCTTCAAATCACAATCCTCAGATCTCAATTTCCTGAGTAGCTAGGATTACAGGTGTAAGCTACCAGTTCCTAGCTAGTACTGGGATTTGAACTCAGGATTTCATGCTTCCTAGGCAAGTATTCTACCACTTGAGCCATAGCTCCTTACAGGAGCTCTTATCATTGCTATTATTAATGTTGTCTGGTATTAGGCAAACAGTGCCTATTTCCTAAGCCTCCGTTTCTGCATTTGTAAAACAGGAATAAACTCAGCCATAGAGAATGGTTGTGGGGTGTAAATGCAATAACAAATATGACAGTGACTCATACTTGCTTAAATTAATGTGATTTCAAGAGACAACCTTGTCTAAAAGAGAAGGGAATATAGATCAAATGAAAAGACAGAAAAAGAAAAGGAGAGAGGTTAAAAAAAAGGTAAAAATCATCTAGAATGGTCTCTGGAATGGTTTGGAGAAAATAGGAGGAGACTGAGAGATATGAGAAGGGAAGAATGAAAGGGAATCCCTGGGCTTCTAGATAAAGTTAGCAGGGAAAGAGCTAGGCCCAGAGGTGGGGAGTGTCTGACCTTAGGTCTATATAAGGTCTTGGAAATCATTGGTACATGTCAGGACATGTATATCTATGTATGTATGCTTCTTGTCAGCTTCCCATGGCCATCTGACAATATTGATAATTTTGTATGGCTCAAAAATAATTTTATAAATACTCAAATGGCCTTTGGCAGGAAAAAAAAGGTGCCCTATTCCATAGACAGTTAAGAATGGGGACAGGTGGTTGATGAAGAGCTGTTTGTTTATTTAATTTTGCTCAGAGTTTATGCTTGCTGTGGAAGGCACCCTACTGCTTGAGCCATACCTTCACCCTCAGCTGTTTGTCTTGGGAGGACTTTTCCCTGGCCTTTCTTTCCTGGTCCCCAAGAACATCCCTGGGGACCTAGGAAGGAGGTTGTCCTTTAAGTGCTCTTCTCCTGTACTTAAGGCCAAGATCCCTACAAAAGGCTGATGGACCAGCTAGGATCAGAGGACCAGCTGGTGAAAACTCTGGGCTACACCTTCATAGAACTATAGGATCATGGCCTTCTAGGGCTCAAATGATGCTCAAGACCCATTATTTGAATCCTAGTGGTGAGGCTTGCCTGGCGATCTCTAGTTGCCCCCAGTACCTCTCAGGCCAGGGCCCTAACTATTCCTACGAAGGTGTTTCCCAGGCCCCTTCCAAATCTCAACTCCAGCCTATGTGGTTGCAAATCAGACAACAGATAAGCAAAAATTTGGCAAGTCCCTGTTCTATGCCCCACCAGAAGGAAAAGGATGAGTCAGACAGTGACCCCAGCAGGTAGCCTGGGCCACAGGCTAGTCTGTGCTTGGTCATCATTGCTTTCTACACTCCAGCGTTCTCTTATCCTCCTTCTGAACCCCATGATCACATGGCTTAGGCCATGTTGATTCCCCACAAGACAGCTAGAGACCAAGATAAACCAGCAGGTCAGGGGAAGGGGCCTGGAAATGGCCTGTAAAAAGCTTAGGCTCCCTGTAAACACAGAGCGCAGGCCTTTGAAAGCCCAAAGCACTTTTATGTGCTAGTTAAAGGGCCTTCCTGTTGTGTCGCCAGGATTTATGGGAGCTGGGTGGGGGAGATGGGGGATCCGTGGGGCCAAGTACAGCGTCCACTCACTGACACTCTGGCTTCTAAAGGAAGAGGAAGAGAGGGCCTAGCAACATTTTGGCTGTCATACTCCCACAACTAAGCAGGACTTGAGGCCGGTCCTGCTTACAATTTTTTATGTACTAGGACTTGAACTCAGGGCCTCATGGTCTTCCTTAGCTTTTTTCACTTAAGGATGGTACTCTATCATTTGAGCCAGAACACTACTTTCAGCTTTTTTTTTTTTTTGGTCCTGGGGCCTGAGCTCTGTCCCTGAGCTTTATTTTGCTAAAGGCTAAGACTCTACCACTTGAGCCACAGTGCTACTTCTGGCTTTTTATGAGGTGTTTATTAGAGTTAAGTGTCTCATGGACTTTCTTGCTTGGGTTGGCTTGCTTCAAAGTGCAATCCTCAGATCTCAGCCTCCTGAGCAATCCTCCTAGGCAGGAGCCACTAGTACCTGGCTTACTTTCAGATTTTGGTGGTAAATTGGAGAGAGAGACTGACAGACTTTCTTGCCCCCGGCTGGCTTTGAACCACACTCTTCAGGTCTCTGCCTCTGAGTAACTAGGGATGAGCCACTGGCACTTGGCTTAGTCCTTGTTACTTAAAGATCTTGAACCAGGCCCCTGAAGCAGAGTTATGACAAGGCAGCAAGAATCAAAACTGACAGTGTCCACAGCTGGGGGGAAGGAAGCCAGAAGCTATAGGTAGAGACAGGCTGTCTCTGTGGATTGAAAGCATGCATATAAATTGCAAATGCTTCATGGCAGAGATTGTTCTAGGCCAACCCTGCCCGCACTTGGTGTTCGAATGCCAGCACCAAGGCATCCCAGGGAGTGTCTGCTCATCACTACTCTTGAGTAGGGGGATCATTGATTTACCTTCTGGTGACATCATATAGGGATGTCATGTCTATGACTTTCAACTTCAAAAGCCCCACAGAAGTGATATGTCATTTCCTCTTGAAACCATTAGCTCCACGATTTGCTTTTCTCTTTGGGAGAAGTCAGCTGAGCAAATGGGCTGAGAAAGTCCCTCCCAATGAATGTGGTAGGAGCAGGATGCCCATCCAGGCTCTCCCACCCCGCCCTGTTCCCACAGCCTGTCACCACATCATTTTAACGGATGTAAACTCCAAGCCTATTACACGTCAATAAAACGTGCTGGGGTGAAAATCATCGTCACCCTAGAGATAACCCACTTTCAGTGCAAGGAAGGAATTATTTCCTAATAAGCTTTCTTATCCGTGTGTGTGTGTGTGTGTGTGTGTGTGTGTGTGCGTGTGTGTGTGTGTGTGTGTGTGTGTTAGTAGTGGATATTGAAGATTGAACTTGGCCTCTCACTCTGCTCCAGGCTGGCACTCTGTCCTTTGAACCAGAGCTCTACTTCTGGACTTTTGCTGGTTAACTAAAGATAAGAGTTTCTCAGATTTGTCTGCTTGGACTGACTTTGAACCATGAACCTCAGATCTCAGCCTCTTGAATAGTTAGAATTACAGGCATGAGCCACAGGAATCCAGCCGTATAACTTTTACTAAAAACAAACAAACAAAAATCTGTGGGTTAGTCTTGGTGCCCAGTGGCTCATGCAGGGCTGGAAGTGTGTAGCTCAAATGGTAGAGTTCCAGCTGAGCAAGCAAACTTAATGGGGGTAAGGCCCTGAGTTCAAACCTTGGGACCCCTCTCCTGCCAAAAAAAACTTCCTAAAACACAACAAAAAATAGATCTATAGTTTCTTCCTGTTTCTTCTTCTTGTGATCTTGTTGCCTATGGAACAGAACTGACTAAAAGAAGCAACTGATGTTCCCATGGGAGCCCCTTGGGGAATGTAAGCTTTATGCAGGTAATTCTCATCTTCCATTTTCCCACGAAGCCTCTACTGTCCTCCTATCCTCTTGTTATAGTTTAGGATTTGCCAATCTCTTGTTTATCAGAGGAAAAAGAGTATGCACAGTTTCATTTAAGCTTCCTGACCAACCTCTTCCCAATTACTGAGCCCCAAATTTATTTATTTATTTGTTTATTTTAGCACATATTAGTTATGCAGAGGAAGAATTGATTGTTACATTTCCACACGTGTTTACAATGTGTTCCAGGGGCTGGGAAGGTGGCTCAGTGGTAGAGCGCATGCCTTGCATGCCAGAGGCCCTGGGTTTGATTCCTCAGCACCACATAAGCAAAATGAAAAAAGCTGGAAGTGGCGCTGTGGCTCAAGTGGTAGAGCGCTCGCCTTGAGCTGAAGAGCTGAGGGACAGTGCCCAGGCCCAGAGTTCAGGCCCCATGACCGGACCCCCCCAAACAAACAAACAAACAAACAAACAAACACAATGTGTTCCAATCAATCCCACCCCTCTATCACTCTTCCCTACCCCTTCATTCCCACTTCCCCCAAAACAATTTCAATAGGCTTCCTTGTTCAATTTTCATGGTTGTGAAAAATGTTTTAATCTATATCCATCCTGTTTCAAAATACATTTCAACATTATTCACCCTCTATTAAGGAACCTCTATTTATAAATGAGGAAATCGAGCTTTCCAGAAGTTTGGTAACGGGGGGGGGGGAGGAATTCCAGTCATGTAGTGTCCAGTCCACAGCTTTTTGCCTGTTCCTTGTGTCATCATCCAGAGGGATGTCTTTGTGCTGGGACATGGGCATGGCCTTGCTCCTTGGGGTGTTTGGGGTTTGTAGGTACGCCTGGCCTCTGAGGCCTGTCTTGTCTGTCAAACTTATCCCCTTGGCTGCTGCTCTTGCTGGCTGGCTGCCTTTTTTGGGGGAGGGTTACTTCATCTTCAGCCCATCCTTCCTGGGGAGGCAGCCGTCATAGCCATCCTCAGTCTCTTCAGCCTAGAGCACTGGGGCTCTACAACCAAACAGGAAGATTTCTGCATTGACCTCACTGTGACCTCTGTCCCCAGCCTGCTGGCCCAAGGTGCCCATGTGGCCTCAGGCCTCTGGCATTCTTCCCTGATGCTGCTATCCTCCTGCGCTCCCTTGTGACCCTATTGAGTTTCCCCAGGTTCGGCCAACCAAACACTGCCATATGGGGGAGAGTTACATTTCCTGTATATGTGTCAAAATATCTGAGCGGATGTGAAATAGATCAGACATGTATAAAAATAAACTTTTACAGGGTGACTGACTATTCCCCTCCAGGGGGAACCCGTGATTCACTTTTCATCTGGGGCCCAGAAACTTGGCTCTGGGGCCTTGGGGACCACTCCCCACACATGGCTCCCCATGGACATCTTGCCTCACTTCCTTGGGTGTGGGACCAGTTCCTCTCCTGGAGGGCATTCTTGCTAGGGTCCATGGGTGTGAGAAGCCCCTCTCCCGAGGGCTGCCCATTAGCAAGACACTCCTCCAGGTGCTAGCCTCTTGCTCTCTCTGTATCCCTTTCCCTCGACAATCTGTGAATTTGCAACCCAGGGGTCTCAGTCTAGGCTATAGATCACTTTGTGTGTGTGTGTGTGTGTGTGTGTGTGTGTGTACTGGGTACTGGCATGTGTGTAATTACAGGTCCTGGGCACTGTCCCTTAGCTTTGTTGCTCAAGGCTGGCACTCTACCATTTGAGCCACTCCTTCACTTCTGTCTTTTTTTTCTGGTAAATTGAAGTTAAGAGAGTCTCAGAGACTTTTCTGCCAGGGCTGGTTTTGAACCATGATCTTTAGATCTCAGCCTCCTGAGTAGCTAGGATTATAGGCATGAGACACCAGTGTCCCACTTACCCTTATTCCCCACCCCACTTTCTCAAATCAAGTATTTATTGTACATCTACTTTTGGCCAGGGGTTACCTTAAAAGAATGTGATTTTTCAACTATTGCTGCAACTTGAAGTCTCAGTATAGCTACTTAATTTAGAAGCCAGTCCATCCTTAAATACAAATGCCCACATAGGTATGACAATCCTCAGCTAATCCTTTCATGAAGTTTGGGTGGTTTTGTATCTTCTGAGGTCTCCACAGACTGGGGATCTCAGGTTGCCATTTAATTCTCAGCCATGGGCAGCATCAACTACAGGGAGTATTGGGCCATGGAGTGACACAGAACTCGGTGGTCACCTGCACACATTCAACAGGGATTTCCATTCATCAAGATACCAGCCACTCTGAAACTGTTTGAGGACTTGAGACAGAAACTTTCTCACTGCTTGGGTATGGAAGCAGAGAATAGCAATCAGTCTTGGAGCATTCAGCAAGTCCACTGCATACCTCTTTTCTTTTTTGGTGGGGGGGGGAGGTGCTGGTCTTGGGGCTTGAATTCAGGGCCTAGGTGCTGTCTCTGAACCTTTTTTGTTCAAGGCTAGCACTTTACCACTTGAGCCACAGCTCCACTTCTGGCTATTTGGTGGTTAATTGGAGATAGGAGTCTCCTGGACTTTCCTGCCCTGTCTGGCTTCAAACTGTGAGCCTCAGATATCAGTAGCTAGAATTATAGGTATGAACCACTGATTCAGCTTTACCTTTGTTTTTATTTTATTGTATCATCTTTGATCTCTGCTGCTTGCTGGTTGGGCCTTGCCACTCAGGTTGACATAAGCTTCGAAGACTGATCACCTGGCAGGGAGGGGAACATTCATCAAAGCCAGTTTCAGGGTGGGGGTGGGGCCGTTGCTAATGCCAGGCCCTCAGCTGGGTCTCTGTAGTGGCCACCATTCTGCCTGAGCCACGAGGTCTTTCACTCAACCTGGTTAAGATGTGAATGTCTTTCTTTCTTGGAGAGCTAACCAAGCAGGTGAATAAAGATGAACATGGTGGACATGGTGTTCATGAAAATAGCATAAATGGGTTGAAATAGTTTTAAGAAGAGCAGCAGGATGGGGGAAAGGATAAGAAGGGGTGAGATTGATGGAAATGTCACTGCAAAACTTCCCATGTACAACTAATGTATGCTAATAAAAAAGTTACATAAAACTTTCTTTTTATTGTTGCATCTAAGATAAGATGATAGATTTTTCCAGGAAACCCTTTTAAAAGAACTCAAAGAAGAACTATACTCCTCACATATGGTGAGTTAGAAGGCACCTGTCCTAGTGGAACGTGATTTGCCCCAGATGCTTGGCCGGGTCCAGGCCACCAGGCCCTGACCTTACCTGCAGGGGCCCTTCAACTCCCTGCTCGCTGTCTCCTGCCCCTAAGTGAGGAAAGGCAGCATTCTACATGGCCTCAAAGACCCCTTCCCAGGCCACTGTACCATCTGTGCAGCACCACCACAGCCCCTTGAGGGCTTTCCTACTCTTCCTTGTCTGGAAGAGGGGTTTTCAGAGTCAGCCCCTCTAGCCTGCTCAGAAGGACCCCAAGGAGCTGACTGTCCTTCCCAGACCTGGCTCTTTCCTCCGCTTCTCACACCTGTTTCTTTTTGCTACAAGTGAAGAGGAAACCTGCTCCTCTCCCTGTTTCTCTGTTCCTCTGGGGTTCCACCTGCCAGATCCACTTCCAGCCTGAGAGCTCACAATCTTGTTCATGGAAAATCTGCAGAGCAGAGCTGACTCCCTAGAGCCTTAGTACAAATGCCTGGCACACATTTGGTGTGCAAGCAATATTTGTGGAGTGTAAGATATAGGCTTATGGATGAATGACTAGTTCCAGATCTAGGACATCTGAATCGTCTTCTCATTTCATTTTCTCTGTCCTGCTGAATCTTGGTTCCTTGAGGCTTTGTAATTGTGCTACACTAACACTTGAAGAGTATTCAGTATAGTTAAATGTATGGCATAGTACTGGGGCTACAGACTACATCAAACCACCTTTGTCAGCCCAGCAAGCAGAAGGGTGGAGGAGATAGCCCTGTGCTTGTCACAGTTGAAACATCCTCAGTTGGGTCACCAGTCATACCAGGGGCAGCATCAGCTCCAGGACCTCCTAGTGAGGGGACAGAGGGGGAGAGGCCTCACTCTAAGCAGTTCAGTAATGGAAAGGGCTGGCATTCTATAGATGTCCCCAGGGGACTCTTAGCAAGGAAAGAAGAACCTTTGCTGAGGTCAGCAGCGTGTGTGTGTGTGTGTGTGTGTGTGTGCATAATTATTGAGATTGCTCTTTTGGAACTCCTATGTTTGTGCACTGAAAAGATTGAAACTCATAAGTTTTGGGTATATTAAAAAATACTTCCATGAAAGTGGCCTGCCCCTGCCAGCTTTTGTCTTCCTCTTCCCTTTCTCCTTCCTTCTCTCCCTCCGGCACTCTGGTATAGGAGTCCCACAATTTCCACATGGGGTACTTCTTACCTCCTGCACGGGGGCAGCTGTTAAGAATTCTTCAGATCCTCCCAAGTACCTTCTCTTCAGAGCTTGCTGACCTACCTTCCCTCTCCTACTGGCTTACATCAGAGTCAAATGTTTCTTTTTTTCTCCATGGTCGACTTCAGGCTTAATGTGGAAGTGACAGATTTACGTGTGCCCCGGCAGGGATGTCTTACTGTCCTCTTCCTGCCTCTGTACTTGGCCTAGCATCCTTGATCTGATGTCTGTGCTCCAAGCATAGCTAGCAATAGCTGGGCAGGGGATGGAAAGCAGTCTGTGGAGGAGAGGGTTCATCTCCCCTTGAGGTCTGGAGCAAGTGTCCTGTGTGCTCAAGCCACAGGCCTGCTTAGTTAGCAACCGCACCAGGAGCTGGGCAGGGAGGTCACTAGTGACATCTAGTGGTCATAGCATGCTGCCTCCTCATTTTTCCAGAAGGAGGGAGTATTTCTCAGTTCCAGTGCCAGAGTTTAGGAGTGGCTGCAGTCAAGAGTTTGATTTTTCTAGGGCTCTGGGGACAACAAAGTGAGGACAGAGACCTGGAAAGATACTGGGCATCACTAGAAAGAGCATGTCTGCTGATTTTTGGTGGTTCACGCTAATAATCTTAGCTACTCAGGAGGCTGAAATCTGAAGATGGAGGTTTGATGCCAGTGTGGGCAGATAGATCTGAAAGACTCTTAGCTCCAATTAACCAGCAAAAATTCAGAAGCAGAGATGTGGTTCAAGTGGTATTGTGTCATCCTTGAGTGAAAAAGCCATTGAGAACAGGAGGCCCTGAGTTCAAGTCCCAGTAATGGCACATACAAACAGAAAGAAGGAAGGAAAGAAAGAGAGAGATAAAGAAAAGGAAGGAAGGAAGGAAGGAACAAGGAAGGGAGAGAAAGAGAGGAGGAAAGGGAGAGTAGGAGGGAGGGAGAGAGGGAGAGAGAGATGAAGGGGGGAGAGAGAGAGCGAGACTATGCATGTGAGTGAGTGAAAAGGTTTGGGCTGGCAACATAGGAGCTCTGGGCTCCAGTGGTTCAAGGTCTGTTCTGATTCTGCAAAGAGCTACCTGTCTAGTCCTGAGCCTCCTCAAAGGCAGAGTTCCTGGTGACAGCAACTTGAGGTGACACAGAGTGGACCAAGATCTGCTGTTGGGCATTGGGTTCTGTAGAGTGGAGGCAGCAGAGAGCGTCAGGCTGCAACTATAGGCTCTCAGTCTCTGTGATGAATAGCTTCTCAGATTAATTCTGCTCTCTCTGCCCACCTTTTCCCATGAACTTTTACCAGACTCCAAAAAAAGAGGGGAAGAGAGACATATTTTCATAGGGGTAGCCTGAAGGAGTGTTTATATACTTTGCATGAACTATCCTGCCCCTGCTTCTTTTCTTTTCTTCCCTCTTCCTTCATGCTGCTCCTCTGTTCTGTTCTTTTCCTCCATCTCCCTTCCTTGTCCCCCCCCCCGCATCATCCTCCCCCCACCCCCCTGCTCCCACTGCGGGTCACTGGCTTTCTTACATGCTGTCCTTCTTGACCTTCCTGCTGTTTCCTTGTCTGTCTTGCTTTTGCCCTTCTGGCAGGCTTTGCCTACAAAGCCAGCCTGACATCATTCAAGTTCAATAACTTGAGAGTTTTCTGGGGAATGAGGTGGGTAGAGACCATAACTCAACTTCCTAATGAGCCTTTCACACAGCCCTAGGGAGTATCCATAAACTCCCCAGCCTGGAGCCCCCTTGGCTGGGCTGTCAGGGAATGTTTCTTACCCTTGTCTTCCCCTCTGGCCAGGAGTGTCTGCAGCTAGCTCTGCTGGCTACCTGTGCAGGCAGGGACACTGGGCAGTCACATTTTGTGCATGTTTCTCTGTACAATTAAACAGACCTTCCCTGACAGTTAAGTGTGTGAGAGTAGCAACTCCCATTTGCATTTGTAAATTAAACAATATAATATCTCTCTGGGTTAGGCATCGTGCTAGATGTCAGAGAGCTTGACCTGGTCTGGGCAGCAACTCTGTGAAGGAGAGCCAAGGGCAGTGATCCCATTAGACAGAGGAGCAAAATGAGATCCAGGGACACAGCTAGGTCAAGGCAGGTCCCAGGCCAGTAGCTGGACTTCTGGCTTTAATTCTGAGGAGTGTACACCCTCAGTGTACTGATGTTCAAGAAGGCACTATCAGGAGAATTGCAAAGTGTGCTAGGAGCTCACATGACCTGTCCCAAAGTGCTATTTTACCCACTCATCCATCCATCAGACACTGTGCCAGGTTCCCTGTTAAACTACTGCATTTGTAATTATATATAGATACATATACATGTGTGTGTGTGTGTGTGTGTGTGTGTGTGTGTGTGTGTGTGTGTGTGTGCTGATACTGGGGCTTCTTCTCTCAAGGCTGGCTCTATGCCTCTTGAGCCATAGCTCCACTTCTGGCTTTTTGGTGGTTCATTGGAGATAAGAATCTCATGGATTTTCCTGCCTGGGCTGGCTTCCAACTTTGATCCTCAGATCTCAGCCTCCTGAGTAGCTAGAATTATAGGGCTTAGCCATTTGCACCTAACTACAAATATTTTTTTTTGAGAGGGATACAAGTACATAACTAACTACCCAT
>NW_012267362.1:819492-929477 GCF_000151885.1 Dipodomys ordii | reverse complement strand
CTCTACCACTTGAGCCACAGATCTAACTTCTTTTTGTGGTTAACTGGAGATAAGTCAAACCTCCAGCCTTAAATTTCAGACTCCTGAGTAGCTAGGATTACAGTCATGAGCCATTGGCATTAGGGGTTGGTTTTTGTTTTTATTTTCTGTCAGTCATTGGGCTTGAACTCAGGGCCTTAGTGCTGTCCCTGAACTCTTTTGCTCAAGAATAGCACTCTACCACTTTGAGCCACAGTGCCACTTCTGGTTTTCTGGTGGTTAGAGACAAGAGTCTCAAGGAATTCCATGCCTGGGCTGACCTGGAACCATAATCCTCAGATCTCAGCCTCCTGAGTAGCTAGGAATATAGATATGAGCCACTAGTGCCCAGCCTGGCACCAAGATTATCTATCTATCTATCTATCTATCTATCTATCTATCTATCTATCTATCTATCTATCTATCTATCTGTCTGTCTGTCTGTCTGTCTGTCTGTCTGTCTGTCTGTCTGTCTGTCTGTCTGTCTATCTATCTAATCTATCTCTATCTATTGAAATTTAAGTGGGTGTACAAAGAGGTTTCATTTTCATAAATCAGGCTGGCATCTTGGTCAATGTCACTCTTTCCATCTTTTCCCCTTCCATTCTTACCCTAAAGTTGCACAGTTCAACTTTTATATAATGTACATTGAATATAATGAATACATTTGCCCATCTTTCCGCCCTCCATTTGTGTGCACCCTCTATCCCAAACATGTTTCTGCTTCCAGGTATTCATTTGATTAAATAGTTTACTTGTTCAGAGGAATAACACCATTAAACTGCTTTCCTAAGTATACTATTCTTTAGTTTGTGTATATATGCACAAAATCCTACATCTGTTATCATGTATGGAGGTGATTTTAAAGTGGAATTTTGAAGGATGATTTGGTAGAGTTCAAACAGGACAGATAAGCAGAGGTAGTAGCAGGTTGTTGTGCCTGGAATAGAGGATAAAATAGAGATACAATGCTAGGGAGGTGAGCAGAGCCAGGCCACCATGGTCTAAGGCATCAGGCCAAAGAGGCTATTTATAATTCCAAAAGTGATGGTATACTAGGTGCTGGTGACTCATGTCTGTATTCTTGGCTATTCAGTTGGCTGAGATCTGAGGACTGTGGCTCAAATCTAGCCAGAGTAGGAAAATCTCTGAGACTCCAGTTAAACACACACACACACACACACACACACACACACACACACACGCACACACATACTACCACCACCACCAACAAATGGAAATGGTGCTATGACTCAAATAATACAGTGTTAGCCCTGATCAAAAAACTTAGGGACAGCACCAAGGCCCTTAGTTCAAGCCCCAGGACTTAAAAAAAGCAATGGTACTATTCATCTGAATGACACAATTTTCATTTTATGAAGGTTCCTTGGCTGTGGCATAAGTGAATGTGACCCAAGGAAGTGGGCTGGATGGAAGGGAAGAGCGTTGAGTTCAGGGCCACAGGTGGAGGGGTGAGAGCCTGGGAGGCTCTGACCCTTGGCTTGTGTGAATGTGTGTCATTTCTGTGGCCCTGCTTCCTAGGGAAGCAGAGGAGGGGTGGGCTTGCGAGGTATTTGCAGGAAAGAAGAGACATAACAAGAGGGCTCACTTGTTTGGATGGTGGCTGGTAAGGGCAGGAGAGGGAAGTGGAAAGAGGCAGCACATTAGTAAGTAGGGAGGGGACTTGTGAGCTCTGTCTCTAGACTGGTAGGAAAAGACCAGGTGGTCAGGTAGGAGGGAAGGGTGGCATAGGGGAAGGTGAATGCAGTAAATAAGCACAGGATCCTGGGGGGGCTTGAGGGCATTCTTGATGAAATCAGCCCGTCTGCTGTGGGATGTCAGTCCACTCCTCTGCAAGCTTACTCCCTGCCTTCTGTGAGACAGCCTTGTGGGCTGCACTAGAAATGGCCAAAGTGATGTTGAGAGTGTTGATCCAGCAGAGGCCCAGTCAGGGTCCTGTCCCTTATTCACCTCGGAACTGGCATCTGTCCAGTACCTGGCACATGAGCCGATGTGGGTTTCAGGAGGCAAGACAGGCCACAGTTTCTCATGGATATTCTAGTCCAGGCTGGCTTCGAACCACAATTTTCAGATCTCAGCCTCCTGAGTAGCTAGGATTACAGGTGTGAGCCATTGGCTTCACAGGCTTCAAGTTCCAGTATTCTGTCTCTCTGTCTTTCTGTCTCTCTGTCTCTGTCTTTCTCTGTCTCTGTGTGTGTGTGTGTGTGTGTCTGTCTCTCTCTCACACACACATATACATACATATACACATTTATTCTAAAGCAATGGGTGAGAAATGACACTGTTGGTCTCCTCAAGCATGTGTGTTCCTAAAGGCATGATTACCTTGACTGCAGTAAACTTGTACATACCTGCTCAAGGCTTTTCCCTGGTCCCTGGGCAATTCTGCACACCTGGAGACCAGGAGGGCCACAGAAGTGACACACATTCATACAAGCCAAGGGTCAGAGCCTCTCAAGGAGGCACAGCCCTGGTTTTGTTGACAGCTTGCTCATGGGGGTAGGTCTTTCTCACTTGCTCCCTCACCTCCTTTCCTTACTCTCCCACTGGTGCCTCTAGGATCACTTCCCCTTTACACACTTGTAGCCAAATCCCATGCCAGGGCCTACTTCCGGGAAACCCAACAAGGATGGCTTAGGAAGCAAATGACAGAAAGTCCCTGGATCCAAGTTAGCCACCATTGGTCAGAAAGCTTCATGGAGACAGAAGAGATCTGTTTGGGTACAATGTCCTTCTTGGGTGCAGTTCCTGGTACAGAGGAGATACCTAATGCCCCTGTGTCATTTGTTTTTACCAACTTGTTCTTTTCAACTCTTTATCCCCACTCTTCTTTCTTCTAGGCCTACATTTTCTCTTCTGGCCCCTTTTGTTTTTCTCCTCTCTCCTCCTCATTCTTCTCCTGGACAATGGATGCTCTGTGCCCATAGACTTCTGCTGTCCCTAAAATTCTGCTCTGGAGATGAGCCCTCTGGCCACATTGTGACATCACTGGACACTAGCCACTAGCCAGAAGCTGCCTACCTAGGCTGGGCCGTTGGCTTCCTAAGGCCAGTGTAATAGGGTCGCCTTCTCCTTCTGAGCCCCTTACCCTTTAAGGCAGCTCCTAGAACATGGATCCCTCCTGATTCCTTTCTAGCCTAATGTTCCTCACTGTGAAGCTCCTCTTAGGCCGGAGATGCAGCCTGAAGGTATCAGGGAAAGAGAGTGTGGCCATGCTAAAGAAGTTAGTGTCTGAGGAGCTGCAGGTGCCTGAGGAGCAGCAGCATCTGCTGTTCCGTGGCCAGCTCCTGGCTGATGATAAGTGTCTTTCAGACTACAGCATCGGGCCCAATGCCTCCATCAACGTCATCATGAGGCCCTTGAAGAAGCCCCAGCCCTTGTGGCACCAGCTGGATCAGGTCCTAGCCAAACATTTCAGGCCCCAGGATGCCAAGGCAGTGCTGCAACTGCTGAGGCAGGAGCATGAGGAGCGTCTGCAGCAGCTGAGCCTGGAGGCCCTGGAACAGCTCGCATGCTATCTCTTGGCAGAGCAGCAGCCCATGGAGCCAGCTGAGGAGCCCCAGGAAGGGGCTTCAGAGGCCCAGCAAGCAGGAGAAGGAGGAGATGGAGGAGATGGAGGTGGAGGAGGAGGAGGTGGAGAAGGAGATGGAGGAGGAGGAGCAGAAGGAGGAAGTGGAAGTACCTGAGGCTGATCAGTAAACAGGCTAGACCTATGCATCTGCTCACTAAAATTCTGACCTTATGCTTCCATGTTTTCTGGTGACTTTTCCATAACTTTCTTTTAAGATGCATCCGCCCTTCAAAGTAGCTGGAGGGTATTTGGGTCCCTCTGTCCCTCAGTTAAGTGCGTGCCCTCCTGCTGAAATTCAAAATGAACCCACCTTCATCTCTACCTCCTAGAAGAGTTCTGATGGCCTAAAGCAGCCCTCAGTCAAAGGCTGTCTCCATTGTGAGTAGTGTAACTCTTCCCAAGTATGTCCCAGAATCTCTGTGGTTCTAGACCAGGCCTTTCTTCAGAACAAAGACAGTGTGAGTCCATTTTTCCTTATCCTTAGACCTTGGCACCTACGCTCAGCCTCTAATGGCAGACAGAAGAGAATGTAGGGAAGTGCCCTGCCCTCTAGGTCAGGCTGTCCCTGCTGTCTTGCGTTAACTCGCAGTTTCAGGGACAAGGGCAGCAGAGGAGGGAGTTGGGGAGAGGCCTACTATGAGCTAGAACTGAGGCATTCAGAGGCACAGATATACCTTTAAAAGGGCTTCAGAAAATGAAGCTTTAGGCAGAAAAAGAAGTCTGTGCACTGTGCACTGTGTACTCAAGTAGCCAACATGAACAGAATCATACCCCATTGTTCCTGACCAATCAGCAGGTAGCACCAAGCCCTTGGGGTGTGTGTGTATGTGTGTGTGTGTGTGTGTGTGTGTTATGTGTGTGTATTTACTGGGACTTGAACTCTGGGCTTGGACAATGTCCCTTAGCTTTTTTTACTCAACCACTTGAACCACACCTCCACTTCTGGCTTTTTGGTGGTTAATTGGAGATAAAAAGTCTCATGTATTTTCCTGCCTGGGCTGATTGTGATCCTCAGATCTCAGCCTCCTTAGTAACTAGGATTGGAACTGTGACTCAAGTGGTGGCAGAGCACCAAGCTTGAGCTAAAAAGCCCCTACTACCTGCACAACACTGCCCAAGGACTTGGAAGCCAGGGGTGATGTTGAGGGAGCCCAGGCAGCTCCAGGATTACTGTGTAGGTCCCACTCCTGCTCCTGGGTCCCTTCACCATCAACCAGGCATTGCTCTCAGTACTGTGAGTGTGTACTTGTGCTGGGACAGTGCCATTTGCTAAGGGGGACAAGCCTATTATCTTTACATTAGGGGAACTAATAGCCCATTTCCCAGGAAATCTGTGAGCGATAAAAGTAAGTGGGCCGTTTTATTCCTTTAGCTGAGGGAGGCTGGCATGAAGGGCAGGGAAGTCTTTTGTTTTCTCTGGCTAGTGGCACTGTCAGGGTTGGCTGAGAGAGGACTAGAGCAGGCAACCTGCTGCTCTGTCTCCAGCAGGACAGGGAGAGGTCTCAAGCTCCAAATTGGGAAGAAAGGAAGGTGTCAGCTCTTCCACTGCTGACTGTCCCTCTCCAGGGCCATCCTGCCGCTGTCTCTTCCCCTGGAAATCTGAGCTTGTATGAGTTGGTTGATTTCATGCAACCCAGAGCTGCTTCTTATGGGGGTGACAAGCTTTGTGCCCTAATGGATCAAATAATAGCAGGGAATACAGAGAGTGTATATTAACAGCAGTCCCTAAAGTGCCTGAAAAATCCTAGTAAGTATGAAGAACTCCAGTCTTTATGTCTCCCTGCCATGAAGACTCTCAGCTTATTTCAAACAGGGAACCCAGCTCGAGGATCTCTCTGTTCCCTTCTCTGCTTTGCCACTTGGGGGACAATTGGAACAGGGGAGAGTGTTCGTTTTTAAGTTGCAGTCTTGGGCAGATAGCTCTTACCAGCATCCCTTCTCTACCATGGAAGGGCAGATATGTTCCTACAGAAAATAGGAGCCATCTCAGGTCAGCCAAGATTTCCAATTCACAGAGAAATTAGACTCTGCATCCTGGTTTCTTCCTCCATTGTCTGCAGGCTAATACCCCACTGGCACCTGACCAAAGTCTTTGAGTTAGAAACAGGTATAGCATCCTAGTTGTTATATCATTTTTAATTTTATTTAGTTTTTGATTATGTGGTTTTGAGGGATTGAACCCAGGGCCTCATGCATGCTAGGCAAGCACTCTACTACTAAGCCACATTCCCAGCCCCTCATATACCGTTTTTTTTTTTTAATCAGTCATTTATTCCTTGATCAGTAAACACTTATGAGCATCTGTCTTAGTCTGTGTGGGCGATCTTAACAAAATACCCAAGTGGGTCATTCATAAATAGCAGAAAATACCTTTCTGCTTATGATTCTGGAGTCTGGGAAGTCCAAGATCAAGGTGCCATCAGATTTAGCGTCTTGGAAGAACCTGTTCCTTATTGTTGGTGCCTTCTATGTGTCTTCACAGGGGCAGATGGCAAACACACTCCCTTCCATCTCTTTTATGAGGGCAAATTCTGATCCTGATAACAGAATCCTATGACTTAATCACTTCCCCTAAGACTTACCTCGGTCTCGCATTTTTTGTGTGCTGGTAGAGGCTTGAACTCAGGACTTTGTTCCCGTGGCTTATTTAAGGCTGTTACCTTAGCACTTGAGCAATACCTCCACTTCTGGCGGCTTTCTGCCGGTTAATTGGAGATGAGTCTCACAGACTTTTCTACCTGGCTGGTTTCTTAGTGTAATCCTCAGATCCTAGCCTTTGAATAGAGGATTACAGGCATGGGCCACCAGGGCTCCCAAAGACCCACCTCTTAATGCTATCACACTGGGGAAAAATTTTAACATATGAATTTAGACTGGGGGAGGGATATCAGCATTTAGATCACAGCTACCTCCTATCATGTGCTGGGCACTTGGGTTGATAGGCGAGGAGTCCTGGCTCCCATCTCTTGCAGTATTGTAAGAAGGGTGAAGCTTGTAGGAAACCTCTAGTTGAGATATGGTTGAGGGATATGTCCCTTTGTTTCTAGGTCTCTATGTGTTGCTTTGTAGCCCAGGCTGGGCTCAAACTCTAGATCTTCCTATCTCCACCTCCTAAGTGTTGAAATGTGCCACCATTCCTGACTGGTGTCTACTAGTTCTGAATGATTGAGCAGGGAATAGTTTCCTGAGATGAAAAGTCTTTATAGATGTGGAAGAAGCTTATAGGCTTTTAGGGCTCAGGAGACCCTGGGTGCCTGATTTTGGAAGCAAGCCTCAGTCTGCTTCCAACCCTTCTTGCTCAGGATTAAGTGAGACATTGCCTTACAGAGCTTCCAGCTGTTTGAAACTGAGGAAAAGGGGCAGGGATGGAAGGAAGTGGAGGGCAAGGCTGTGCTCCAGTGAGATGCCTCAGGGAAGTCATGGTAACACTGTGGAGATGGGCACCAGATGGGGCTGACAGGGCCTGGGGCACCTCCCATGTGTGCTGGGAGAGGTTCTATTAAGGGGCTGAGGGTAGAATTCTCAGCTTCCATGTCCACATCTGGGATTTAGTGAGCTTGAACACATCTTGATTTTTGCTACATAAAAAATATCAGTGTGGGAAAGGCCATGATAAATGTAGTAAGCTTTCCTTGATTCAGTTCTAAAATGGTTGAATTCCTTATAGTTGAGAGAACCATTGCAATGGATGCTCAGAAGGGTTCAGTCTAAGCCTTCTTATCAAGGCTAATTTGACAACAACACATAATGACAAAAGAACATAATGACTTAACTGATTGGGGTGGAGAGAGGCCAGGAGGAGCCTCTCCCTTCCCTCCTTCCTCCTCTTTCCCCTGTGATCTCTACCTCCCAGTATTCAAGTTTTTGTATGATGTAACTTTGAATGTGACTTGCTTCTGGCTAATTGGGTCTCAGTGTAGAATGGAAGGATCAATCCAAGCCCTGAATAAGTCTGATAGCTGACATTCAGTGTGGAAAGCCCTGAGCTGAGTGAAGTCCTAGGATCCATTTTGTCTCTACCATTTGCCTAGAGTTTGAGCAAGTCGTTTCTCATCTCTGGAAAAGGCTCCTTCCCTTGCAAGATAGAAGAGTCTAAATGAATTTTTTAAAATTTAATTTTATGGCTATTATTAAGGTGTTGTACAGAGGAGTTACCATTTTATGTCAGGTAATGAGTCCCCACTTTCTAAATAAATTTTAAAGGGACCTTGTGGTGCTAAGGTTGGTATGAAGTCACGGGCATGAGCTGTTCTAGGCTGACAAGAACATGTTAGGGATGGGCAGGGGTGAGATGTCAGGAGAGGTTGCTACCAAATTATAAACACACTTTAAAAAAGAAGTATGGAGTGGGCTGACATGGTGGTTTAAGCTTGTAATTTCAGCTATTCAGAAGACAGAGATGGTAAGATTGCAGTCCAAGGCCAGCCCTGTGTAGAAACATGAGAGCCTAACCTGAAAAACAACAACAACAAAAACTAGAAGAGCTGGAATGTGGCCTCAAGGGGTAGAACACTTGCCTAGCCAGTATGAGATACTGAATTCCAACCTCGTATCACCAAAAAGAAGAAAAAAAAACCTTAAAATCATTCAAAGCAGCAATGTAGGTGCTATTTGGGAACACATGCCTAATAGAACATTAAGAAATATTTGCAGTTTCTCTTCTTGTTGGTAGAGTTCATGCTGTTGTAGGACTGAGGGACTTGCCTCTTTGATAGATGTTGGTGGAGGGCATCTGCAGTTCCTAGAGGCAACCCACGCCTCCCAAAGGCTTTTCCAACATGACTGCTTACATTACGAAGTCTGTAAGGACAATCGTTTTTCACTTTTTTCTTTTGTGCCTGTCCTGGAGCTTGAATTCAGAGCCTGGGTACTGTTGCTGAGCTTTTTTGGCTCAAGTCTAGTGCTCTACCATTTGAGCCCTAGTGCCACTTTTGGCCTTTCCTGAGTAGTTTATTGGAATCTCATGGACTTTCTTGCCAGGACTGGCTTCAAACCATGATCCTTGGATCTCAGCCTCCCGAGTAGCTAGGATTATAGATGTGAGCCACCAGCACCTGGCTTTGTCAGGACATTCTTTAGAACAAAACAGCGAGCAAAGACCAGTCCTATTCAAAGTAATGTAATTATGGGGGCAAAAATCCTGTCCCCTTGACCAGATCCCATCAGTTAGAAGCAAGTCACAGGTTCTTCCCATACTCAAATGGGAAAGTTATACAAAGATGTAGATATCAGAAGGTCTGAGAAAATGCAGTTTCCTCACAGCAGAGGGTACTGATTGAGTTGTGGTATATTTTTGCCTGCATGAAATGGTTGAAAATGAACCAGTTACAATGTTCTGTTCAGCCCAGGGCGTTGGCAGCACGGAGGGAGAGTAACCATTCCCAGCTGTGTCTCCAGGAGGCTTCATGGAGGAGGCTGTGTTTGAACTGGTGAAGGATGGGAATTGGGTGAAGGCCACAGCCAGAGGAGCAGCTGGGTTTTTTTTCCTGACACCTAGAGAGGTCCACATGTCACATCTAGAGATTTGTTACTTGGCTCAACACACTACAGTCTGACCTTTGTAGGTGCCTCTTGACTTTTGGAAACATCCAAGGGCACAGTCAAACTACACAGGCACACCCCAATATCTGAGACCCATAGGGAGGAGTCTACAGTGTCTCAATGCCACTTTCAGCATCAGACGACAAGACCTTACATTTCAGGGTTCAGATTTCTGGGGCTAAGCAAACCCAGCCTGCCCCAGTAACTCGCTGGACAATCCTATGGTGCAAATTCAAGGACTGACGAGAAGACTTTCGGAACCAAGCTGAGAAGCTGCTAGGGCTCCAGGAAGACGTGGAAAGACCAACTTAGCCCTCTTCAAATGGTGCATGCCATGATCAGCACAAAGTGTTCATAAGAGTATACAGGAGGTATTTAGGCATATGGTGATGCCACATGTGTGCACACATTTGGGCATCCATGCTGATCAGGCTTTTCTGGGTACCTGCACACACACACACACACACACACACACACCAGCTCACACACGCCTGAGGGCGGAGTCCCCTGTTCAGGTGCTTTCCTGGGGCCTGGCTCACTTGCCCTATGCTCACTTGTACTCTGGACTAGGATTGGATGGCTGCCAGCCTATGGCAGAGGAGCTGCCCTGGGTCCTGCTGCTGGGCCAGCTGTCACTCATGGAGGTGGCTACAGTAGTACAACTGCCAAGCACAGGTCCTGGTGCCCTCTAAGCAGATGGTGTTTCCCATTGGCTGCCTCACCCTACTGCTCCCCTCCTGGCTCACCTTCCTCCTTTCCTGTCCTTTCTCTACCACATACACATCTTCCTGCTCCCTGACTATGCTTGGGGCCAATTTGGCTGCACTGTATAGACAGACAACTGGATGCTTCCTTTTAGTTCTATCTATCTATCTATCTATCTATCTATCTATCTATCTATCTATCTATCTATCTAGATATCTATCTATCTATCTATCTCTGCGTTTTGCCTCTTCCCACTCATCCCTGCCCACCTTCTTTTAGCTCCCATCTTTTTCAGTCAGCATTAGTTGCTCTCCCTCCATTCCTCCCTCCCTCCCTTCCTTCCCTTCCCTTCCTTCTCTCCTCCTTTTAAAGGGATACTAGTGTTTAAACTCAGGGCTTTGAACTTGTGAGGTAGTTCTCACAAGTTCTGGCCATACCTCCAGCCTTTATTGTTCTATTGTTGTGGTGGCCAGTTTTGAGGCTTGAACTCAGGCCTGGGTGTTTTTTGTTTTTTTTTTTGGTCCAGTCGTGGGGCCTGAACTCTGGGCCTGGGCACCGTCCCTCAGCTCTTCAGCTCAAGGGTAGCGCTCTACCACTTGAGCCACAGTGCCACTTCTGGCTTTTTTTCTTTTTTGCTTATGTGGTGCTGAGGAATTGAACCCAGGGCCTTAGGCATGGAAGGCAAGTGCTCTACCACTGAGCCACCTTCCCAGCCCCCTGGGTGTTGTTCTTTAGCTCTATGACTTGAGCACAACTCCACTTCCTGCCTTTGACTGATTAATTGGTGATAAGTGTCTTTGACTGATTAATTGGTGATAAGAGTCTTTGAAGTTCAATCCTCAGATCTCAGCCTCTTGAGTAGCTAGGATTACAGGCATGGTTATTTTTGAGAAAAGGAAGGTCTTGCTTTTTGTTCAGGCATGCCATACAAAGATCCTCCTATTTTTAACTTTTCACTACCACTGAGGATGACAGACATGTGCTACCATGTCTAGCATTTTTCTATTGAGATGATGTGAATTTTTTTTTTTTTTTTTTTGCCTAGGCTGATCTGGAACCTTGATCCTCCACATCTCACTCTCTGGAGTAGTTAGAGTGACAGGTACATGCCACTGTGCCCAGTTACTGGTTGAGATGTGCTCTCATGAACTTTTTACCTGGGCTAGGCTAGAACTGTGATCCTCCTAATAGCCACTTCCTTAGTAGCCAGAATTACAGATATGAGCCACAGGTGCCTAGCTACTTTTGGATAAATCATCTCCACTGCCAGTAGATCTTCTCCTTGTCATCCTGCATGCTCCCTTTCTCACTTAATGTCCCAGACTCATCTGTGAGCAGGTATAGGATAGGGACCAGGAACCCACTACCTTTGAATATGTCCCTCTCCCATATTAATTCAGAGGGACCCAGAAGAAGCCTCCACTGGAGTACAGAGGCATGCACTTTTTACAGTATCTGCTGCCAAATAGAAGGCACATACCCTGAGAAAGGGCACAATAAACTGCACTCGAAGACCTTGTTTGTAGATGGGTATGCAGACAGGGAGAGGGACAGCCCAGCCAGGCACTCGTGCAGTGACTGAGTACCTGCATCCAGGAAGAGGAACAAAGTACCTCTCACAGTACAGCCAACAGCATGTTCAGGGTAGAATTCTTGCTTATTCTCAGCATGGCTCTGCCTGGGCCAGCCAAACTGGCACTGGGCACCTGCATTCTCTTGGTTCAGCTCCTAGCTCCTGGTGTATGTGTAGAGGGGGGTGGGGGTGAGGGTGGGGGAGCTTGGCTCTGCTACAGTCTGGGGTTGTAAATCCCCCTCTAGGAAGGACTGTAACCGGAGGAGCCAGAGGAAGCTCCAGCCCCCAGGCTGGCTCCTACCTGCCTCTCCACTCCCTGGGACAGCCTTTCCCAGGGCAGTGATTTAAGGGCTCACTGGCAGCCTTTGGCGGCTCCCACTGCCATTGTAGAAAGGTAATAAATCGACGTAACTACTGTGGGCCTCTAGGCTGTAAACCTGTCACAGCCCACTGCAGCGGGCCAGGTCTGCTGGCCCATCTGCCTTGCCAGCCAGCCGCCACTGGATGTCATGGCCTAGGAAGTTATTTATGAGTCTCAGACCCCAGGATCAAAGTCCCTGTCCCTCAGAAAGGGCAGGATAGAAGCCCTTGGGGCCCCCTGCTGTCTCCTGCCATCCAGGCAACCTCAGGCCACTGCAACTTCCTCCTCCTCCTCTACCTCCTCTTCCCCTTCCTCCTCTGTTGTGCCTGTACTGGGGCTTGAATTAAGGATCTTGGACTCTTTGTTCAAGGCTAGTGCTCTACCACTTGAGCTACACCTCCAGGTCTGGCTTTTTGGAGATAAGAGCCTCATGGATTTTCCTGCCTGGGCTGGCTTTGAAACACTATCCTCAGTTCTCAGTCTCCTGCTTAGCTAGGGTTACAGGTGTGAGCCACCAGGCCTCGCCACCTTACACTTGGGCAGTGTTGTGCTGAAGAAGCTGGAGTGTTCCATCTCCTGAGACCCTTTACTCTATTTCCTTGACCAACTCCAAGTGCACCCTCTTCTACATACCCACAGCAAGAAAACCCCATGGAGCTTAGGGGGCAGAACTGAATTAGGGCAGGGCTCTAGCTAGGCAGCTGTTTTTCTTTCCAGTGACACAGCAGCGCCCTCTTCCTGATGCTCAGGATGGCTAGAGGGAGGGATAATAAGCTCCAGGATAGCCCTGTATTTGACCTACTAGGCAGGGGAGCTTGAGCTGGGCAGGTCATCTTTAAGCACAGAGAAAGGGGAGTCTCTTTCCAAATGACATCTCTCTGTGCTGCCTAATTGCCTGTCCATCTTAGCCTTAGCTCTCCCATTTGTGGGTGAATATCATATCCCCCTGGGATATGAAGGAAGGCTTGCCTTGAGAGAACAGTATTCTGTGAATTTGCCTGGAATCTTAAGTCTTATGAGACTTGGAGTTGGCCCCTTGGTTCTCTTTGGCCCTCTAAAGGTTTATCTGTTATATAAGGACAACGATACTCATGCAGAATAATGAAGACACCTGGTATGAGTAATGCCAGCGTCTTGTTGGCTCTAAAGTGGAATACAGAATTAAGGTTTAGCCTCATCACACCCCCTCTCCCCCAATGTGGATCTTTGTTGCAGCCAACAGAATCCATTCTGACCAGTTTATGTACAAAAGAAGGAGGAGGTAGGTTACAGGATCTCTCGGAAGCCAAGTTTGGATACTAAGCTAGAGCACTGTGGCCAAGACATGCCACGGGCACACATCTGCTGCATGGCCTTGTGGTTCCAGGAATGAGAGCACAGAATCCCCATCACAGGTAGATGCCTCAGAGGATATCATCTTGCCTAGTACCACCCTGAAGAGCCACTGCTCATCTGGCTCATTTCAACATGTAAGTCACATGTAACATGTCTGCGTTGGAGAAGCCAAGTTGCAATGGAATTTTAGCTGAAAAAGAGTTCTGGAAACAAATTCGAACCAACTGGTTTTGTGTGTGTTTCTGCTCTGGGGCTGGAACTCAAGGCTTTGGTACTCTATCTTAGCTTTTTCAATCAAGACTGATCTTCTACTACTAGAGCCACAGTTCCACTTCTGGCTCCTTACTGGTTAATAGGAGATAAGAGTGTCATAGACTTTTACTACCCACATTGGTTTGAATCTTGATTCTTAGATTTCAGCATCCTGAATAGCTAGAATTTTAGGCATAAACTACCAGCACCTGGCTTTTTGGAAAAAGCCAAGATAATTGGGAAAAATTGAATACACATTAGATATCTGACAGTATGGAGGAATTGTGTTAATTTTTAAAAACATGAAGTGATAGTATTGAGGCTGTGTTTTTAAAAAATCACCCATTAGATCTAGATGCTAGTGGCTCATACCTGTAATCCTCGCTTCTCAGGATGCTGAGATCTGAAGACCTCAGTTCAAAGCCAGCCCAGGCAGCCCATCTCTAATTAAGAGGCAACAAAGAGCTGGAAGTGGAGTTGTGGCTCAAGTGGTAGAATACCACCCTTGAGAGAAAAAGTTAAGCAAGAAGAGCATAAGGCCCTGAATTCAAGCCCTAGTATCAGCACAAAAAGAAAGAAAAAAATATAATCCTCCAGAAATGCACACAAATGATGCACTGAATTTTCTTCAATAAAATGCAGTGAAGTGGGTCACAGGAAGCTGCAGTACAGCTGGAATGGTAGTGTGAAACCTGGAAAGTGGCTGAGGATGGGTGCCTGGGGGTTGATCAGGCTTACGGTATTTTTGTGTGTGTTTGAAATCCTTTATAATACACTTAAAAAAAAACACAAGGTTGACGTTAGCAGCTGCTCAGTCTGCAAGTACCTCCAGTAACATTTATGTGGTGGCCTCAGATGCCATATAACTGTTTGTTCAGGATGAGCTGTCTGCTGCCTCTGATGTTGACCAGCTCTCTGTGGTCTCAAAAGGCAATGTGTCCAGAAAACCAGTCCCAGATTCTCATTTCCTTAGGAGGTTCTCACTTGGATTCTCTTCTGATATGAATCACTATTCTAAATTGTGGACAACAGCTTCCATTCTGGCTGATTTACACAGAAAGGAACTCATTAAATGGCATTAGGTATTTTGTAGAATCTTGGAAGGTCACAGCTTGGAGAAATGCCTGAGCTTCCCACAAGACAGACCTGGTGGAAACACTGCCCTGCTGTCCAGTTCCCTAGAAACATCTCACAGTTGGTCCAGGAGACAGAATCCCCCTCAGCCTCTGCTGTCTTTTAACTAGCCTCTCCCCACAAGGTTTAGACACCAATTTCCTTAGGGAAACTGGATCCTGGTGGACTCTAGCTGCAAAGGACTCTGGGAAATGTATTTATACACTCTTCAGGCTCTTTAGCGCAGAAGAGCATTCTCACTGTCTTCCCCTCCCCCCCTGCTCCTCTTCTCTTCCGCCAGGAAAGTAATGTCAATCTCCCCATCCCTGTTTTTCCTTTGTCTCCCTCTTAATCCCCCTCTCTTTTTTCCCCTCTCCCTCTCCCTCCCCTTCTCTATCTGTCTTTAAGAAAAATTTCCTTGGACCTGGGGACATAGTGCAGAGGTTGAGGTAATCTCTCTCCTGATGTAGGAGACTACTTTTCTTTTCTTTCTTTTTATTTTGGGTCCAGTTGTGGGTCCTGAACTCTGGGCCTGGGCGCTGTCCCTGAGCTCTTCAGCTCAAGGCTAGTATTCTACCACTTGAGCCACAGTGCCACTTCTGGCTTTTTTTTCTTTTTGCTTATGTGGTGCTGAGGAATCGAACCCAGGGCCTCATGCATGCAAGGCAAGAGCTGTATCACTGAGCCACCTTCCCAGCCCCCCAGACTACTTTTCTTTTTTTTTTTATTGTGAAAATACTGTACAGAGGGGTTACAATTACATGGGCAAGATAATGAGTACATTTCTTACCAAGCATTGTAGCCTCCTCCTTTGTTTCCCCTTCCCATCCCTTCCCATCATCCCCCCACCCCCCTTCAATCCTCCCCCCGCCACCAAAGTTGTGAAGTTCGTTTTCGACATAACGGCTTGTACATCTCATTGTTGCAATGGGTCCACCTCTATCCCTATTTAAACAATTTGTTTTTCCCCTTCCCCTTCACAAATTATACCGACATCAAATACAATGAAAACAGGAGTTATACTGTGGGGGAGGGACATACAAAGCAACAAAGAAATAATCTTATAAATGTGTTAGAAACAATCACATGAAAGAAAAAAAACATTTGAATACATATCTTAGGGTTCATTTCCCTCACATCAACTTATCTGACCTTTTCTGCTTGACTCAAACATATACTAGATATTGCAAATAAGGGAAACCATGGGACCTATTATAATTTTTTCCAAGCCTTTCCATTTCCTAACAAATGGGGCAATGTCATTCTTTCTGATGGAGGCATACAATTCCATTGTATATATATATATATATATATATATATATATATATATAATATATATATATACCACATTTTCTTGATCCATTCATCTACTGAGGTGCATCCTCGGTTGGTTCCATATCAGACTACTTTTCTTTATCCCCTCCCTTCCTTTCCTTTCCCTGAACTGCGGCTTGAACTTAGAGCCTGGGTACTGTCCCTTAGTTTTTTCACTCAATGTTTGTGCTCTACCACTTGAACCACACCACCAGCCCCAAGTTTTGCTAATTAATTGCAGCTAAGAATCCTATGGATTTTTTTTTTTTGTCCTGGCTGGCTTCAAATTGCAATCTTCAGATCTCAGCCTCCTGAATACCTAGGCATAAGCCACTGGTGCTCTAGTTGCAGCTGCTTTACATGAGTTCAGCACTTGTGCCTCAATTGCTGCTTTTGGACTGCCCCTAAGCTGGGAATTAAGGAAGGATGGAATAGGAGTGGACAGACCTCTTCCCTGCCCTCCTGGAGCTCCTAGTCTGAGAGTCTTCCCCAGGGCTAAGTCAGGTTTGATGCTGGACCCATAGTTTACAATTGTCTTTCCCAGCTGCACCTTGTTGCCCTGAGCAATTTACAGGCTCCCAGCCTTCCGGGGAATCCTCTGCAGAGGCAGGTGCTCAGGGCTGGAGGAAGACTGGGACCTCTCAGAGTGCCAGCAAGAACCTGGGGGCAGTCCCTCAGGGTCCCCTGGGCCTTGTTAGAGGCACTGGAAACAGCACTGGAAAGTGCTACCAGAGGGAGGCAATAAGGTAGGAGGTGTGTGGGATATAAGGGGGGGCCTTTCTCTGTGTGAGGCCTCCAGTGGCCCTGCCTTCCCTCAGCCAGCCCCAGGAGGCCTCCAGAGTCTGAGCAAGTGTCTGAACAAGTGTGTGTGCCTCATCAGCTGAAGCGGTGCCATGTGCCACAGTGCCCTGGCAAATACAAAACTGCCATGAAAAGCTTCCCTGGTCTGGGTAGCAAATTGCATTATTTATTTGGGAGTAAAACTTTAAAAGAACAGTTTATCTATTCTGGCTGTGTGCATGCATCAGAGAATCGCTCCTGGCTTCTCCCTACTTCCTGTGATACAGGAAGACACACATAGACAAGCTTTTTCCAAATTTTCTCAATAAATATTATGGGAGGTATCACTGTGTGTCCTGTACCCTGACCCCCCACCCTGCCCTCCCACTTCCCTCAAACTCAGGCAAACACCCAACATCAGCTGAGGGCCATAGACAAGGGTTGGGGGGAGAAAGTGATCATAAACAGCTCTGTATTTTTTTTTTTACAAATATGCATGCATATATTTCTCCCCATTTGTTGTTGTTGTTGTTACTGGGACTTGAACTCAGGGCTCTCTCTCTTGCTTGTCCTTCTCACGCAAGGCGGGCATGCTATTATACACCTCCATTTCCAGCTTTTTGCTGGTTCATTGGAAATAAGAATCTCTCAGCTTTGTCTACCTGGGCTGCCTCTGAACCTCCATCCTCAGATCTCAGCCTTCTGAGTAGCTAGGATTATAGGTATGAACCACTGTAAGGGCTAAGCCAACGTGTTGTGGTTTTCTTTCCCTTTCTCATTCTCTTTCCATCTAATATAAGATGTCTCAATATTAGTTATCTCTGTTTTTCAGAATTTAAAGTACAGCATTGCAACAGTGAGACATACAAGTTGTTATGTCGAAAACGAACTTTACAACTTTGGTGGTGGGGGGAGGAGGGTTGGGTGAGGAGGTGGGGGGAGGATGGGATGGGAAGGGGAAACAAAGGAGGCTACAATGCTTGATAAGAAATGTACTCATTATCTTGCCCATGTAATTGTAATCCCTCTGTACAGTATTTTCACAATAAAAAAAGAAGAAAAAAATTTAAAGTACAGGATGTAAAGAGGAAAGTGGGAATTAGAAGAATGAATATTACACAGATGAGATGGTAGCCTACAAATACCTACAGGATTGTTCTCTTGTGTGTCCTACATCCATGGAAACTACCTGCATCCATGGATACTACTGCAGCAGAAAAAAAAGGGCTAGAAAATGTGTGTGTGTGTGTGTGTGTGATTTCAAATAGGATGGTAAGGGAGAGAGAAGGAGTTGAGGCCCTGCAGTAATGTGTGAAAGTAGCCATGCTGAGTCTGGAACAGAAAGAATTGGGCAGAACGAAACATATGGTAAGTTGGAAGATAATGGGGACCAGATCCTAGATTAAACGGGTGACTAGTCAAGCAGAAAAGGTCAGATAAGTTGATGTGAGGGAAATGAACCCTAAGATATGTATTCAAATGTTTTTTTTCTTTCATGTGATTGTTTCTAACACATTTATAAGATTATTTCTTTGTTGCTTTGTATGTCCCTCCCCCACAGTATAACTCTTGTTTTCACTGTATTTGATGTCGGTATAATTTGTGAAGGGGAAGGGGAAAAACAAATTGTTTAAATAGGGATAGAGGTGGACCCATTGCAACAATGAGATGTACAAGTCATTATGTCGAAAATGAACTTTACAACTTTGGTGTGTGTGTGTGGGGGAGAATTGGGTGGGGGGGATGATGGGAAGGGATGGGAAGGGGAAACAAAGGAGGAGGCTACAATGCTTGATAAGAAATGTACTCATTATCTTGCCCATATAATTGTAACCCCTCTGTACAGTATTTTCATGATGAAAAAACAAACAAACAAACGGGTGACTAACAAGTACATTCAAAGGTGAGCTGGAAGTTGGGTGCTGGTGGCTCACGCCTGTAATCCTAGCTACATAGTCTGAGATCTGAGGATCATGGTTCAAAGGCAGCCTAAGCAGTAAAGTTCACGTGACTCTAATTTCCAATTATCCACTTGGAAAAAAATCTGAAAGTGCAGCTCTGGCTCAAGTGGTAAGGTACTAGCCTTGAACAACAAAACAAAAGGACTCAGGGACAGTGCCTAGGCTCTGAGTTCAAGCCCCAGGACCATCGATTACCACCCCCACCCCAGCCCACCTCCTACCTCCTGCCTCTGGGAAAATCAAAGGTGAGCTGGTAGAGAAATAAGATGGGAAGCAGCCTCCACTGATGGCAAAAGGTGACAGGGAACTTGATGGAAGCAGTCCAGCTCTCGGCTCATCTTGTTTCAGACTCGAAGGCAAGATCTGTGACAAGATCTGTGCTAAGAGCAGAATGCCTAGGCACACCTGACCTAGCATCAAGCAGTGGTCCCCAAGTGTCAACTGTGGCCTGTGTTTAGGGCTATCTCTATTCTCATCCCTTCTTTGAGCCTAGATTAGGGCTTCCATCTGTGTCAAACTGGTGAGTTCTCTCGGCTTTCCCAGTGGAGTTTGGGAAGCTGAGTCCCAGCACACTATAGCTTGGGGAAGTCCTGCACGGGGTGGGGGAGTAACTGGACCCACTGTGGCCACCCTTCCCCCTCCCATCCTCTCCTCTGCTGCTCTGTCCTGGCTGCTCTCAGGAATGTGGCAGGTGGGGGGGATGGAGAGGCTGGCTGCAGGTGTCTCCGTCAAGGGAGCCCCCTGAAGGGGGAGTGTGTGTGTGTGTGTGTGTGTGTGGGAAACCCAAGATCTCTCTCAGCAGGAATCCTGCAGGCTCACCTAGGCCACCCCTGCTGTTGGGAGCCTGGAAAGAGCTGGGATTTACGTGCTTCTCGGCTCCCACGTTTCTGGCTGGGGAGGGTGGCTGGTCTGTCACGGGCACCGCGTGACTTTCCAGACTGTATTTTCAGCCTGGGTTTGACGTCAGGCTCTTGCTAGGTCCCGAGGGATGGGCTTTGTACATTTCCAGGCTGGCAGGAACTGGAGCCTCCCAGCCTCTTGGTGGGGCTTCTCACACGGTTCTGATCTGCACCTCCTGGGTAGAGGGTCGTGGGTGATGTGTGGTGGCTGGGGTGGTGTGGGGGGCCACCGGACAGAGGTCCAGGTGAGCTGGTCCCACTGAGCTGAGGTAGGATGTCCTGAGGGGAGCATCCCCCTGTGTGGGGATGATCCAAACCCCAGGATAGGGGTGGCAGGTAGGGGACCCAGGCGCTAGCCAGGCTGGCTGTGATGTGGTTTGTCTCTTGACTGCTGCTCTGCAGATGCTCCCAGAACAGGCTCTATCCGGTGCCTTAAGAGGGAGGGGGGAAAGGAGGAGAAGAGGGTGGCAAGGGCAGGCTGAGGCAGAGGGTGGACTAGCTTCACTGTCACACACTGCACTAGCCCGGCCTTCAGCTTCCCACTCCCTTCCTCTTAATTCTCAATTTTGCTGTGGTCCGTCCTAATTTTGCAGGTGGATCTGACTGCGGTCCACTCACAGTCCCAGAAACAGCCCAGCTCTGCCCTCAGCTTCGGTCTCACATTTGAAGCATCACATCTACTCTCAGAGCACCGTGCCTTTGCGTCTACCTGTGATCCCCAAATACGAACAATAGTCTCTATTCGGAAATGACTCTAGCTTCATCTTCTCTTTCAGCCTCCATGTGGACTCCATTGTGCTAGCCTCCCAGGTGCAGTCAAGAGTCTCCTGGTCCAGCTTCCACCTCCATCTCCCCCTTTCCTTGTATGATTCTAGGATAATACTGCATTAGCCTTTCTTAGATTCCTTTCCTCATTGCTTGGTTCTTGATCAGTACAGTCTGTCCTGGGATAACACAGCCTCCCTCAGACCCCACGACCACCATTAGGGACCACTCACATCAGGGCACCCTCCTCCCCCACCTGCCCCAGTCAGCAGCCCTTCCTCACCCACAGTTCTGTCACCCCCCACCCATTACCACTGTGGTACCTCTAAGCCACCTTGAAGATCATTGCTGTTTTGTGTGCTCATTCTCCTTTTGTGACCCATAACCACAAAGATTGCCTCCAGCCCTGGCCAGTATAACAGTTCCTAACTGCCCTGTGGTTTTTCTTCACCACTTGTAGCCTGTTCTGGGGTTTAAGAAGTCTTCCAGTAAGTCAAACCACTGGCTCATACCTGTAATCCTAGCTATTCAGGAGTCCTTGAGGCTCAAAACTAGCCTGGGCAGAAAGTCTGTGAGAGACTTATGTTCAATTAACCAGCAGAGAATGGAGCTGTGGCTCAAGGGGTAGAGTGCCAGCCTTGAGTGAAAAAGCTCAAGGACAGAGCACCCAGGTCCTGAGTTCAAGCCTCAGTATCAGAAAAAAGTCTCCCATTCACCTGTGGAGTAAGGGATAGTCATGGAGGAATGAGGTAGAAGGTAGATTGAGGCATAAAGCTCTGTTGTTTGATTTATGCTGAAGAAGGGCTGCTTCTACCAACCCCTTTCCACAGGGAATTTAGGGATCTTCCTTTCTCCTCTAGCTGTCTGCCCCCATACAGTGGCCTGGGGCTTTCACACAGCTCTGTCACTCAGGTCTCATCAGTGCTGCATGTCATGAATTTTCTCCCCATCCCCCGGTGTGTCAGCATGACAACATGGAGTTTTAAGCACAAGGGCTTTGCACTCCGAACTTTGATCTGCTAATAGATGGGTCCGTGACCTGGGACAAGTTTCCTAACCACTTTGTGCTGAAGTCTCTGTAGAGTTTCACAAGCTATACATGTTTCATGGACTTGTTATGAAAAGTAGATGAATCTATACACATAAAGTCATTATAAAATCACTGGACAGGGGCCGGGAAGGTGGCTCAGTGGTAGAGTGCTTGCCTTGCATTCATGAGGCCCTGGGTTCGATTCCTCAGCACCACATGAACAGAAAGAAAAAAGCTGGAAGTGGTGCTGTGGCTCAAGTGATAGAGCGCTAGCCTTGAGCTGAAGAGCTGAGGGACAGTGCCCAAGCCCAGAGTTCAGGCCCCACGACTGGACCCAAAAAATGAAAAAAATCACTGGACAAAAAATGAGTTTTTTAACAAATAACAGCTTTTATCATTCCTGCCTAGAATATAATAGCACCTTCCTAAATGGTCTCTCTGCCCTTGAAACAAATTCTTCCCTCCATGTCCAGAGAACTTTTCTGTTATTCCCTGGCAGGGCAGCCAGATAAAACACAGGCTGGCCAGTTTCAATTCCAACTTCAATGAATGTCTGGCATTCTTATTTGCTAAATCTGGCAATTCTCTTCCCATGCTTCACATTTTCCCCACCAGCTTTGTCCATTCCCTTTAAAATTAAATCTAAGCATTTTTAGCATAACATTCAAGCTCTTACATCTTGCAACCCCTGCCCTCACCATTTTTATCTCTCACCTCCCTATTTCTTAGCACTCCACCCTCTCATCTTCTGCTCCCAATATGAATCTTGGTGTTTTGAAACTAGGTAGACCATTGGCACACTATCAGGTGAGGAACATTAAAAGAAAAAGATTAAGGATCTGCCCAATCTATCTAGCCACGAGGCAAAACCACAAGATTCTTGCCAGGATCTGGTCTGATCCCAAAGCATAGAATGCCACACTTGGTCCAGAGAAGCAGCAAACACACTGGATTCAAAACCTATGGCTTCAGGAGGACCAGCCATGTGCTTCTTGTTAGGGTTTGTAAGATGGCAGAGGGGGTTTGGTATGAAGGGATGAGGCTTGATCTCCAGGCTTAGAGCCATTCCCTTTGGTTTGCGAAGGTCAGGAGTGATGACGTGGAGGTGTCTGGAGCTCTGGCAATGACACAGCTGGGGTCTGGGGGGACACAATGCTTCTGAGAGCTGGGGCTGAGGAAGCAAGGCCCATTTGCAGACCTGTAATTAGGGTTTGGCCTAGAACAGAAAATTCCTTGATTCTTGGTAATTGAGAGTGAGGATGCATTAGACTAGGGATGCATTAGACTAGAGATTCTAAATATCCTTAGCTGGCCCTGACCTTCTTGTTACCTCAGGAAAAGGTCTTTAAAGCAGGATGGAGGTCATTGTGATGGGAAGTGTGACCCCTTTCTCTGGGGCACTTGGGGCAAGTCCCACCATTGCACATTTCCCTCAGCATCAAACACAAAGTGAAACAGCTTCCCAGCTGGATCTCTGGGAGGTTCTGGCTCCTTTACAGCCACTCGATGAAAATATCTCTGCTCTGAGCTGAAGACTTGGTCTCAGTAATTGACTTGTCTAATGTCCAAAGATTCTGTGCATATAACCAGCCCAAAGCGATGTATCATCTTTAGCAAAAAGATTTATCATGGAATCCGTGGCAGCCTCTCATTTGTCTGGAGTAGAAATAGGAACGTCTCTCCTTGCCAGGAATCATCCTTTGTCTTCAAAGCAAATTCTTCCATGGTTGGAAGCTTTCTGGGCCCAGGCGGAGGCCCAAGGCCAGGTTCTTGGCCAAGGTCCCATAGTCCTAGAATTGCCATCTCAAGAATCTCAGCCATAGGCAGTAAGGAGCCAGGGAGAAAGTGAAGAACTGGGCATAAAATCTCTGAGTTCTAGGACTGGCCTTACCACCAGATGGTTTGTGGCCTTGGGCAAATCATTTAATACTCCTTGCTATTTGGATCCATATATGTCCCCCAAAGGCCCAGTGTTAAAGGTTTGTAACCTAGGCAGTCAATATTTGGAGAAGTGGAGATTGAAGAAGAGGGTCTTAGAAGTTTTCAGGTCATTGGAAATGTGTCCTTAAAGGGCATTATGGGAATCTCCTCCTCCTCCTCCTCTCCTCCTCCTCCTCCTCTTCCTCCTCTTCCTCCTCCTCCTCCTCTTTCTTTTTCTTTCTCCCTGGCCATGCAGTGAGTGTGTTTGTCTCCAGCACATACTCTTTTCATGATGTTCTGCTTTGCCATAAGCCTAAAGTAATAGGGCTGACAAATTGTGAACTGGAAATTCTAAAGCTTTGAGTCACATGAAACCTTTTCTT
Source organism: Dipodomys ordii (assembly GCF_000151885.1). Taxonomy (NCBI): domain Eukaryota; kingdom Metazoa; phylum Chordata; class Mammalia; order Rodentia; family Heteromyidae; genus Dipodomys; species Dipodomys ordii. Next base: position 905,935 of record NW_012267362.1, on the reverse strand, counting down.
CTCTGTAAGTTGGTTGCCTCAGGTATTTTGAGATAGTATTGAAGGCCAACTAACATACTTTCTGGCTTGTCCTTCTTCATCTATAGAATGGACTTTGATCCTGCTTGAACTATTTCACAGGAGAAATGGAGGCGGGACCATTTTCTTACTTTGTAGAATATACCAAGAAATCATGATTTAGAGCCTGGGTCTAGGATGGCTGGAATCAAATCCTGGCCTTGCTTCTTGTTTGTGTCATGCTGGGAAAATTTCTTCACTTGTTCAAGCTCTAGCTTCGTAAAAATGGGGGTCATAATGGTATGCTGTTCGTGGTGGTGTAAGGGATAGAATAAAAGGATGTCCAAGCACATTTAGCATGATACAAAGAGAAAGCACACATAGGAATGTAAGACAAGCCCACTACCACATGTGCGTGCCTGCAATCCTTGCTGCTCGGGAGGCTGAGATCTGAAGATTGAGGTTCAAAGCCAAGCGGGGCAAGAAAGTCCATGAGACTGTTTGGATGAAAGAAAGCCTTTGGATCAAAGGACACAAGTGGGAGGACCTTTTAGGAAGAAGAGGTGGAGCCCAGGAAGGGAGATGGTAGGGTGGATTTGGGAGAGTCCTGAAGGGAGGGCCTGGAAGCCCTTTTGGGTCTTCCTTTCCTTCACATTCTGTGATGGGAGAGAGCTTGTGTGTGCTCTCTTTCAGCGTGCCCCTGTGTGATCACTATGTCTGTGTCACCACTGCTCATCAAAGTAGGTAGTATTATCCCACTTAAGCTGCATTCAAATAAAAAGGCACTTGAGTAAGTGATGGGGCCAGAACTCAGATGCAAATCTGTCTCCAAAGGCAAGCTCCAGCTGTGCTTCCAAGCAAAACACCAGCCCTTCCCCGACCATCGTGTTTGCTTTTCTTTCATTTTTCTTTTGACAATGCTAGGATTTGAACTCTGGACCGTGTGCTTGCCAAGCAGATACCCTACTGCTGAGCCATACCTCTACCTTCCAGGCCATCCTGAATAGACCTGTAATTCATTCTAGCCAACTGTTACAAGCGAGTGGCATCTTAGACCCAGCTGAGGTAATGTCTCTGGCCTCCAGCAGCTGCAATGCTGGTAGAATAAGCACACAGAGCAAGTGTACAGCTGCTGAAGAGACAGATGAAGCAGGTGATGGGGGGGGGGGCTCTGCCTCTCTCATGGAATGAATGCCCTCACCTCTCTAGGCTGGGGAGCAGGCTGGCTACCACAGGGGGAGCACTCTGCCCTTCACGTTTCATCCTTATCTCTGAGCTCCACCTGAGCCTCTCTGGCTCCATGGAGCACTGCTGAACATCCATCCCAAGACCAGGTGGTGACCAGGTGCTGATGGTCTTCCAGCTCCTCATGATGTGTGGGTTTGTCCTGAGTCTCTACGCAGTGTTTCTTTGTCATTCCTGAGTCCATCTCCTCCCAGACTTTCATTTCTGTTGCTGAAGGCAATTGGGTCAGTTGAATCATCTGTGTGGTCAGTAGCTGTCCCATCTGAAGACTTGGCTACCTCTGTCAGATTCAACCCCAGCTGCTCAGCTCCTGCCCTATCCAGTGCACAGGGAATAAAAGTCTTTCCCTATCCACCTACCTGGCTACATTCTCTTGACCCTTTCAATCTCTCTGTCTCTGTCTCTGTGTCTCTCTCCCCTCTCTCTCTCCTTTTCCCTCTCTCTCTCTCCTCTTTCTTTCTCCTTCCCTCCTCCCATTCTGTTTTTATGCTTTTCCTGGGGCTTGAGCTCAGAGTCTGGGAACTGTCCCTGAGCTTTTTTTGTTCAAGGTTGGCACTCTACCACTTGAGTCACAGCTCTACTTTTGACTTTTTGGTGGTTAATCAGAGAGAAGAGTCTCATGGATTTTCCTGCCCAGGCAGATCTCAGCTTCCCAAGTAGCTAAGATTATAAGAGTAAGCTACTGTCACCTGGTTGTGACCATCTCTTCCCCTGATTTCTGAGGTCCACCCCTCTTCCTGGCCTGAACACTTCCTGGAGAATAGCTTATAGGTTAATAAGAGTCTCTCTTATTTACTAACCCACGTGCACCTAAGTCTAGAAGCTCTGTTGAAGCACAATGTATTGACCCCTTCCCTCTGCATCTTAGCAGGGAAGGACAGAACCTGGTAGTATTTGAATTCTGCTTGATGGGTAAACAGATTTTTGGATATTCTGATCAAAAAGAGATTTCCAAGCTAGGTGCTGGTGATTCACGTGTGGAATCACAGTTTGAAGCCAGCCTAGGCAGAGAAGTCAAGATTCTTGTCTCCAATTAAAACCAGCAAAAGACCTGAAATAGAATTATGGCTTAAGTAATAGAGTGCCAACATTCAGCAAAAAAAAAAACAAGCCATGTGAGAGGGTAAGGCCCTGAGATCAAGCTTCAGTACCAGAAAAAAAAAAAATTCCATTACTGACTAAGCCCAACATCTGGCTTTTCTCAACACTGCAGCAACTTTTATGATCTATTGGGCATTCTCTACTACATTTTATCAGCCAAGGAGTCATGCTGACTTTGGTACAGACTAAATAAGCTCTGTTTTCTCCTCCCTCGGAGGACCAACCCATGATTCCAGCCAGGAGCATTAACCTGGGAGCAACACTAGCTCAAGTTCAACTTATCAGAGCCACACTTAGATCTCTGTGTACGACCACAGACCCCAGTCCAGAGCTGAGCTGTCTTTAGGGGGAGGGAAATCGGTCCATGACACACAGCCTAGTTCTTGCCCCTGTTTTGCAACTGATTTGCTGAGTGACCTTGGACGTCACCCCATCTTTCTGGGCCTTGTTCTTTGTTGAAACAAGGGCAATAGCCTAGAGGTTTGTTGAAGTGTTTCTAGCTCCGACTCTGATTCTTTGACTCCAAGGCAAAGATGTCTACTGCTTCGCAAATAAAAATGTTTCTTCCCTGACAGCAGCCCAGGGAGATCAATATTCTGTCAGACCAGACTGTCTCTGCAGTAAAGCTAGAGAGCCCTGCAGTCTGCCTGCCCCGCTACCCCCCAGAACTGGAATTTTATCCTTATTCATTGTTCATCCCTGTTCTTCCTCTCCTTGGCTCTCCCTCCGCCCCCAGCAGCACTCCATCCTCCATCCAGGACGTTGCAACCTGCCATGAATGAAGAGTGGCTGGTCACGAGGCTGGTCACCATGGCAACAGATCCTCACAGCCGAGGTAGGCATCAAAGTCACATGAGAACCCCCGGAAAACTGGCTGAGGTATTTATAGAAGCAGTGGCTGGTGCTTTTAGGGAAAACGGGTCTATATTTGACTCTGGTACTGAAACCTTGGTGCTCTTCCTCAGGCGAGGGGGTTTGTATCTGATGCTCCCTCCCTCCCTGTATCTGGTGGGACAGACACTCCCCTTCCCTTTCATTATCTCCTGGCACATCCTGATCCTGATCCTGGCTGTCACTGGTCCTACTAGAGCAGCCAACCCCCCTCCTTTTGTTTACATTAAAAGCTGCTTTCTCTCAGGCTGAAGTCTGGGGCCTGGGGATACTGGGCACCTACCTGATCATTTGGAATGGCCTCCTTCTTCATATCCCCAGGTACACACAGGAGCCACCCTGGCACTGTTCCCAACAAATATTAGAAAATGTTGTCATTTCTGTCTTCCTGAATATGTGTCGGAGCTCAAGACTTGGTAGGGACCTGTCCACCCCTGTCCTTCCTGGGTATTGCAACCACCTTGCAGAAAAGCCAGTGTGCAATAACTGTTGTTTACTGAGTAGTTACTTCACACATTCTCTCATTTAGTCCTCATACTTTTACCCCCACCTACCCTCCCCCAGCATAGATGAGGATCAGGGAAGCTCCGATTCAGACAGAATGCAGCAACTGGCATCAAAGTCCATGTTCTTCACACTGTGCCCTGTGAAGAGAGTGGCAGAGTATACATGGATGGAGAAGGCTGTGGGGAGATGGCAGCTGAAGAGAGGGGCAGATAGGAAGCATGGAGGAGCATGGGAAATGTATTTTGTCATTATTTTTGGCAGTACTGGGGTTTGAACTCAGGACCTCACACTTTACTGCTGAGCTATGCCTCCCCCACATTTCTGTCCATCTATCTGTCTCTCTCTCTGTCTGTGTCCGTCTGTCTGTCTGTCTGTCTTTATCAATGCTTGGGCACTGAGCTTTATGAGAGCACTGAGTGATGCTCTACCACTTGAGTCACACCTCCACTTCCAGCTATTTGCTAGTTAGTTGAAAATAAAAGCCTCATTTTATGCCTGGGTTTGGCTTCAAATCTTGATCCTCACTTCTCAGCCTCCTGAGTGGCTAGAATTACAGTTTTGAGCCACTGGCGCCCAGCTCATTTTGCCATCTTAATAAACAGGTAACACAGGCACAAAGAAAAATGGAAGGAATTCCAATAACAAGTTTCCCTTCCCCCACTCCTCCAGTCCCCAGTACCTAGTGCAGAGAAGGCCAGTTACCAGGGCGCTCTAGAGATCTCACAGAGAAGCAGATAGGGCTGCCACAGCAGATGATGTAGAACAAATCTTTCTTCAAGGCCCACCCCTAACCATGCAGTACTTGACCTCAGAGCATGCACAGTCACCAATCTCTTACATGTCATTCTAGAAGCATCTATGGCTCAACAAGCACACACAAATGATCACACCCACTCCACACTAGTCTGCATCTTTATTTCATTTAAGGGCACATCTTGTAGAAATTTCCAGATCAGAGCATATAGAACAGGCTTGTTCATTTTAATGCCTGCAAAGAGTTTCATTGCATGGAAGTACCGTAAATTATTTAAACTGTTCCTTGTTGATGGATATCTAAATTGTTTCCTTTTTTAAAGTACAAATACTGCTCAAGGAGCATCTTTTCTCTAAATGAATGTCTTTAAACATGTGTAAAATGAATATATGCCTTCATATTTTTTATAGATATGGCCTCGTGGACAACCAGTTAGTGTTCTTCTAATACAGAGAGTCTAATTACCTTCTCTAGAGATTACTATTTAATTCTTCTCCCCTTACTTACATGTGTGGCATTTTTAAAATGCCAGCATAATAGGTAAAAATAGTCTGATGATTTTTTCAATTTGCATTTTTCCTGTTACAAATGAACCAGAACATCTTTTTTTTAAACATATGTAAAAGCTGCTTATATTTTATTTTCCATGAACTTTCCAATTACATCTTCTTCTAGTTTTAAAATTATTTTAAGGAACTCTTCATATATTACAGGTATCTCCTCCACACTATACACTACTGTCACTTTTGTGTATGTATGCTGGTAGCTGGGCTTGAGCTCACGGCCTCATGGTCTCTTTTGGCTTTTTCTTTCAAGACTGGTGCTCTACTACCTGAGTCACAGCACTGCTTCCAGTTTTTTGCAGGTTAATTGGAGATAAGAGTCTCATAGACTTTTCTTCCCGGACTGGTTTTGAACCTCTATCCTCAGATCTCAGTCTCCTGCGTAGCTAGGATTACAACCACGTGCCACAAGTATCCAGCTCACACCATTGTCTTTAATAATAGGTCAGTGGATATATCAAGGCACCTACTTTGTGTCAGGATGTTGTCTTGGTGCTGAGCATACAGTTTTCATCTGCTTTGCTTTTTCTACAAGTAAATAAACAGGAAAGTGACTGGAATGCCAGATGGTGACAAGTGATTTTTTTTGAGAACAATAAAATAGAATGAGGCAAAGGAGAAGCCAGCAATTATGTCACTCTTGGAAAGGACTTCCCTACCCAACCCACTCAACATGAGAACAATCTCCTCCATGTTTTCTTATAGTGCTTTCATAGTTTCATTAAAATTAATTGGGCTTTTGGGGGAAAGCAAAGGAAGGGGTGACATCCAAAAAAGAAATGTTTGTATTACCTGACTTATGAAATGATAATCCCTCCGTACAACACCTTAATAATAACAATAAAATTATACTTAAAATAATAACTGGGCTTTTCAAAGGACAAACTTCTGATTTTGAGAACCCTTTTACTGTAAGTTTGCTTTCCTATGTCACTAATTTCTATACTATCATTACAGTTTCCTTTCTTTTGCATTATTCGGTTCCATTTTGTACTTCTTCTTGTAAGGTTTTGAAATGGTTGCCTGGCTCATTGATTTTCAACCTTTTTTCTTTTCTGATAGATCTATTTAGGTCTATAAATATCCCTCTAAGTCCTGCTTTTGGTGTGCTCCTGTGGCTTAAATGTTTACATTCATCAATATTGATACAGCTATAATTTTTGTTGGTAGAGGAGTAAGAAACAGATTCAGATTTACTTTATTTCAGATGAATAAACCAATGTCATTTATTAAAAATATCCCTCAAGCTGGGTGCTGGTGGGTCACACCTGCAATCCTAGCTATTTAGGAGGCTGAGATCTGAGAATCACGGTTCAAAGCCAGCCCAGGCAGGAAAATTTCTAAAACTCTTATCTCCAATTAACCACAGGAACTGAGAAGTGGAACTGTGGCTCAAGAACAACGCTATCTTTCAGCACAAAAGCTCAAGGACAATGCCTAGGCCCTGAATTCAAGCCTTAGGACCTGCACCAAAAAAACAAAACAAACAAAACCGGCAACAAAAAAAAAAAACAGTCTATCTGATTCATATCTGTAATCCTATCTGATGGGAAATAATTTAAACTGAAAGCATTCACTTTTTCTCCTGACCACTATATCTGCTGCTGACCCCACTGAATCATCTCCCATCCCCTTCCGCCTGAGCAAATGCACCCAGCAATTTTGGAAGAGAGCATGAGACCAAGGCCACATCTGATGCTGATGCCCTCGATGAAGCAGCTTGTGTTGAGACCTTGAAACTCTTCAGTCAAAATAACATTGCTCACCTACCCCGCCTCCATTTTGCCCCACTTCCGTCTGCCCTGCCTGACTTCCCTTTTTCTGCTTAATATTTAAAGGGATCCTAGCTGTAAGGGTGGGGCAGGAGGATGTGACATCTCCTTTTTAGTTGGATGGAAGAAGACTTGGTTGCCTTTCCCAGCTTTCCTACCAAATAAAGTCTGTTGGTATGGGGCTGGGAAGGTGGCTCAGTGGTAGAGCACTTGCCTTGCATGCATGAGACCCTGGGTTGGATTCCTCAGCACCACATAAGAAAAAAGAAAAAAGCTGAAAGTGGCGCTGTGGCTCAAATGGTAGATCGCTATCCTTGAGCTGAAGAGATGAGGAACAGCGCCCAGGCCCAGAGTTCAGGCCCCACGACGGGACCCCCCCCCCAAAAAAAATAAAAGTCTTGTTGGTCTGTTGAGTTTAAACCCTTCTTGCTCATTTTCTTTTCTTACAGTATCTACCTAGGAGGCTAAGATCTGAGGAAAGGGAAGGAAAATCCATGAGACTCTTATCTCCCATTAACCACCAAAAGGCCTGAAGTGGAACTGTGGCTCAAGTGGTAGAGTGTTAGCCTTGAGCAGAAAAAGCTCAAGGACAGTGCACAGGTTCTGAGTTCAAGCCCCAAGATTGGTACACACACACACACACACACACACACAGTCTGTAGCTACTCATTATTTTGGATGTGCTAGGGTTTGAACTCAAGACCTCACATATACTAGGCACCTATTCTACCACTTGATCCATACCTCTAGTCCCTTAAAATTTTTTTGCTCTGGTTATTTTTGAGATTAGGATTTTTTTTGTGGAGGAGGGGCAGACTGGATTATAATCCTCCTGTTTACACTTGTTGCCATAGCTGGAGTTATATGCACTTCACCATGCCCAGCTTTTACTTTTTACTTTTTTATTTTTTGTGCCAGTTGTGGGGCCTGTACTCTGGGCCTGGGTGTTGTCCCTCAGCTCTTCAGCTCAAGGCGAGTGCTCTATCACTTGAGCCACAGCTCCACTTCCAGACTTTTCTGTTTATGTGGTGCTGAGGAATTGGGCCTCATGCATGCAAGGCAAGAACTCTACCACTAAGTCACCTTCCCAGCCCCCAGCTTTTACTTTTGAGATAGGCTCTTTTTTTTTTTTTTAACCTGGGCTGGCCTTGAACCACAATCCTCCTTATCTCATCTTCTCTTGTAGCTAGGATGATAGGCTCATGCATGTGGCACCAGGCAGCATCTTACTTAAAATATAGTAACATATGTTAAATGATTTTTTTTATCTGTGTTTATTTCTGGGATCATTGGCTTGGAAAATCTTTTCCCCTCCTTTCAATCTAAGCCTATAATTCTCTTTGTCCGTAAGATATGTTTCTTTTTTATTTTATTTATTATTATTATTTTTTTGGGTCCGGTTGTGGGGCCTGAATTCTGGGCCTGGGCGCTGTCCCTCAGCTCTTCAGCTCAAGGCTAGTGTTCTACCACTTGAGCCACAGTACCACTTCTGGCTTTTTGCTTTTTGCTTATGTGGTGCTGAGGAATCGAACCCAGGGCCTCATGCATGCAAGGCAAGCGCTCTACCACTGAGCCACCTTCCCAACCCCAAGATATGTTTCTTGTAGGCAACAAATGGTTGGGTCTTGCTTTTATAAGTTTCCATTCTTTTACGGGGAAAGTTAAAATCATTTGCATTCAATGTTACTATTGAAAGGCATGTTGTTTGTCCTGTCATTTTGTTGTTTTTATGATGCTTGCTCTTTCCTATTCCTATTTTGCTAATCTCATTTTATAGAGTTTATTCTTTTCTGTATTTTCCTGTTTTTGATCTTTTCTTTGGTGGGTAGGATTCCTTAGAGTATATTTTGTTTTTAGTACTGGTTTATTTAGTCATGAATTTCATTAGCTTTTATCATAGGAGGATTTAATTTTTCCATCACTTATGAAGGATAGATTTGCTGGATATATTAGTCTAGGTTCACCATTGCCATCTTTCAGGGATTGAATTAAGTTCCTTCCATGCTGTCCTTGCACTTCAAGTTTGTGTTGAAAAAGCTATTATTTTAATAGGCTTGCCATTATAAGTTACTTATATCTTTTATAGCTTTCAACATCTTTATCTGTATGCTTAGTGTTTTAACTATAAGGTGTCTTGGGATATTCTTCTCTCATCTTGCTTGTTTTCTGTTTGGTGTTCTTTAAGTCTTTTCTACATGGATGACCTCTTTTTTGAGCTTGGAAAAGTTTGCTACTATTATGTTATTGAATTTTTTTCAATACCACTAGTTTGTATGTCTTCCCCTTTTCTATACCTATGATTTGTAAAATATAGTTAAATGCTACAAAGTAGGTGGTGATGTCTTGGCTGTATGTATGTTTTCAGGCCCCAGGACCTCTTCCATCCTTGTCAAGAGGAGGGCTAACCTCCTTTCATACAACCTATCTGAATTTATTTCTGATCTTTGTGTTTTGTTTCATGTGTTTTCTCATGACTAGGACCACAGTAATTCAAATGGATAGCTTTGGAATACCTTCCCCCTGGTGAGCTAATTCTTCATATAACACCCTTTCAAAATTGCCCTGTTTTTGCTTTTTTTCTGCATGAACCTCAGAATCAGCTTGTCCAGTTAAAGAGAACAAAGGAAAAGTTTTATTATTTTCACTGGAATTATTTGTTTAATTTTGTGATAGAGGGTGGGGATTATACTCAGGTCCTTATACCAGAGTTATTTTTATTTTTTCAGTTTTAGGGTTTGAACTCAGGGACTGGGTGCTGTCCCTGAGCTTTTTTGGTCAAGGCTAGTGCTCTACCACTTTGAGCCACAACTCCATTTCCAGTTTTCTGGTGGTTAATTAGAGGTAAGAGTCTCATGGACTTTCTTGTCTGGGCTGGCCTTGAACTGCAATCTTGACTCAGATCTCAGCTTCCTGAGTAGCTAGGATTATAGACATGAGCCACTGGCACCCGGCCAGAGTTATTTTTCAGTTCTTAATGAGTGTAGATTCTCAGAGCTTAATAAGAATAATTCTTAGAAAGAGTTAACATGCTATTGTGTTTTATCTTCCACAAACAGATCTTCCAAAGAACATGTCACTTCTTTAACATTCAAACTTCTTTAATATGTGGGTAACATATGGAATCTTTCCTCACATCTATTTTCTACACATCTTTTATGATTTATTTTCAATTTTTTTGTGTGTTTAAAATGGTATTGTAACTGAGTCATTTCTTGCACTTTCTTGCTAATGGTTGTATATTTGGAAGTTAATAGACTTATAATATATTGATTTTTGTATCCATTTATGTCACTGAATTATCTTGCTTAGAATTTTTAGTTGTAAATTATTTTCAAGTGAAACTTCAACCTTTAAGGGGAGCAACTACATTATATTTTAAAATTCCCAAGGCAGATGGCTATTTGGTGATTTAATTAGCTAATAAGTGGACATCCCCCAGAGCTGACTTGAGTTTATGCAGTTTCATCTCACATGGTCCGTATAGCAATCACATGAGGTTAGAGAGAAGGTTATTAAGTCCAGTTCTTAAATGAAGAATCTGAGTTCAAAGATATCAAATGATCTGTTAGAGGTCACCTGTCAATGTAGACTAGAATCAGACCCTAAGTTTGCCTGGCTGTGTATCATACTGACTTATATATAGTGAAAGGTCATTTAAAGTCATCCTTTTTGAAGGTCGATCTTGATTTTGACACTGGATGTTTATCTATGGATGTGTTTAGTTTTGGGAGACCCTGGTGCTGCTCCAGAAGATTCTATAGAATTGTTTCTTCGGGGGTCATGTTCTTTGTCACTGAATTCCAAGAAGAAAAGACCACTTTTAGAGTTGTGGGCAAAGTGGGCTGACCTATATTTGTGTGGTACTTCTTACTCCAGTAAAGAGTCATATCCATTCATCTTTGTCATCACCAGGCACGTTGTCCTTGCGTTGCTAAGGAGATGAGAAAAAAAGCCATTCTGAGGTTTGTGTGAGTCATGGAGGAAGCTGAGGTAGTGGTGGCAGGAAGTAATTAAGAAGCCCCTTCAAAACCTCCAGGGGCCTCTCACCCCTCCCTCACTGTCTCTCTCCTCAGTTCTTCTCCATTTGTTCAACCTGCCCTGCCCTCAATGTGTTGTACCAGCCTAAAGTAATGGGTGAACTGAAACATAACCTCCAACACTGCATCAAAAAGAAATCTTTTGACTTCATAAATTGCTTCTTCCAGGTATTTGTTATAGTGATAAAAACCTGACTAACACTATTTTAGCTGCCATGTCCCATTGTTGCCTCACTTTTTAATAAATAAAAAGTTTGGATATTTTTCACATCAGTAATGCTATAACTAAGAATTATATAGAGAGACAAAGACACTAAGGCAGAGAGAAAAAGTGAATTTTTATACCTTTTCTAAACAGCACCATAGAGCAAGACTTAACTCAAACACAAACCCTTAGATGCTAACAAAATCCATTTTTGACTGATCTGAGAAACATGTACCTTTTTTCTTTTTCTTTTTTTTTGGGGGGGGGGAATCAGGCCTGAACTCTGGGCCTGGGCACTGTCCCTTAGCTCTTTAGCTCAAGGCTAGAGCTCTACCACTTGAGCCACAGTGCCACTTCTGGCTTTTTTTTCTGCTTATGTGGTGCTGAGGAATCGAACCCAGGGCCTCATGCATGCAAGGCAAGCACTCTACCACTGAGCCACCTTCCCAGCCCACATTTACCTTTTTTATATCTAGAGGTGTGGTTCAAGTGATAGAGTAAGCAAAAATGCTAAAGGATAGCCCCAGTACTTTCACAAAAAGAAAAAAGATCTCTGCTCTGAAGCACCCTCTCTCCCAAATCTTAGCTCCTATTCTTCACTATAACACCATCTCCATCTTCACCTCCTTCTACATCTTCTCTACCTTCACAGTAGCAGCTGTTCATGTGTATTGAGGCCTTACTATGTGCCAGCTGCTGTAATGAATGTGGTACTTGGGAAAATCTCATTGATCTCTCAGCATCCTATGAGTGAGGGACAATTATTATGGTCATTTCCACAGGCCAAGTTTTTAGGCATGCATTTTTTTTTTTTTTTTGCCAGTCTCGGGATGTGAAATATGGTCCTGGACACTGTCCCTGAGCTACTTTTGCTCAAGGCTAGCACTCTACCACTTGAGCCACAGCACTACTTCTGGCTTTTTCTGAGTAGTTTATTGGAGATAAGAGTCTCACAGGTGGGGCTGGGAAGGTGGCTCAGTGGTAGAGGGCTTGCCTTGCATGCATGAGGCCCTGGGTTTGATTCCTCAGCACCACATAAGCAAAAAGGAAAAAAAAAGCCGGAAGTGGCACTGTGGCTCAAGTGGTAGAGCGCTAGCCTTGAGCTGAAGAGCTGAGGGACAGCACCCAGGCCCAGAGCTCAGGCCCCACGACCAGACGCAAAAAAAAAGAGTCTCACAAGAACTTTTCTGCCCAGACTGGCTTTAAACAACAATCCTCAGAACTCAGTGTCCTGAGTAGTTAGGATTACAGGATTGAGCCACCGGTGCCCAGCTTAGCATGTATTTTTAAAAATATTTTTTATTGAGATTAGGTGATTACATAAATTTCACATATTTCACAGTATTGTGGAATAGTGATACTTAGTTAAAGTCACATACACATTTTAACCTTCACAGGACAAATTGTGATGATCATGGTCTATAAAGTTTGTGAATTCTATGAGCTTTGACAATACAACTATTTCTTCCACATCAGGTGGTATTTGTATTTCTTTCCTTTTGCTTAATATAAGCTATTCCCTCTATCCCTCTCATTCCCTCCCTCCTATCTCTGCCTTTGAATTGCTTAGTTCATTTTCATCAATGTCCAGTGCAGCTGATGGGCCCCGCTGTTGTATGTTTTCCTGTTTCCCTCTGATTCTTTGTCCTCCTCCTAGCTTCCCTCAGATGTTTATATATATATATATATATATATATATGGTATATATATATATGGTATATATATATTATATATATATATCATATATGTGATCAAGAACATGGAGTCATTTTGGCAATAATACAACAAAATGAGTGGAAGTCCTTTGTTTCTTGAGTCCTGTTTACTTTGTCATATTTCCTTGCATTGTTGGCTTTAGCATCCACATATCAGGGAGACCATGTGCCATTTGTCTCTTTATTCTTGGCTTACCTCACTCAAAATGATTTGCTCTAGTTCCATCCATTTCCCTGCAAATGCCATTATTTTGTCCTTTCTAATGGCTGCATAATATTCCACTGTGTATAGATACCACAAATTTTGGATCTATTCATCTGTAGTGAGGCATCTGTGTTGTTTCCATATCTTGGCTATTGTGAACAGTGCTACAATGAACATGGAGGTGCATGTGTCCTTGTATCCTGATTCCTGTTGTTCAGGGTAGATGCCTAGGAGTGGTATGGCTGGGTCACAGGGGAGGTCTATATTTAAGTTTCAGAAGTACCTCCAGACTGATTTCCAAAGTGGATGTATTAGTGTACATTCCCACCAGCAATGCAGTAGGGTTCCTCTTTCCCTGCATCCCTTCCAGCAATTGTTGTTGGCTGAATTTAGGCCATTCTGACTGGGGTAAGGTGGTATCTCAGTGTTCTTTTTATTTGCATTTCCTTTACAGCCAGGGATGATGAAAATTTTCTCATGTGTTTCTTTGCCATTTTTATATCTTCTTCTGAGAAGTCTCTCTTTAGCTCCCTTGCCCATTTAATGATTGGTTTGTTAGATTTGGGAGGGGTTAGTTTCTTGAGTTCTGTATATAATGGATATTAAGCCTTACACATGTATTTGATGTGCTGTTATACCCTGCTGGCTCTCTGAACCCATCTCTGAGAGCTGAGACCTTCTGGCTTCTCCTTTGCAATCCCAGAACAGTAAATATGGTTTACTTCTTTGGCAAACTCTGGCTGACTAGTGAGAGGATAAGACCAAGAATGTTCTCAGTAGAAAAGTACACTAGGTCATGAGAAAAAGTGGTCATGGGCAAGGATAGGAAATGGAGGCACTAGTGATGTTGGGTTGAGCCTGAAGGGCATGTGTAGCTCAAACTCAAGATCCCAGTTTTCGTTGCCCCTAGGAATTACATTAGCATTTGCCACTTCCCATAGATAAAATGCCACATAACCACAGAAACTGTTTTTTGTTTGTTTGTTGATTGATCATGGGGCCTGAACTCTGGGCCTGGGCGCTGTCCCTCAGCAATTCAGCTCAAGGTGAGTGTTCTACTACGTGAGCCACAGCACCACTTCCAGCTTTTTCTGCTTATGTGGTGCTGAGGAATCGAACCCAGGGCTTCAGGCATGCAAGGCAAGCACTCTACCACTGAGCCACCTTCCCAGCCCAAAACTTTTTTTTTTTTTAATTTGCCAAGGCTATAGCAGGATAGCTATCTTCCCAGACACCACAACCATGGGTAGAGATTTTTTTTTTTTATCAGATGTGTTGTAGATATTGAGCCCTAATTTGGTGAGATTTGCTTATTTTCCTGGCTGATCCAACATAAACTGGTAGGATGGGGTTCCTATGATGGCTGGGAGTAGGAAGAGGCTCCATTTAGTGTCTAAGCAGGAAGGGAAGGAGCTCTCCAAGTGAAAAGCAAGTTGGTTCTGAGGGGTCCCTGACCATGTAGCTATTACCATACATACTCAGTGACATGGTACTTCTGGTTATTTACTGCGGCATAACAAATCATTTACAGAATATAGCAGATTGGAAAGAACAGTCCTTTTTCTCTCATGGTTTCAGTGAGCAGGCATCTGGGAACGTATACCTTGGGCAGGTATCTCTATTTTATGTAGCCTTAACGGTAAGGCTTGCTTGGTTGAAATCTGGAGGAGCTCCTACATGATGACTCACACACCACCTGGCTGGCAGGTTAGGGTTAGCTGTAGATCAGGAAATCAGTTAGGGTTAAGATTGAGAGTCCCAGTTTTTCTCTATGAGATCTCCCAATAGTCTCACAGAAAGCAGGTGGGTTCTAGATCAAGACTCAGAGACAACTGCTTATGTCTTATGGCCTGATCATGTCTCATACTTAATCAGCCACATAACCCATAACAAACGTAGGGGGTATAGACTTCACTTCTTGAGGAAACATTGTCAAAGAATTTGGAATTCATGTTTTAGAATATCCATACTGGAGGAAATCAAGTAATTGTGCCATTCAGAACAAAGGAGAGATTATATCTTAGCATTTGTGTATTTATGCTACTCAGAAACAAGGGCTGAAGTCATGGCTCAGGTAGTAAAGAGCTTGCCTGAAAAGCACAAGGTCGTAAGTTCAGTTCCCAGTTATCACATACGTATACAAAAAGAAGCCCTCAAAAATGTAAACACAATGTTGGACAACTACATGTTTCATGAATCCTGAGAAAAGCCACAGCTAATACTTCCTACATTTTACTCCTTAACATATCTGGGAGGTGGATCTCTTATTTTTTATTGTTGGTTGTTGTGTCAGCACTGGGGCTTGAACTCAGAGGCTTCAAGCTCTTACTTGGCTTTTTCTTTCAAAGATGGCACTCTATCACTCGAGCCACACTTCCAGCTTTTTGCTGGTTAACTGTAGGTAAGAGTCTCATAGACTTTTTCTGCTTGGGCTGGCTTTGAACCACCTCTCTCAGATCTTAGCCTCCAGAGTAGCTAAGATTACAAATGTGAGCCACTAATGCATAGTTTTCTTTTCTTTTTTTGGGGGGGGGTCCGGTTGTGGGGCCTGAACTCTGGGCCTGGGCACTGTCCCTCAGATCTTCAGTTCAAGGCTAGCGCTCTACCACTTGAGCCACAGCACCACTTCCGGCTTTTTACTTTTTGCTTATGTGGTACTGAGGAATTGAACCCAGGGCCTCATGCATGCAAGGCAAGCACTCTACCACTGAGCTATCTTCCCAGCCCATAATGCATAGTTTTCTTAAGTTATATGTAGAGAGAAACAGGAGAATCACTATCTAGTGTCTCCTCAGGAAGGCAGGCTTGGATAGAAGAAAGTAAGTTAAGAAAGAAAGGTGAGAGAACATGTCTCCTTATTTGTTTGTTTGTTTGTTTTTATTCATTATAATTATTTTGGGCCAGGTCTAGGGCTTGAACTCAGA
This sequence comes from Dipodomys ordii, assembly GCF_000151885.1. NCBI lineage: Eukaryota > Metazoa > Chordata > Mammalia > Rodentia > Heteromyidae > Dipodomys > Dipodomys ordii. The sequence continues at coordinate 890,019 of NW_012267362.1, read as the reverse complement.
GTCCAGGCACTGTCCCTTAGCCACCAGTGCCTTACTTCACTATAGATCTTGACACTGTGATCTGTCTTTGCCTCTTGAAATTTTTTTCTTCTTTGACACATTATCCTCTCACCTATGGATTCCTCCTGTCTATACTTTATGCTGACCCTTCTTGCTCTTCTCCTCCGTTAGAGGTAAGTACTTGCCACCAAGTTTCTACAGAGAGTACTGAGGCTTCAGCTCAGAGCCTCCCTCAAGCTTTCATTAGGCCTTTTCAAGCAAGGCTGGAGCTCTACCACTTGAGCCACAACTCCTCTTCCAACTTTTTGTTGGTTAGTTGGAGATTAGAGTCTCTTGGATTGATTTATCTGGGCTGGCTTTGAACTGTGATCCTCAGATCTCAATCTCTTGAGTACCTAGGATTACAGGTGTGAGCCACTACCACCCAGTCTTCTTCACATTTCCTTTTTAAGGCCTCACCTTTCCCCACTTTTTTTGCCAGTCCTGGGGCTTGAACTCAGAACCTGGCACTGTCCCTGAGCTTCTTTTGCTCAAGGCTAGGACTCTACCACTTGAGCCACAGTGCCGTGCCACTTCTGGCTTTTCTATTTATATGGTACTGAGGAATCGAACCCAGGGCTTCCCGCATGCTAGGCAAGACTCTACCACATTCCCAGCCTTCCCCCACTTTTTAAATGGTTATGACTTCTGACTTTATCTCTGTCTCACTTTCCTGGTTTTCTGCCCACATTTCATTTCTCAAAAAAATTAATTATGGGCTGGGAAGGTGTCTCAGTGGTAGAGTGTTTGCCTTGCATGCATGAAGCCCTGGGTGCGATTCCTCAGCACCACATAAGCAGAAAAAGGCAGAAGTGGAGCTGTGGCTCAAGTGGTAGAGCACTCACCTTGAGCTGAAGAGCTGAGGGACAGCGTCTAGGCCCAGAGTTCAGGCCCCACAACCAACGAAAAAAATTAATTATAATTATAAAGGTGATATACAGAAGAATTGCAGTTATACAAGTCAGGGAGCATATTTCTTTTTCAATAGTGTTACCCTTTCACTTGCTCTCTGCCCATATTTCTAAACACATTAATTATTCTTTCAGAAAATATTTATTGTTGTATATAGCAGGTATTGAGGATAGACATAGTCTCTGCATCTAAATAATCACATTCTTAATTATTTAGTGTGAAAATGTGTCCTTTGTAGATACAAAGGATGGAGGGAGATGTCCACTTGGCAAGTTGATCTAATTCTTCTCCAGAGTCAGGAGATGGATGGAGGTGAGTAGACAGGAAGTGAGGGAAAAGGAGGAGAGGACTAAATAGATTCCTGGCAGAGAGGGCATATGGGCTGAAACCCAAACCAGGAAGGTGTGGGAGAAAGTGGAAAGAGCTGAGAGAAGGCTAGTGGAGTGAGTGGGTTGCAGGAAAGCCACGGAAGAGGAGCGACAGACAAGGCTGGAGACAAGGACCTAGTCTTACCCACACAGGCTTAAAGTGTGGGTAAAAAGCTGCAAGCTTCATGAGACGCAATTATATTGCATTTCTTAAAGATCCCTCTTGCAACTGTGTGACTCCAAGGGGTGGAGATCAGAGTTGGGTTAGAAGGGAGTTATCAGAGCTCAAGTGAGTAATGGTCATAGTTTGGAGTAGGTCACGGTCTAGAGGCAGGTAGTAATGAACCCTTCCTCCCCCAGGATTTAGTGATGGATTAAATGAAAGGGTGAGAGGAAAGAGGTTCAAGGTGGCTGGTTCAGTGGTTCATTCATGGAGGCAAGAGTTACTAGAGAAGGAAAGACTAGCAAAATGTTGAACATTTTTCAGGATAGGTCTTTGAGCATCAAGCTTGTACCTTGAGTGAAAGGCACAGTGAGAAGTTGAGTATGTAGAGCTCAGGAGACCATATGGAATGGAGATGGAAATGGAAATGCATCAGTACAGGAAAATTGCATCCAGTCAGGAAGGGATAGGACTAAGAGAAAGCCAGCATCTAAAGATTAACAGGGAAAACTGAGGGCATGCTGGAAGGCAGGAGGGAAGTATCCACGATAAACACTACAGAGAGGCCAACAAGATGAGGAGTGCAAAATGTCCCATGGATTTAGTGACACAGAGGTATTGTTTGTTGAGAGCCATCTTGGCAGCATGATGGAACATGAGTGGGCTGAAGAATGAAATGGTAGGGGCAGAGCGTTTGTGGAGAAATGGAGACTGTGGAGGAGAGAGCATAATGGCTTCTAAAGCCTCTGAATATATGCTTAACAGCTTCGGAGAAGGAACTAGTAGAAAACTAACAGTAGAAATGAAAAGCTAAGGAGCCAGGAGAGCTGGATAGAGCTGATATTAGTTGAGATTTTAAGGCATTGTCGGCCATGGGATCCAGAGGTTAGGTGGGAGTAGATTCAGACATCAAAAGAAACTCTCCTGCTTTCTCAGGAGGAAGGAAGAGGTAGTGGGTGCTCCTGTAGGTGCAGCTGAGGGCTGGTATAATTATTCTCAGTGGAAGGCCAGGAGATCTCCCTGAGGCAAGGCAGTTCCTACAAGAGTGTAGTGATGTAAGAAGAGTGCTTGAGGACAGACAGTAGAGAAGGCTGGAGTGTTCTTGATGGTACAGAGGAAGTAAGTTGACTAGAGAGTCACAGGAAGGAATAAAGACTCCACAGGAAGTTGGTGACGATGAAGGCTAAGAAGGAGACTGATTCATACTGGTTTTCTCTAGAGAACTTTATTCAGGGAAACATGATATTGCAAGACTGAGACTTTTGGTGGAGGGACATGATAGAAGGTAGAGAGGTAAGGACATTTGCTTATCACCTTCCTACTTTATGTCCCAAATCCATACTCTTCTTGCCTTTTCCCCCAAAGCTGTTCCTCTTGTTAGATTCCCTGTTTTGGTCAGTAACACAATCATTTAATAGTATCACTAATAACAATTATTTATTAAGCACATGCAAGACCGGGTATTTTAAAATACTCATGATCATCACAACAGAGGTAAGAAATAAATATCACTCGTTTTGTAGAAGTGGAAGCTGAGTCTCAGATAGATTACATAACTTGTACAAGATCTCCAGGTAATGGCAGTCCGGATGAAAATGTCAGTTCATCAGATTCTAGAGTCCTTTCCCTATCCATCACCATACCACCTTCAAGCTCCTTTGCCTTACAACTGCCTTTATTTGAGGCTGTCTTTCCTCTCCACACCATATGAGCTGTATTTGTTCATTTCTATCACATCCCCTGCATCCTTTGCTACTTCCTTCCTTGCACCTGTCCCTGGCTCTGCTTCTCTGGTTAGGTCCAAATTCAATAAAGGCCAGGGTCACAATCGGTCTTGATTTCTTGTCTTGATATCCTCATGTCGACAACAGTGTCAAGTAAACACCAGGGTTGCTAAATCCTTATTGGCTGAATGTAATGTCTAGTGAGAGATACTTTGCACTGAATATCCTGGATCCTCACACCTCTCATCACAGGCACAGGCTTTTTGTCTCAGATTGTGGCAAACTGCCTAGAAAACGACAGAGGTAGTGTCTCCTTCCAGTGGAGGGCAGTTTTGTTTGCTGTCTGTATAAGAAAGATTCTGCCTGGGGCAAATGATAGGCAGACTTGCTTTGTAGCCCATTAGAAAAGTGTGGGGTTTCCTAAGCATGCAGTTCCTTGGTATATATGGGTATCACCAGGGTTCTAGTCCAGTCTCCCTGGACTAAAATTTGAGGATTAAGAGAAAGGGATTTGAACTGCATCGCACAATAACTGCTATGCTGAGAGTAACAAGTCCTGTGACTCTGGCCCCGGAACTTCAAGGGTTCTTCCAACATCTATGTAGCAGGCTAACTTGGTGGTTGGTAAGAATGAAATCTCAGCTCCTTGCGAGTTCTCAGAGACAGCCCTGTGGCCTTTCTCTGGGATAATTGAAGCCATTTCATCTCCCATCCCTCACCTTGGTGAGGAGACAATTCACCTCCCAAACAGTTTTCTCAAATGAAGGCAGGGCAAGGTCTGACTCCCAATGCAGGAGCCCCACCCCAGCACAGCCATGATCCCGGGCCTACCTTCCACATTCGCTTATATCTAGGCCCTAGAAATGCTGTCCTCTCCACAAGGGTTGCCCTTCCCCTACATCTGTCTGCCTATCCTCTGAGGTCAGCACCAGCTGAGAGCCCAGTCAGAGTTGTCCTCTACCTCACTTGTCCCCTACTCTTCAGCCCTTCTGGCTCCTTCTGTGACTACTTGGGCAAATCCCTTTCTACCTCCCCCAACGCTTCTCTTCTCTATTCTGATTTTCCATCAGCCTCTGCAGCCCCCGGCACACAGTACCACCCCAACAGATAAATGATGTAGACCGTAGGGTGAAGGAAGGTCAGCGGTGTAAAAAGAAAGCTCAAGGAAAGCGAACCGAGGCAACTCGAGCGTGGAGGCGGAAAGGTCTGGCAATTTCTGTGGATGGAATCAAGTTCATGAAGGAGGATCGAAAGAGGGGAGCCTGTAAAGAGAGGCCTGGGGCTCAGGAGGTCTTTGGCTATGGGGGGCCCCATTTCCTTCGGAAGACAGAGGCCCCGATGAGAGCACAAAGGTCTGGGTCCCCTGACCAGGGCCCTCGCGGGGCTGCGTCCTAGCTACCCCCTCCCGATCGTGCCCTCCGCCTGCTTCTGCCATCAGAGCCTCGCATTGACGCGGGCCCGCGCGTGAGTCAAGCCTGCGTCACGGCGCCCCGCCGCCAGGGTGGCCTTTCGGAAAGCGAGGGAACCGTGTGCGCCGCGCTCCGCCCAGCTCCGTTCCGTTCCGCTCCGCAGAGCCGGTGCGGCCAGGGCGCGGGGAGGTGGCACTCGGCCCCAGCCTTCGCATCGCCGCGCTCGCTCCGCCGCCGTGCCACCTGGGCCTCCGGGCCAGTCTCCCAGAGCCCCGGAGCGCGAGGCAGGCGGCGGGCGCCCGGCTGGGACTGGCGGACGGCGGGAGGAAGACAGCGATCGGAGTCGCGTGCGCCGCGCAGCTCCCGGGGTCCCCCAGCCCCGGTCAGGGCCTGTCACCGCCACTGTCGGACTGCCCGTGGAAGGGACTGTGCGCCCGCCACCCGTCGGGGATCACAGCTACTCGGCTGGAGTTCAGGGCCGAGTCCGCGCGACGGCCCACGCGGGACAGGTGAGTGTCTAAGCCGTGCCTCGCTTTGGCTTTACCGGGCCGGCCACAGCAACTCTGCCGTGCCAGCCCCGCCCCAGCCGGGGAGGCCTAAGGACGAGGTGCGAGGCCGCGCTTCCCGGTATCAGCCCTATCCTGCACGGGCGCGGGGCTCCGTGCGCTGCTCCTCTCCCGGTTGCTTGGCGACCGAGCGATGGGGCTGTGCCAGTCCGGCACATCAAGGGTGCCCAGCAGCTCACGCACTGGCTGGATATGGACTTCAGCTTCTGGGGCTCAGAAGGACCCCAGAACTCCGGAGGTAACGGGGCAGAGCTGCAGAGGCAACGCCCGCGGAGGGCCTCCTCCTCCTCCCCGGGTCCCGCCGCCTGGAAACGCGCGCGCCCAGGGCGCAGTTCGGCGGGGACTCCGGAATGGCCCCGGGACCCCAGCCCCAGACACTCGGCCTCAGGCCCATGACCTTGAGGATAACATTGGCAAGAGAAACCGATTGCCCCAGCCCAATACGAATATTTCATTTCCAGTCCTGGGACAGGACCTTCTCGAATCTAGAGCTAGAGTAGAGCCCCTTCCCCCTTAAGGGACGTGCATTTGGGAAGAGATCGGGGACGTGCACGGGGTGCGCTCCTCCGCCAGGGGCACCGCCGCCGAGGAGAGAGGCCGCCGCCACATTTATACCTGTGTGAGCCGAGCTGCCGGTGAGCAGAGGGGGAGGGGCGGGGTACCAGCGCCCCAAGGGGCGCGGCTGCCTGGCACAGACGCCGGATGTTTCCTTTTAAGACCTAAACTGCCCTGTCAGGGGTCCAAGTTCAAAAGTTTTGAGGCCACTCACCTTATACAGGGTCGAGTCACAGTCAACTAATTAGGTTTCTTAAATTGGATATATTTCTTTGTCACTCACACTCTCTCTTTAAATATCTGTATCTCGATATAGATACAAATATGTGTTTACATATTATATATGGTATAAATCATTTATATAGATAAGCACATGTCTCTATGAGTGATCTGTCTCGTATTTATGTCATATAGACATTTATGTCTATATAAGACATAAATATGACATATTTATGTCTATATAAGACAGATATATGTCTATATGTCTGTATGTCTATATGAATGGTCTATCCTGTAGATCATATAAAATGGCCTGTTTGGATTAAGAAATTTCTAACCAGAGCAACCTTTAGAGGATAGTTCATCTGTGAATGAGAGGCAGATGTGGGGTTGGGTTGGAGCAATGAAGAGGTTGAAGGGAAGGAAAATTCTGGTAAAGACCTTGGCCTTGTTAATGTGACTTTGAGGAACTGAGAAGATCCTGTAATGGCTTTATAAAAATTCAACCAGAATTTGCAGGACTCACTAAAGCTGTCTGGAGCGTTCCCACCGACATCTGGAGAAGGTCAGAGCATGAGGCGGTTCTTGGGGCTTCTTGTGCCTTGCCCTGTGCTTACATTATCCGAGTGGGTCCATCACCTCGGCAGGAAGGACTTTGAGGTCACACCAGGTTGTCCTTGGCCACAGCCCATCTGCAGGACTGTCAGAAGCTCTTACTCTTCTGATGGCTTTTTCTCTAATGGAGCAGCTGTGGCTAAGTAGGTGGTTGAATTTCAGTGACTCTCTGCAGTTTAGGGTGACTCAGTGCAGGAGGCAAATCGTGCCCACCAGCTCCGATTGGAGTTTGTTTGGCCTGAGTCACACACAGAGTCGTGTGTCAGCTGTCTGTGAGTTCAACAGAGTTCTTTAGCAGGACTTGTGAACAGGAATGACCAGAATCCCAAGGAGGTTTGGGCTTCCAGGCCAGAGGTGGTCAAGAATCTTCAGAGTAGAGCTCAGACTGTCTATCTGCTGGTCAAGGGCCTAGGAGCTCTGACCTCATAGGGAAGGTGAGCAGGACCAGGTGGTGGGGGTTGAGGTACTGTGGAAGGGGAATCTAAAGAGTCTTATTGTGGTCACAGCTGGGCCCAGTGCTCTGCCATGTGCTAGCAGGGTGCCATCAGGTAACTTACAACACCTCTGGAGCCTCTTGGTTGTAAGGATACCATTTCCTCAGGCTTATTTTAAGTCTAATTTTGGGAACATAGCATGTGCCCCTAGATGTTAGACCCCCTCCCCCCATTTCTTCTCTTGTAGGTCTTAACCAAAGGCGATTCTTTCTTCCCCTGCCCTGCTTCTGAGGATGAAAGGGGTGTAGGAGCCCCTGACACCCTTAAGCCTGTGAGACTCTGGATGGGGAAGGCCGAGCAGGAGCGGGACTATTGTTGGGGTGAGGTTGCCCACAGCCACTTGCAGACTCCTTGGGAAATATTTGTGACTATGGCCTGTCCAAAGCTGTGGAACCTGCTGGATAGATTTCAGGCTCCTTTCTCTTTGAACAGGTCTTGCTATTCCCTTTCCCTCTATCCTATTTATAATAGAGTTGACAGTTGTAAGAAAGAGCAAGGCTGGCCTTCCCTAGAGAGGAAAGGGAAAATGGAGTGGGCCTTTTATTTCTCTAAAGGTTCCTGAGAGTCTTATCTTGTGTCTAGAATGAAAGAAATAAGAATATCCCCAAATGCAGCAAGGATGAGGCCAGACTGCTACTGGAAGTGTGTGTGTGTGTGTGTGTGTGTGTGTGTGTGTGTGTGTGGTCACATTCACTCTGGAGTGATTGCCCTCCTCATTGGATTTGGGACTATGTTTTACAGATGATGGAGACTGTGGTGAGAGGATTTTAGAGCAGCACCTCCCTTTTGCCTGTGCACCCCTCCTCCCATCACACTCCTCTCCCGTCCAGCATTGCTGCAGCAGGACAATTCATCATTAAAATCCCTTTAAACTGCTAAGATAAGCATCAGCAGTATTTAAGGGAAGGTGGATTAGAGCTTTTCTCCTAGACAAGGTCTGAGTTATCACTTGCTTCCAGGCTAGATTGCAAGAAATCCTCAGTACCAATCATCTGGAACACCAGGATGGAAACAACAACAACAACAACAACAGCAACAACAGCACACTCTGATGTTACAACTCAATGCCAGGCTCCCCTGATCAGTGTCCTAGGCTACCAGAGGTCAGAGGTCCAGTTGGACAGTGTTCTTGGGAAATGCCTTGTGTGTATGCTTTGAACAGAAGAGAATACAATTCTGAGTTCTAGGTGCTTATGTCATCCTTGGTATACAGTAATAATATCCAGCTTTTTATTGAGGCTTATGTGAGCCACTAAGTGCTTTATTCACAGACCATCTTGTTTAATCTTTGCTACAATCCCAGAGGACAGTTACTGTAATCCATATAGAATTTGAGGTTCAGAGAGGTTAAATAATTTGTTCATAGTCACACAGGTAAGTGAGTAGCAACCTGAGAATCAGTACTCAGTTCTGTCAGATGCCAAACTTTATGATCTTCACCACATGATGTAGTGTGTTTCCATAATAAGTTCTTACTAAATGTTTGCCAACAATCTAGGCTCTTATAGTGAGGATTTGGCTAAGCCTCTAGGTTCTGTTTTTCAGGCTGGTGTCCTGAGAAAGGGAAAATGGGCCTCCAGCAATGGGAAATGGATAGAGAATGAACAGAATCAAACTTCCAAGGTCTGGGGGATGGATGTGCCATTTGGTTCCAAGTGGATCAGGTTCCAGCCAGAGATCCTAGGCTCTGTCTTGTGGTCTATTGTCCTATCCTTGTCTTATTCTTCTTGACATTTACCACCCTGGACTTCATTCCTTTCAGGTAGGGGTTGTTGACAAGCAGAAAGAGAAGGATCAGAGCAAGTTGGATGGTGCCTGAGGATTTCTGTGTCTGCAGAATCAGGGACAGCCAGTCACTGACGGGAGCTTTGATGTGTCAGGTTTCTCTGCTGGACAGTGTGCCAGCAATCTGCAGCAGTCTCTGGTGAGGCCCTAGACCCCAGAGCAAAACTGCTAACACACCAAGGTTATTTACAGCAGCTGCTGGTGGGGCTACTCGGATGGATGCTTCTTGCTTTCTGATCTTGCCCCATGGAGACCCTGATTTCCTCAGCTCTAGGGAGCCACTGTTCTAGGAAATGTGACCTCTAATTCTTCCTGCTGTCTGTCTATTCCCTGTGAGAATCACTTAACCCTAGAAGAACTGGCCCATGCAGTCCTAGCTTGCCTTCCATCTCAAAACCAACTGAGAAGTTCCTGTAAGTGAGGCTGAGTAACTGGAATAGAAGAAAGAATACTCCCCCACTCCCAAGAGGACAAAAAGGAGTTCATAGAAACCCTTGCTTCAGGTGCAGCCATTTTATGGAAACCCAATTCATTGGTAACTCATTTTTCCTTCTATGAGCAAATTGTTTTATTAACAATGGGCAAATGTAGTTATTTAAAAAAAACATAGTCATTTTGTACAATAAAACTCACAAGTGAGAACATAAGCTCAGATGCAGCATGAATAACTGTACTAAATTATTCTCATGCTCACTCTCAGAGAGTGATTCTGGGTCAAGTGAGTTCTTAGGCTGCCTCAGTCCCCAACCTGGGAGTTGAGATTTAAACCCTGCTGTTCTATGGCTCTTCTGGAGGGGCAGTAAGGTCTGTCAAAAGCCAGAAGAGCAAATGTTCTAGATTTGGGCCTTGAGGTCATCTCAGCATCTGCACCTGTCCTACCCAGCTACTATGCTGCCTTCCAGAGTCCCTCTACCAGTTCATCTGAAGACAAGTAACCTGGTGCTCTAATCATTTCCAATTACTGGTTTAATTGCAGTTTCTGCTGGATTCTGCATACCACAAATTTACCATCTATTCTTTGGTATGCAAATAGAATTCATTGGTTTACACCCCCAAATCCTACTGGTTGCATTTTTTTCCTCTAAGATGTGTGTGTGTGTGTGTGTGTGTGTGTGTGTGTGTGTGTGTGTGTATGAACTGAGAGGATAGGCATGATTCCTTAGCTTTTTCATTCAAAGTTGGTGCTCTACCACCTGAGCCATGACCCCTTCTGGCTTTTTGCTAGTTAACTGAAGGAAGGGGTCTCATAGACTTTTCTGCCTGGGCTGGCTTTGAGCTATGATCCTCAGATCTCAGCCTCCTGAGTAGCTAGGATTACAGGCATGAGCCACTGGCATCCAGCTTCTATTTATATGACTCTTGTAACCCTGTAGTTGTTAACCCCCACTTGAGCTGTATGCAGGGCAGGAAGTCTGCTCATGAAAGCTGACTTTTGAGGGATGTGAATGTCACCTGGTGAGGTGGTTCCAGCAGGGCAGCTGGAATTCTTCTTTCCAGTGTTCAGTGGGGACTTGCCATTCTTTTCCCTGAATCTGAGGGAAGGAGGGCAGGTGCTCCTGTGCTGAGTGGCCAAGGGGCTGACTCCCAGAAAAGCTGATTGGTGCTGTCCATGGTCCTGCTCCACTACCCAAATGATCAGTCTGCTAGAATTTGGAGACTCCTTAAAACAGCCAGAAGCAATCTGTTTGACCAGTGCCCCAAATTATATTATATTGTTTCTCTTAGAAAAAAGACCCAGCTAACTGAGGAAACTTGATCACAGGGAAGTGGTGGTAGATGTGCTTGTTCTACTGCTTACTTGTTAAGTGAGACACATTGCAGAACTTCCCACCAGTGTGGGAAGGGTAGCCTGTGGTCCAGAAACTATGGTGCCTGCATCCCTAAGAATACCTGGGGTGGCCTAGGGTAGCGCAGCCTCCTCCACTTACTCAAGTATGCCAAACTATTTTCTGTGAGTGTTAAGATATGCAAAAGATTGAAGAAAGAATACAGGGCTGAGCTGGGCACTGGTGGCTCACACCTGTAATCCTAGCTACTCAGGAGGCTGAGATCTGAGGATCACGGTTCAAAGCCAGCCCAGGCAGGAAAGTCTGAGAGACTCTGATCTCCAGTAAAAGAAAACCGGAAGTGGTGCTGTGGCTCAAGTGGTAGAACACTCACCTTGCGCTGAAAGAGCTGAGGGACATTGCCCAGGCCCGGAGTTCAAGCCCAAGGACCGACAAAAAAAAAAGAATACAGGGTTGAGTGCCAGAATCGTGGTATGGAGCCAGTCTGAGCAGACAAATCTGAGAGACTTATGGCCAGTCAACCAGCAAAAACAGGGAGGTGGAGGTATGGCTCAAGTGGTTGAGTGCCAGCCTTGAGAGAAAAAAACTAAAGGAGAGCGCAAAGCCCTGAGTTCAAGCCCTAGTAACACACACACACACTCTCACTCTCTCCCTCATACCCAAAAAAGGAAGAAAAACTATAGATAATAGTTTGAATCTCCCTTCTTGCACTTCATGTCTGTGTCATCTTGTACACAGACATTAGATTCTCTGAGGTTAGGCTTCTTTACTCCTAACATGAGGATTATAATTTATCTTAAGTTGTTGGGAGGATAAATAACGCAGTAGGTGTTTGTGGTGACTTGTTCCCTAGAGAAGGGCTCTCCTGCTAGGCCCTCTGTAAAGCTGCATTGAATGCTGCAGTGGAAGAGAGACAGCCCCATTTGGTCCTCAGGAAAGAGACATCATGGGGGGACTGTAATGAAGGGGTTCTCAATCACTATTGCTTCAAGCGCTCTTCAGAAGCCCATTAGTAATTCAGGTAATTGGACACCCTTGATCCCTCCTGTGAGTCTCTGAGATGAGAAGGAAAAAAAAAATAGTAGCTTTAAGAAAATCCAGGTCAGAGGATCTGGGCAGATGCTCTGAGTATCCATCTGTCATCATCTTTGGCCCCTTATAAATGCGGAAAGGAATTAGGTCTTCAGATGTTTTCACATCTGATTTTTAAATTTTTCCTGTTTAAAAAAAATTAACTCTCCTGGGCCCTCTACCTAGTTGACACCTGAGATGCCTTTCATCACTCTGTTACCCTGTTTTTGCCTCTCTTTGAAATCCAAACCTTATCCAGGTCTCCCATCTTTCACCTACCCTTCCAAGTTCCTGGCTTGTTGATCTACAGGGCAGCTAGTGATACCTTTTAAACTAGTTGGGTCACATTCTACCTTTTGCTTGAAAACGCATAAGAGTTTCCTGTGATTCTAGAGAGAAAGCCCAAATTGCTGTGCATGGCTGATAAATCTTTGCTGCTCTGCCTACTGTCCATCTTTCCTCTCAGCTCCTCTCATCTTCCATCCCTCAGGATGTTCTAGTCACATGACCTTTCTGTTTCTTGCATTCACCAAGCATTAGTGACCTGTCCTAGGGCCTTTGCTCTTTCTGTTTCACCTTCTTTTCTTCAAATGCTTTCCCAGAATAGCCACACGGCTCATTGTCTTACTCTGCTCGGATAATCCTGTCATCTTATCATCTTGTTTCTTCTTTTCTTTTGGTACTAATGATTTAAGCCAGAGTGCTAGGCAAGCACTCTGCAATTGAGCTACACACCCAGCCCTAGTGGGTGCTTTCTTAACTCCTCTCTATTTTCTTACAATCCTGCCCTACTCCATCCCTTCAACCTCTGTTATATATTCATACTTATTTTCCACTCTGCACTAGGCAGAATCCATGGGGTAGGAATGTTGTTTATTCTGCTGTCTGATGTCCTAGAACAGGGCCTACCTGGTACAGAGCATGTAGTAAATATCTGTTGAAGGAAAGGAAAGAAAAAGAAGGAGCAGAGGGTGGAGGAATGTTTGAAATGCCCTATTCTAGCAGTGTCTGTAATTTACAGGCTTCCAGCCCAAGAGGGCAGTGGGAACATTTTGAGTACCAAGCACCTGCCTCTCGCATCAGCCTGCTGAGTCTTTGGGCTTCTTTGTGCTCCATCTTTACCAGCCCCACGGCATTGTGGGACCGTGGATGGATATGCCTTTATGCTTGATTGAGCCCAGACCCTCCCCCATGTCTTACCTGAAGGGGCCTTACACTCACGGGTTAGGAATCTTCATCCCAGCTTGTCAGCTCCAAAAACATTCCCAAAGGCTTGCTGCTGGTAAGTTGTAGAGCAGGGGATGCAACTTGGTTTTCTTGTCTCTAAATCCCGTGAGATCTTTCTACAGTAGCACCAGGATCCAGATCAGGCCATCTCAATGCAAATCCAGGGCCTCTCTGTATTGACTATGCGCACAGACTGGTTACCTCATTTCATGGATTTGAAAATACATGCTTCTGTACATTGTTGCATCTTAAAACTAGGACATAATGTAGCATCAAGGGCCATTTAGAATGCCAATTAATCTGAAGTAGGAGTGATGTTACTCCAGTGAGAACCTTCCATTGACCTTACCTGCAGACTAAGCTCAAGAAAAGTACCAGCATCAGGGATCTTGAATTCAGTGAAATACAGGCGATGGATCCCTTGGAGTCTCCCTTTCTTTGTTTGTAAGCTGGGAATAACAGTAGCACTTTCCTATTCTAATTACTGGAGGGATGGGAGAAGATGGTGGCATTAGGGCTCTGAGCAGAGTGGCTGCTACAAGAAGTGCTACTCAGGCAGGGTGGCCTGCATGCTGCTGACATGAGCATTGCTACATGCTGTTCTGTTGTTACGATCTTAGTTACATGCTACTCTGCCCTTGGAAGCTCCCAGTAGAGCATCAGCATTAATTCTAGCACAAGATGGAGTGCATGGGGGTGGGGACAATGTACAGCCCTGGTATGTACTGAACAAGAGTTTTCCTCTCAGGAAATAGCAACGTGGAACCAAGAGATCTTGTTTGCACTTGGCCACACCCACGTTTTCCAGTGCCAGTTCCTCCCCTTCTGCCCCTTTTCCTGCTGCTTTTTCCTCCTGACTCAGAAAACAAAATATCAGCTGCAGAGAACACACTGGGGAAATATGACAGGAAGGCGAGAGGAGGCTGCAGAAGGTCCAGTTGGCTTTTTGGCCTGATTTGTTGTTGGGAACTGACCAATCAGTCCTCCGGCATGCTCTGAGCTGGATTGTACCCACCCATTTTATCCCTCTGAGAAGAAGAAGGATCCTAGCTACATAGTAAGCAAGGCAGAGTACAAATATAGACTCCTTTAAAAGAGGCAGAAAGCCATCAAATGATGGCCAGGCTTCTTTCTTGGTATATGTTAGCTTTTAAACTATCAATCACTTGACGGATCCTTAGGACATACTCTAGGGATTAGACTATTGCAAGCCAGGTACCAGTGGCTCATGTCTGTAATCCCAGCCACTCAGGATGCGGAGATCTGAGGATCACAATTTGAAGCCAGCCCAAGCAGAAAAGTCTGTGAGACCCTTATCTTCAATTAACCAGCAAAAAGCCAGCAGTGGCAGTGTGACTCAAGTGGTAGAGTGCTAGCCTTGAATGGAAAAAAGTCAAGCCTGAGCACAAGGCCCTAAGTTCAAGCCCCATTTCCAGCACACATACGCACACACAATACTACATCAGAAAATAGGACAAATTAATAGTTGGAAAATATCTGATTGTAGAAATTTTGAGGGGCTTAAAATTCATTAGGTTTTTAAAATAGGAAGTCATTTATTTTATGCATATCACGTTCATTGAGCGCATATAATAGAAATGTGCCAGAATTTCTCCTTGTCCTTGTCAATTGAAATATGAAGTGGGAGACTACAACATAAACTCAACAAGCCTGTGAAAAATGGAGTAAAAGAAATGACCACTTCTGGGCATTTGAGGTTTCAATAAGCTTCTTATTCTTTCTCCTTCCACCCATGTGGTAACCTGATGCAGTTGGTAGATAAGCCATGCTCTCTATTTTACAAATGAGTAAGGAACAGAACTCTGGCTTCAAGAGGCTGAGGCCCTCCCCAAATGTATGGAGAGCTGCCCTTGACTAAAGCGCCAGCCAAGGCATGCAGATTTCTGGGCTTCCCAGAGGCTCTCTACTCAGCGGGCTTACTTTTTCTGCCCTTCTTCCTCTATCACCCATGAAGATGTCAGTTGGGATTTCAGTATGGGAAAAGTGTTGTTTTGTGCCAGTACTAGGGCTTGAACTCAGCATCTGGGTGCTATCCCTTTAACTTTTTCCGCTCAAGGCTAGCACCCTACCATTTGAGCCACACCTCCACTGCTGGCTTTTTAGGGGGTTCATTGGAGGTAAGAGTCTCCAGGACTCTTTGGCCTGAGCTGGCTTTGAATTGAGATCCTCAAATCTCAGACTCCAAAGTCTCTAGGATTATAGGCATGGCACTATATTCCACTGGCACTGGAAATTTTCAGGTTGTCTTGAACCGGACCTTCAAACCACAGTGCAAAGGTTTTTCTTTATGATAGTCAGATTATAGTGCTCTTCCCCAAGCTGCAGACCTGAGGGTGGCAGAGTTGGGTACACCTCAGAGATGACTGCTGTGGGGTCTATCATTGTGGCTTTCCCAAAGATGACAGCTTTTCCACTCAGCTCCTTTGGGGAGTTTGGCCTTTGAATGACCTGTTACAATCTTCCTGGACACAAGATATCCCAGAATCAGAATCAGAGGCTGAGATTGGGAGATGATGATTAAAAGCTAGCCCAGGCAGACAAATCTGAGAAACTCTTGCCTCCAATTAACCAGCAAAAAGAACCAACAGTGGAGTTGTGGTTCAAATAGGAGAGAACCATTCCCTGAGCCCCTGTGCTCAGAGGGGCTGACTTCAGCTTCTCAGAATGGCTCCTTCATCTCCAGCAGCTACGCAGTGGGGAATCCAGGCATGCCCTGTTCTCAAGGTGAAAGAAATCACCTCTCCCTCCTTGAGCTAACTTTTTGATGCTGTGTCTAAAAAATTGTTGTGGAACCATCGGCACTCTGGCTGGAGATATTTTTACCTGTCTTTCTCCTAGTCGCTCTAATTTTTTCCTCTTATTTTAAGAAGATTCACAGTTCACTGCTCAGTCCTGATTCTGTCCCAGGAGCTATTCTGAGCTGTGAGCCACCTGGGTTGCTAAGTGACAAGATGGCACCCAGACTTGCTCAGCATTCCAGCCCTTCTTGCCATTGTGCTTTAAAGGTAATTGAGGCATTCCTTTCAGAAAGTACCACGTAACTTCATCGTCTGACACACGGCTTGTGAAAGCAAATTTACAACCCACCCCAGCTACTACAGGGGGATAATTAGACTACAGCTGAGATGGCTGTCAACACCTCCCCATGGCGGTGCCCTAGCAGGCTCTCAGCTGGCAGAAGGTGGCAGGACAGACTGCCTACAAACCCTGCTTGCTGCACCTAGTGCCAGGGGTGGGTCACAGCCACATATGGTCAGGGCACTCACTAGTACAGCGGAAAGGGGCCATGGAGGTCACCCAGATCCACACATGGGAAAACTGAGGTCCAGGGAAGTGAAGACAGTGGTACAGTTGGTACAGTTGATTGATGCCTGGATCATGGTTGGCTCTGTAGGATTAGGAGGCAAGACGGAGAGGAATCTCCCCTTCCAGATCCTTCTCCGATCCTGTTGCTAGTCCCAGGGATCATTGGCAGGGTAGAGTTTGGATTTTCAGCACTGGTCTGAAAGTTTGTGGAGTCCAGGTTTCAGGAAGCTTGGCTTGAGGGATGGGAGGGTTATTCCAGGTCACTAGTGCCACCTGCTCTTTAAAGGGGCCATTCAACCTACAGAATGACAGGGCACACAACAGACCTGTGTGGTGTAAGCTGTGGTCTCCCCTGGGTCTGAGCTTTCCCCTCTGTATGCTGGAGTGAAGGAAACTTCCTACTGGTCCCCCGGGTCCGGTTCCCCTGGGTCCAGGAGCATTGGTGAAGTGACTCCTGAGGGCCTTCAGGTCTGGGACTGCATGACTGTCCTCGGTGTTGTGAAGGGCCATTGTTAGCATCCTCCCATGACAGATGAGGAAACCGAAGCCCAGGAAGTGATGTACAGTGAAATTGGGATTCCAGCTGAGGTTGAATGACTCCTGAGGAAAATCCCTACCCCATAGGATACCAGCAGAGTATATAAAAAGTGTTATTAAGCTGGGTGCTAGTGGCTCACACCTATAATCCTAGCTGTTGAGGAGGCTGAGATTAGAAGATGATGGTTAGAAGCTAGCCCAGTCAAACAAATATGAGAAACTCTTGCCTCCAATTAAAAGCAAAAAACCAAAAGTGGAGGTGTGATTCAAGTGATAGAGAACCATCCCTGAGCAAAAAAGCCAAGGGAAAGAGCCTGGCCCAGTGGTACACACACACACACACACACACACACACACACACACGTGCATGTGTGCATGCACAAAACATTAAATGGTTTCAATTAATTATGAATACTATATCTAGGATATATTTTTTTCATGAATAAAAGGCTAAACTTTTTATATGATGCCTTATTTTTATTACTAATAGTATTGCTGATCTTTTGGGCCCACATCTGACCAGCCGTAACCTGGATCTTTTGGGCACTGGAGTGTAGCAAGTGGCAGGACTTTGGGGGGTGCTGACTAGCACCTCAGGAGAGAATCTGGTTCTTCAAAACAAAAGCAAGTGTTTCTGGGATGAAGGTGTGGCTCAGTGGCAGGATAGAATGTTTGCTCGCCTAATGTGTAAGGTTTTAAGTTTGATCCTCAGCTCCATAAACAAGCATAAAGGTAGACTTTTTTTGTGTAGATGCCACTGGTAGGCTTGAACTGGACTTAGGTGCTGCCCTCTAGCTTTTTTCTTTTCCCCACTTATGGCTGGAGTTCTACCACTTGATCCATACTTCCACTTCTGGCTTTTTTGATGGTTAATTGGAGATAAAAGTCTCCACAGACTTTCCTTCCTAGGCTCGCTTCGAAACACCATCCTCTGATCCCAGCCTTAGGATTGTAGGGGTGAGCCACTAGTGCCTGGCAAGGTAGACATTTTTTTTTTTGGTCCGGTCGTGGGGCCTGAACTCTGGGCCTGGGCATTGTCCCTCAGCTCTTCAGCTCAAGGCTAGCGCTGTACCACCTGAGCCACAGCGCCACTTCCGGCTTTTTTCTTTTTGCTTTTGTGGTGCTGAGGAATTGAACCCAGGGCCTCACGCACGCAAGGCAAGTGTGAACCACCACTGAGCCACCTTCCCAGTCCCCCAGGTAGACATTTTTAAGATGAGCCAACATTCTTTCTCCTGCCTACCTCCACTCCCACTTTGAACTCATTTTTTCCCTTCCTGAGGAGAAAGAAGGGATTTATATGACCAAATGTGAACTTGAAAATGTACATATTTGGTATATAGAAAGGTAAATAATTGTAGGCCTCCAGACCACAGCTGCTACCACGTGGGTCCTTGGTGTATGAGGAGCTCTCAGCCAGATACTTCCCTCCCAGCAGCTTACTGGCTCTTCCAAACAGTCTTCCTGGGAGAAGGGTCTGTCATTAAACTGACATAGCTAGACTGTGGCCAATGGCTGGCCTCTTCACAAGCTACCAAAACCCTCTCCCTACCACACTTCTTGGCCTCTTATCTCTCTCTCTCTCTCTCTCTCTCTCTCTCCCTTTCCCTCTTCTCCCCCTCCCCCTCTCCATTCTGGCTGTTCTGCCCATCTTACTGTTCCTGGAATTCCTAATGCCTCCTTCCAGGAGTGTATGTCTCTCCCTCTGCCTGATTCTCTCTCATCATTCAGGCTTTTATGCCAGTATCACCAGGCTGTCTGTCCTGACTGTCCCCCTGCCCTGCATGAAGGACCAGCTTGGTCCCCTCTCCTGTTATTTCTCCCTGGATCACACATCACCTTCAGCCATCATAGTCTACACTTACTTCTTTACTATCTAGCTCTCCCATAAGAAAAGTGAACTTCCGGAGATGAGACACATGGCCTGTTTTGCTCACTTTCCCTTAGAACAGATCCTTGTATATAGCGGACATCCAGACGAGTAAGTGAATGAATTGCCTAGTAACCCAGGCCTGATCTTACAGCCTACTCCTCACACCCACTGCCTTCTCTTACATTCCCTGACTCTGCTGAGCCACTTATCCAGATGATATTCTGGATAAGTCCTAAGAGAGGCCTGAGTAGCTTTGAACTACTAACTTCCTCTCTCTGTGCCTCAGTTTCCACATATATCAAATGAAAATATTTGAGTCGGGCAATTCTTACGATCCCTCAAATTTTAAATGTCTCAGAATCTGGCTCTGCTGTTACCTGAGCATAATCACTGGGCCCAGAATTCTCCAGGTGTGGCTACAGCCCAGCACTTCAGTTTTCAGGTTCACACCAACTGTTTGCCTCCTGCAAAGCTTGAGGGCACAGGGGCTCCTGGCTCTGATCCTAGAGTGCAAGACATCTGTATGCACTATCGACATCTGGGGAGAAAAAGAAGCTGATGCCCCATGGAACATGGCCCTGTAGTTTGCCAGGCTGCTGCTATAAGTGGCCTTCTCTGGCTCTCCCAAGATGCACACTTACAAGGTTCACACTTGTAATACAGCTCAGGAGGCTGAGATCTGAGGGTCAACGTTCAAAGGTAGTCAGGGCAGGAAAGTCCATGAGACTCTTATTTCCAATCAACCAACAAAAAGAAATGGAGCTGTGGTTCAAATGGCAGAACACCAACCTTGAGCTTAAAAGCTAAGGGACAGCTCTAGGCCCTGAGTTCAAGCCCCAGTAGTAGCATACACACACACACACACACACACACACACACACACACACACGCACATACACATGTACATACATACATACTATGTTGGTGATCAGAGCTGCCACTCTTCCAAGCTATTTGGGGAGCAATGTGTTCTAGCTGGTCACTTTAAAGATGGATTCAGTAGATTGGTGGGATTCCTCCTTGGCTTATCACATTTGTGATTTGATGATCAGCAAATCAGACCTAATACATTACAAACTGTTCTGATCAAATCCTGTTGTGAGCACAATAGCTAAAGAGAGTCTCTGAGTCCAGGGTCCCCCCCCAACCCCCCACTGCAGTGATTACAATCCCTAGAGGAACCTCAGTCTTTCTCCCCAGCTCCAGTCTTTAGTAAAAGTTCTCGATATGAATTACACAAGCAGCCATTTCTGTTTTCTCTCTTTGAGATTCAGGGGGTCAGGGACCCGCTGGGATTGGAGGACTCATCCTGACAACCAGTCCATGACACAGACCTCTCCATTATATAACTCCTTTATTTATATAGCATGAGCAACACAGCAGCCTCCCAGGTGCAGGTGAAGGCTGAAGCATCCACAGACACAGTGCCACCTTGGGTACCCTGCAGGACACAATGTGATGCTGAGCAGCTGACTCACTGTGGAGTCCCAACAGAGAGCTCCTTCTGGGGAATTCTGAAATCTTTTTGGCAGCTGGTTCTGTCCCAGTTCTTCCAAAGATCTAAGACAGTGGGGTCCTTTAAAAAATTATTACTTTGTTGTTATTGTTGTTGTTGTCGTCGGTCGAGGCTTTAAACTCTGGGCCTGGACTCTGTCCCTCAGCTCTTCAGCTCAAGGTGAGTGCTCTACCACTTGATCCATAGCACCACTTCTGGCTTTTTCTGCTTCTGTGGTGCTGAGGAATTGAACCCAGGGCCTCGTGTATGCAAGGCAAGCACTCTACCACTGAGCCACCTTCCCAGCCCTATTACTTCTTTTTTATTTGAGACAGAGTCTTGCTATATTTTGGAGACAGGCCTTGGCTGGCCTCAAACTCATGATCCTCCTGTCTCAACCTCCTGAGATTATAAGAATGTACCACCATATCCAGCTGACCCTGGACTCTTGTTCCTGGGTGGGAACAAGAAGTTGCAAGACACTGCTGCCCTGTGTGTGTATGTGCATGCATGTACGTACACATGTAGGTCTTGGTGCCTGAATTCAGGGCCTGGGCACTGTCCCTGAGCTTTTTTGCTCAAATCTAATGTTTTACCCCTTGAACCACAGCTCTACTTCTGGCTTTTGGGTGGTTAATTGGAGAGAAGAGTCTTTGAGGCTTTCCTGCCTGGGCTGACTTCAAACCCTGATCCTCAAACCTTAGCCTCCTGAGTAGCCAGGATTATAGGAATGAGCCACTGTTACCTGGCTTCACTGCTGTCTTGAGTGAGGAAGGAAGGCTGGTATCACGTGCTTGGATGGTCCCTGGCCTTGTCTGAGAAGGCCAGCTGATTCCACATACTGACATGGACGGGGTCCCTACCTAAGGGCCTTGTGGCTTTATCTCATGCATAACAGCTAGCTAGTCAGGTCCCCTCAAAGGCCAGATACTTGTTAGAATCAGTCACAAGGTCAAGCTCAGTAGGAAGAATGGCCTTGAACCCATTGGCTGCACAGCAACCTTGCCTGTGCTGTTCAGGTGGCATATCATTTAAGAAGTGCAAACTGAGCCTAGCTGCCAGAGACAGCTCATTCTCTTAATAAAGTAATTACAGAGCTGGCTAATTTACATCCCTAGAAAGATTCAGGGTAACTGCAGGCAGGGCGGGGTTGAGGGAGGGTGTTTAATTTGAAATCCTCTAGCCTCCCCTTAATAAGGAGGTGCCTTGAAGTGTAACAGAATGCTCAGGTTCTTCAAAGGACTCGTTTCCTTGGTGCTTTGTTTCTTTAAGAAAAAGCAGGAAAGATAAATGCCGACTGGCAGGAGCAGGGGAGGGTTCTACCTCCCTGCTCCTGTTGTGCAGACATTATCTGCTGTAAAAATGTCACTGAAGGATGGACAACCAGCTCTTGGCTGCAGTGGCCCTCAGATAATGTCACTGCTGAGCAATGACCTGGGAATTGTTGGCAAGGAGCAGACACTTCTAGGTCTTTGGTGCCAGAATCCTTAGCTGAGCTTGCTTAGCCGCTCCTGCCTAGGGAAATGAAGAGACCATGGTAGCTGGTAGCCAGGGGCTCCATAGTAACGCCTCTAGAGCTTTTCTTGGTGGGAGGGATACATATCCCATTGACTTAGCTGGGCATCCTGTAAAGATTCAGGAAATGATTCTGAGGGTCTGAGATGGACCTGAGAGTCAGGGTAAGGTGGGTAAGGAGGATTGACATCAGGGTGCCTCAATCTTTTTTCTTTTAGTTCATTTTTCAGATAGTGTTTCCTGCTTTTGCTTAGGCGGGTCTCAGGCTTCCTCCTATCCCTGCTTCCCAAGTTGATGGGATTATAGGCATACAAAACTGTACCCAGCTTATGGACTACATTTGTGTGCGTGTGTGTGTGTGTGTGTGTGAGAGAGAGAGAGAGAGAGAGAGAGAGAGAGAGAGAGAAATCATTTGATCCTGTTGAGCTGGTATGAAGAATTTCTTTAAAGAATACAGCATATTATTCTGCCATAACAAAGGATGAAGTTGTGGTATTGTGACAACATACAGGAAACTAGACATTACTGTATTAAGTCTAATAAGCCAGGCATTGAAAAATGGTGTCCTGTGGCAGTCTCACTTGCATGTGAATCTAAAAAGTCTTCTAGAAGCTGCAAGTAGAATAGTTTGGGCCAGATAACCTGGGAGAGTAGGGGGAATGAAGGATGGGGACAGGTGGATCAGTGGGCAATAAGATACAATTAGATTGAATATAATAACGGTAGATAATAGTAATGCACTTTATATTTCAAAAAAGCTCCAAGGAAGGAGTTTGAAAGTTCTCACCATAAGGGAACAATAAGGAGAGAACTAGGTTTAAGTAAATAATGCTTAAATATGACACTGTCAACATATGTATTGAAGCGTCACATGATACTTCAGCAGGGGCTGCAGTTTGAATAGAAAAACCCTTGAGAAGGAAGACTCTGCTGCCCAGGGCCCTACCAGGTGGTTCTGGCTAACAAGAACACAGGAGCTATGGCTTTCAGCCATAGTCAAGGCTACCAAAGGGAAGATGGAGAGGATCTCTAAAGAGCCTTGAACACTGCAATGTGAAAGAAAGCAATTATCGTGATGTATGGCCCTTTATTTGGGTTTTGGTATCTGGAGTTGCCTGTTTTTGCTCTTGCTTATGATGCTCAGGTAAGATCTCTGGGAAACTTGGTGTAGGCCTTGAGCTCCTAAGCAGGCCCTCTGTTGGGGAGGAAATCACACTTGAGACCCCCTGACTAGCTTGAGGGTGTGCTGGGACTCGATTTGGGTTGTGTCCATGTTTATCTCCCCATCACCCTGCCCTGATGTGGTTAGCTAATGCTCTCCTGCTCACCTGGTTGCACAGGTCCCTGGATGAGAAGAAGCTGACGACAGCGGAGCCCCACCTTCTCTGTGTGCCGGGGAACAGGGCTGCACAGCCCCTGTGGCACCCATGCCGAAGAACAGCAAAGTGACCCAGCGTGAGCATAGCAATGAGCATGTCACCGAGTCGGTGGCTGACCTGCTGGCCCTTGAGGAGCCAGTGGATTATAAGCAGAGTGTCCTGAATGTGGCTGGAGAGACAGGTGCCAAGCAGAAGGCGGTGGAGGAGGAGCTGGATGCAGAGGACCGGCCAGCCTGGAATAGCAAGCTCCAGTACATTCTGGCCCAGATTGGCTTCTCCGTGGGCCTTGGCAACATCTGGAGATTCCCCTACCTGTGCCAGAAAAATGGAGGGGGTAAGAGGCAGCCTTGATGCACCAGAGTTCTCTAAAAATGGTCCAGGCTGAGGGGGGCAAGGAGGACCTCTTTGCTGAAGGCACAACCTTAGTCCTAGCAGATAGACAAGTAAGATTCCTCACAATCCAAGGGCTCTGGTTCCACACTGTCTGGGTGCTAATCCCAAGCTGGCTGCTCAGTTCTGACATTTAGTACAAGCTGCTGAACCAATCCATGTTTCTGTAAATTGAGGATCACAGTGGTTCTCTCCTTACAGGATAGCAGGAAGGAGTCAATGCACTTTACACACTGCCAGATCGTGGAGAAAAGAGCAACTGTTGGTCATTATTATCAAATGTTTAAGCACTTACTGGGTAATAGCATCAATCTTGTTGTCTAAAACTTCTGATAGCTGAGCACCTTGGAGCAACCAAAACCAAGTTTATCTGGCAACTTTATATGAGGAAGGAGTCATCGTGGTCCTCCTTTGAGTGTAAAATATAGGTGTAGATTTGTTAGGTGACTTACTTAAGGTCATGGGTAACTTAGTGATCAAAGTTTCAGCTTGGGACAGAGTTAGGATGAGCTGGACAGCGTGTCCCCAGCTTAGGTACTTCATTCCATACTTTGGGATGCATATCAACCTCCCCCAAAACATACCAACTATATATATGTATATATATATGTATATATATATATATATGTATGTATGTATACTCACAGGTAGAAGCCCCCAGGCATTGTTCATCAGGATTCTGGCAGTAGCCAGGTGCTGGTGGCTCACACCTGTAATCCTAGCTACTCCAGAGGCTGAAATCTGAGGATCAAGGTTTAAAGCCATCCCAGGAAGAAAAGTACCTGAGACTTTTTATCTCCAGTGAACCACCAAAAAGCTGAAAATGGAGCCAAGACTCAAGTGTTAGCCTTGACTGAAAAAGCTAAGGGAAAACACACACACACACACACACACACACACACACACACACACACACACAGTAAACTGGTATTTTCCATAAGTAGCCTGCTTTGAAACCATGGGATAACTTACAGAAAATGAACAAAGAGAA
This sequence comes from Dipodomys ordii, assembly GCF_000151885.1. Lineage (NCBI taxonomy): Eukaryota > Metazoa > Chordata > Mammalia > Rodentia > Heteromyidae > Dipodomys > Dipodomys ordii. The sequence goes on along the minus strand of NW_012267362.1, from coordinate 865,578 downwards.
ACCTCCAGTAGGCTGGAAAGATTTCCAAGCCCAGCCTCTGTTCCTGAGCAAAACCAGCTAATAGAAAGCTTAAAGGTTTCTGAGTTTCCTGCCCTTGGGACCACCATACTCCAGACTCCTGGGTGACCACAACTTGGCAGGCATTTTAACCCAGCTCTTCCTGCTCTGTTCTGAGGGATTTCCACCATGTAGCCTTTCCAAAACTGCATTCCCTTCTAGGACATAGTTTGGTTAAGAAGACAAGGTACTGGTGGCTCACATTTATAACAATAGCTACTCAGGAGTCTGAGATCTCAGGACTGCAGTTCAAAGTTAGGCCAAGCAGAAAAGTTTGTGACTCTTATCTCCAGTTAATCAGAAAAAAGCCAGAAATAGAGGTGTGATTCAAGTGGTAGAGAGCCAGCCTTGAGCAGAAAAGCCAAGTGAGAGCTTGAGGTTCTGAGTTCAAGCCTGCTCTCAAAAAATAAATAAATAAAAGACAAAGCCTGGTGGGGACCTTCTCATTCTTCTTCTTTTCATTCTATTGAAGGGAAAGGTGTGTGTGTCCATAGCCTGTAGGATAATTAGGCCAGAAGCTTCCCTTTTTCACCCTTATATAATATATTCACCATATGGCCACTTTGCATAAAAGACTTTAACAAATTATGTATGTAAGTAGCTGCCAGTTAGAGCTTTTGGTTTTGCATGGCATGGTCACCATATTAATATAAGATGAACCCAAAGCAAGCTACAAACCAAAATGCATGCTTTCCTTATGCTCTGAGAGATGCTCAGTAGAGCTGGCAACACACAAATGGTTTGGATGGCTTGTGGTCTGTGGAGACTTAGTTGGCAACCTCTAACTTTGACTTTCTGTGGGTTAGTTGTTGTTTTTTCCTGTTGTTTTGTGCTGGAAATTGAACTCAGGGCCTCGTGCTTACTAGACAGGGGCTCTATGCTTGACCCGTGCCAGTCCCTTTATGCGTGTGTTGTTTTTGAGGTAAGATCTTGCTTTATGTCAAGGCTGGGATGGACTGTGATCCTCCTACTTCTGCTTATGTGTGTCATGGGGGCTAGCAGGTGTACTGAGCCTAGCTATGGTGCTTCCCCTATAACTGGGATAACCGGTGCATGCCAACACGCCCAGGCATTCATCGAGATGAGGTCTCTTGAACATTTATGTCCAGGCTGGCCTCATATTTTGATCCCCTACTTTCTGCCTCTCAAGTAGCTAGGATGACATGCTTGAGCCACCACAGTCTATTGTGTTTTTTGGAAACAAGATTTTATTATGTAGTCCTGATTGGCTTTGAACTCTGGATCCTCCTGCCTCAGCTTCCGAGTACTGGGACTAAAAGGATCATCTCCATACTCTGCTCACATTGTCCTTTCTAGCTTAGATTATCAGCTCTGCCTCGATACTTGGTACTGAATCTGAGTCTTTTTGGCTTTTGTGCAATAAACATGTGCATGCATGCACATGTATTCACACTCATGTACACATGTGCACACACAAAGACAGGAAACTCTTCTTGCTTATTCTGCCTTTTGGTAGTAACTCAATTTTTCTTTACAACAGACCTACATGATAGGTACAGAGCCAAGGTATATAAACTGGCAATATTGTAAAGTCAAAATGGTAAAATATCAGCAATTTCATAGAGTGCTATCTAATGTTTTTCATTCTTTTTGTCTTTTGTCAGTCATGGGGCTTGAACTCAGGGCCTGGGCATAGTCCCTGAGCTCTTTGTGCTCAAGGCTAATATTCTACCACTTTGAGCTACAGCACCACTTCTCGTTTTCTGGTGACTAATTGGAGATAAGAGTCTCATGGACTTCCTGCCCAAGTTGGCAGATCTCAGATCTTTAGCTGCCTGAGGAGCTAGGATGACAGGCATGAGCCACCAGCGCCTAGTTGTTTTCATCTTCTGTGTAGATGACAAAAATAACAGCACAGAGAAAGCATGTAATTTGCCCTACATAATACAGTAAGTGGCAGAGCCAGGATTCTGACTCCAGGATTTCTTTGTTGCCTTCTTCTCAATCCATATGTCAATGGGTTAGGGCTGGATTTTTTTACGCCCCAGGAATAAACTCAAAGTTTGTCAGAAGTGAAGCACAGGGTATAGACTGAGACATATACATTTCTAGAGGTCTAGTGAACCTCAGAGAACCCAAATATACTCACCTATAGACTCATTTTGTTTAGTTTCCTAATACCTCGAGCAGTGTTTCAAGCTGTTCAGACCTCAACGTTCTGAAAGCTGCTAAGAACATCAAAGGAAATCCAGTTGTGACCCAAGGTGAATTTTTTAAGATAGAAGAAATCATTTCCAAATGATTTCAACCAAGATTGATGTATAAAAGTATCTCTGGTGAGCCACAAATTCTACTCATCTAGACTGCACCCAGCAATTTGAGCATTCTGATCAACCAAACCTCGGCACAGTTGAGAAAACTACAGTCAGACCCATGCCCTGTGACCTGGCTGGAGAGGGTTAGGGTGCACAGGGCTGGGGCATGTGAGGGTGCTCTCTGGCCTTTGCCATAGGATCACTTTTGGAGGCTTTCCCCAGTTCTTTGGAGAAAAGCATCCATAGAAGATTCTAAACTTCCAGTGCTAGTAGCTCATACCCGTAATCCTAGCCACCCAGGAGGCTGCGATCTGAGAATCATGGTTCAAAGCCAACCAGGACAGGGAAGTCTGTGAGACTTTTAGCTCCAATTAACCACCTGAAAACCAGATGTGGATCTGTGGCTCAAAGAAGTTGAGTGCTAGCCTTGAGTAAAAGAGCTCAGGAACAGCACCCAGGCCCTAAGTTCAAGCCCTCACAACCAGTGAAAAACAAATAAACAAACTCTAACCTACTTTGCCCACACCTGGAAGCCCATCTCTCTGTACATCTTACTTTACCCAGAGGTCACTGGGGCAAAATACAAAAACAGTGGTGCTGGCTCCCTTTGTCCCTGAAGCAGGTTGCCTTTCTCTGCTTCCACTTGACCTGATCGGAGACCCAGAGTTTGAGTTAAAGACTGACCTGGGGTCTTTGCCTGTTATCCTTTAGGCCTTCCCTCCTTCCCTTCCAGGGCTGTCTTGGGGCTGCTTGTTGGTGACATGTTGAACATGTGTGTGTGTGTGCATGTACATGTGTGTTTGGGGGTGGTGGTAAGGAGTTAGATGCTGTTGTATGAGGTTTGGTGTGCTGTCTTCCATAGAGGCTTTTCTGATTAGATGCTGTTGTGTGAGGTTTGGTGTGCTGTCTTCCTGATTAGCTCCTCTGCACCTGCCACTCTTGCAGCATGTGTGTGTGCTCAGCTGGGGCTGTGTGTGTAGCTGTGTGCACACGTGATGTTGCCCATGGATTCTAAGATTCCTGCCTCCCCAGCAGCCTGTGAGCTCTTCCAGGCTGATATCTTCAGCCTTCTGTTGCTCTAGCATCCCCCCACGCTCAGGCCTGGCCCAGAAGAGACCCGCAGTAAACAGCTGACTGTTGCCAAGTGCCAGGTTTTATACCCAGCGTTCACTAGCAGATTCAGCATTTATGGGGGAGCATGTGGGATTCTGACTGGGGTGGGGGGTAAGCAGAGGTTTGGTCTGGAGGTTTGGGGTGACCATCAGGACCCCAGTGACTGGGGCTGCACTGACACTGTTTGATAGACAGGCCTGGCTGACAGTGCTGCTTAACAGGGCTAGGGAGTTGGCACAGTTCTCGGCAAGATGCACTCGACCATGTCTAGATGTGGCTTTAATTCTCCTGCTAAATGCCTTGTCACTTGGAATGGAGGCTGTGTCTACAGCTAGGTTTAGGACTGCAAGATTCATTTGTCATCTGGATTCTTTGGCGAGATCCATTCTATCCTTTATGATACTTCCAACCACGCTTTCCTAAACAGCTAACTTCTCTCCCGTTCCTCTCAATTAGCCACGGATTAATGGTGATGCTGGTCACACCCTCTCTCCCTGGAGAGCTTCCAATATCTTCTTTCTCAGATCTTCCCACTGTGCTATGGCAGCTGTTGCTCAGACAAAAACAGACTGGACTGCTGGGGGCTGAGCCACTGGGAGCCAATGAGCAGAGCCCACACTGTCTGGGGCTGCTGTGGCGGGTGGGAGAGGTATGGACAGGTGTCCACAGAGTGTCTGTCTGCGTGTGGTTTTGACATGTGGATCCTGAGAGGCAGTGTGGTGTCCGTTTCTGAGCTGAGCTTATGAACAGAAGGCAACTATACACACAATATGGTCCCTCCTTTAGCATTTCAGGCCAGGGGAGTCAAGGAGAGGAGCATGGTGAAGGTGTCATCCTCACAGAGGAGCACCAGGACTGGTGACACTAGGCAGAAGAGCTGAGGTATGGCTGAGGCTTCAGGACAAGGCTGCCAGCTCTTCCCTCACTTTGTCACCAGGCTGTAAACCCTTGCTGACCCCCTTTCCCTTTCCCCACAGGTGCCTACCTGGTGCCTTACCTGGTGCTGCTGATCATCATTGGCATCCCCCTCTTCTTTCTCGAGCTGGCTGTGGGCCAGAGGATCCGTCGTGGCAGCATCGGTGTGTGGCACTATGTGTGTCCCCGCCTGGGGGGCATCGGCTTTTCCAGCTGTATTGTGAGTCCTGGCCTGGGTGTCATGGGGGCAGGAGGGGGGAGGACAGCAGGCACTAAGTAGGAGGCAGAGGAGAACTCTGGGTACTCTGACTACTTGGAGAGGGGAGAGGTCACCAGGCTTATTGGCTAGCATCCTGGGCCAAGAGCCTCCATATGAGACTTGCTTTCAGTTGGTGACTCGGGGCCCCAGTCAGCATATTTCCTAAACTGAACAGCCCCTCAGGCACATTGAAACAGTGGTGCTATCTGAGGATGGTGCAAAGGAGGAAAAGATAGGACATATCATACACAAGGGCCTGTGAAACCCCAGCCAGTTCTCTGGGGACATAGGGACCATCCTAGATAGTCGTCTCTGCTTACCAGTCATCAGCAGCCCACAGGAGCAGTCCTTGCCTTTCCATGGGCAAAATGTGTTTCAATTAGCAAAATAGAGGCGTAGGAAAAGGCAATCCTGGGGCTCAGGGTCCCCTTGAATTCATGCTGTACAGACGAGCAGTTGGAGGTCTCAGAGAAGAACCTGAATATCTACCCATGAGATTTTGGAAGACAAGGCATCTTCACTGATCCTAGATGGAACCCCATTAAACCTGCAGGTTAATCCAGGGGGTCCTTTCTGAGAGCTCTTAAGTAAGGACACTAAATGTCCTTTAAAGTGTAAAGTCTGCTCAGATAAAAACTGGAATCTGTTGGACACCAGAGTTCACTCCTGCACACAGGTGCTATGCAGGAACTTTTTTTTTTTCTTCAGCCATGGGGCTTTAACTCTGGGCCTGGACGCTGTCCTTCAGCTCTTCAGCTCAAGGCTAGCACTCTACCACTTGAGCCACAGCGCCACTTCTGGTTTTCTGAGTGGTTTATTGCTTGTGCATTGGAAATAAGAATCTCATGGTCTTTCCTGCCCAGGTTAGCTTTGAACCATGATCCTTAGATCTCAGCCTCCTGAGTTGCTAGGATTACAGGTGTTAGCCACCATATTCGGCATACAAGTGGAGTATATTAAACAAGGGACTCTGCCTCTCAGACTCTGCCTCTCACTACAACCTGGAAGCATCTACCATGGATGCCCATAAAACACGGGCAGAATTTTCATCAAAGCCCCTGACTCCTATTTCAAGTAAAGTTCTTCCATGTCAGTTATTGGCTGTCCAAGAAATGAAAAGTGATGTCTTTCTAAAGATGGGCTGCTAACAGTTTGAAAGTCAGAAGAGAATCCAGTGCTGGTGGCTCACACCTGTAATCCTACCTACGCAGAAGACTAAGATCTGAGAACTGAGATTTAGAGCCAGCCTGGGCAGAAAAGTCTGTGAGATTCTTATCTCCAGTGAACAAGCAATAAGCCAGCAGTGGAGCTATGGCTCAAGTGATAGAGTGCCAGCCTTGAGCAAAAAAGCCAAGCGAGAACTCAAGCTCAAGGTTTTGAGTTCAAGCTCCAATACTGGTGTAAACCAAAACAAAAAAGTCAGAATAGTGTCCTGAAAGGACATAGGAAACCAGTTAGCCGCAAAAATCTCAAAATGCACACAGCCCTCTAGGGCTGTTTTTGTAAGAGCAAAAGCTGGGTGTACTTCCCTGGTCCTGGAAGGTATCTTTAATTAGAATTCTTCATCATCAGGAAATGATGGGAGGGGCTTCAAGTATTTCAGAGCAATGTTGAACTGGAATGGATTAACTTTTTAAGAGCTCATTGCTTAAAGGAGAAAATGTTAATATTGCAAGAGTTCCTTTGTGGATTGCTTGAGTAGCAGATGAATGGAGCATTGGAGCAGGCCCTCAACGGTTGCTCCTCGACCTCATTTTCCTCCTTGGGAGAGGGCAGCTGAGCTGTTGGGCCTTGGTTGGAGTGTGGGGCCCAGGTAGCATTTCTGCAACCTTGGTGACACGGCCCTGGGCCCTTTTCTTCAGGTCTGCCTCTTCGTTGGGCTGTATTATAATGTGATCATCGGATGGAGTATCTTCTACTTCTTCAAGTCCTTCCAGTACCCACTACCCTGGAGCGAATGTCCTGTCATCAGGAATGGGACCACAGCAGGCAAGTATGGGTCCCCTGACAGACCCCCAACTGGGGATTCCAGTCAACTGGGGATTCCAGAACAGAGGCTAGTGGGCTTAGCACTCAGATTTAGGATGTCATCGGCTCATTGGACAAGTCACTTAACACCCTGGCCCACATTTCCCCTTCCCCAGGACAAATGATCCCTCTTTAGCCTGGCCTACAGAGTCGTTAAGGAATTGAATAAAATAATGAGTATAAGTAAAACTCTAGGAAGCATGGCTTTAGTTTAGTGGTGACAAACTATTAGGTGTTACCCTATACCATGAGTCTGAAAATAATCATAGTTGTGTGCTAGTCCTGCAAAGGGCAGGGTGATGATCAGCCAACTTCACAGATGGGAACAGATGCCATTTTCCTATGTTCAGATGATCCATTTAGCCAATGATTTGGGTTGAAAGTCCAGGTCCAGCTCCCAATTTTATACCAATTTAGCCTGACTCGTCTTTACCTTCCCCGAGTGGATGGACATGAAGGGGAGGTAGCATGAGTGGCAATTTTGCCAGGTCATTGTACTCTGAAGCCTCCCAGGCCCCAGGATTCCTCAGGGTCTGCCAGATCACTGCCTACAACCCCTCTGGTGCCCACCTTCAGTCACTCCCACCCCCATCCTCACGGGGTGGCCCTTGGTGTGCTTTCAGTGGTGGAAGCAGAGTGTGAGAAGAGCTCAGCCACTACGTACTTCTGGTACCGAGAGGCCTTGGACATCTCCAACTCCATCTCAGAGAGTGGGGGGCTCAATTGGAAGATGACATTGTGTCTCCTGGTGGCCTGGAGCATTGTGGGCATGGCTGTCGTCAAAGGCATCCAGTCCTCAGGCAAGGTAAGTTAAGGGAAGGCAGAGGATTCCAGGTGATTGAATCAGGGCCTTTCTGTGGCCTTGGAGAAGAGGAGAGACTGTTACTGCCACACAATCCTGTGCTGTGGAGGTATTGCCCATCAGGAATAAACTTGCTGGAAAATCATTGATCTAACCTCTACTTGGCTCCTCTCAGATAACTGAGGCCTGCTCATGACATATTGATCCAGTGAAGTCTTGTCTAGATTCCATCTCCCCCAGTTTCGTAGCACAGTCTACTCTTAGCAATCTAAACATAGCAGATTGCTATGTTTACAGTTGAAGGGTTTTTGAGCAGGATGGTGCTAGGGTTGTCTGAGTGAAAGGACTCAGAGTCCCCTGAAGACAGCTGTTGAGCAGTCCTATCTCCAAGGGTGCCAACCAAGCATGTCTTACACCTTTACCAGTGGTTCATACCCATTCAAAGTAGGGCCTTGTGTGTGTGTGTGTGTGTGTGTGTGTGTGTGTGTGTGTGTGTGTGTGTGTGTGCACGCACACGCGCTGGTACTAGGGCTTGAACTCAGGACCTGTGCACTATCTCTTAGCTTTTTCACTCAAGGCTGAAGGCTGACACTCTACTATTTGAGCTCTTTCTCCTCTTCCATCCTTTTGGTACATAATTGGAAATAAGAGTCTCATGGACTTTCCTGCCTGGGCTGGCTTTGAACCATGATCATCAGATCTCAGCTTTCTAATTAGAGCTAGAATTATAGGCTTGAGCCATGGGCACTCAGCTTGAGGCTGTTTTTTGTCACTTACCAGTATTCATGGACTGAAAGGTATGGAAAGAATATTAGGTACCTCACAATGTCATCCATTCATTTGACACATGAGAAAACTGAGGAAAAGCACCTTGCCTAGCATGCAACTGGTCGGTCTCAAAGCTGGACCTAGAGGCCTGGCAGGAAGCTCTGGAAAGGGGACATCACCCTAGTGACTGACTTCCTCCATCTCTAAATGCCAAAATACTAGCTGGCACTTCATGGAACTCATCATTATTGCCATATTCATGAGGACACTTGGTCCCCAATAATCTTAAGAATTAGGAATTACTGGGCTGGGAAGGTGGCTCAGTGGTAGAGTGCTTGCCTTGCATGCTCGAGGCCCTGGGTTCGATTCCTCAGCACCACATAAGCAAAAAGAAAAAAGCCGGAAGTGGTGCTGTGGCTCCAGTGGTAGAGCGCTAGCCTTGAGCTGAAGAGCTGAGGGACAGCGCCCAGGCCCAGAGTTCAGGCCCCATGACCGTCCCCCCCCCCAAAAAAAAGAATTAGGAATTACTTCCTTCTTCAGCAGTATTGGGGGTATGGAGACACTAAGGCCAAGTAAATGGCCTGATCCACTCTTAGTCTTTGTACCACCCTGTGCTCGCTGCCCTCTGGACTTGTTTCAGTGCTGCTGGCATTCTGTAGATGTATCCTCTGTGTGTCTCCATGTACCAGGGCAGTGGAAATGTACAACATGCATGTGATGGAAAAATACACATGGTTGAGAATGGCTAGGAGCTAGACCTTCTTCTAATAGACTCTTCTTGGGAGCTCTCTCTAGCTTCCTGGATGTCATCTGTGAAAGCTGTAAGAGCAGGAGATATCCTTGACGGGTTCACTTGGGAAGATGAAGAAGGAGGATGAGGAGAGAGAATTCAGGCTTCCCTCATCCTTCAGCAGTTCTAGGGGTGGGGACCACTAGCCTGAGCTCCAGAACTTGAGAGGCAAACAAAGCCCAGGCACAGCCATGTGGATTTCAGCTTATCCTGCTCCTGTTTCTGCCTGGGCTTAGGGCCAAGATGGGTGGTGGGTTTGGCTCTGTGCCCAGGGGCTCCAGGGCTCTGCTTTGTGCCACCTGGTATCAGAGGAGGCTCATGGGCCCCAGCTGTGAGCAGGGAGGGGGGTGGTGCCTGCTGTTGGAGGGGCTCCTCCTGACAGTGGGTCCCTGTCCTCTCTGCAGGTGATGTACTTCAGCTCTCTCTTCCCCTATGTGGTGCTGGCCTGCTTCCTGGTCCGGGGGCTGCTGCTGCGAGGAGCAGTCGATGGTATCCTGCACATGTTCACTCCCAAGGTAAGCATTTGGGACTCCTGTGTGCTGGGAACATGCCCAGGCCCCCTGGTCTGGTCAGCTTCATACAACTGAACACATGCAAAACACCTGCTGTATGTTGTGCTGGAAGGATCTAGGAAGAAAGGGAACCCTGGGCCCTGCCCTCATAATTCCAAGGAGATGCTGGCACTGGTGGCTCACTCCTGTAGTCCTAGCTACTCAGGAGGCTGAGATCTGAGGAGCACCATTTGAAGCTAGCCCAGGGAAGGAAAATCTGTGAGACTCTATCACCAATAAACTACTCAGAAAAAGCCAGAAGTGGCACTGTGACTCAAGTGGTAGAGCATTAGCTTTGAGCAAGAAGAAGCTCAGGGACAGTGCTCAGGCAGGTCTTGGGTTCAAGCCCCAAGACCAGCACAAAACAAATAGACAAAAATCAAACAAAGTGGTTCCAAAGATAAGGACGCTCCACCAGTCTGGGTAAAATCAGGAAAAGCTTTAGGGTTAGAAAGTAACATATAAAATGAGCCATGGGATGCTGATAGGATTTTGGTAGGATTCAAGAGGACTTTGTAGCCAAGCAAGGGTGTGGAAAAGCACTGAGCAGATGTGAGGGCTTGGTGGAGAAACTGGTTTGGCTAGGATGAGGTAAATGCTGAGATGTGAATCTGTGACAGTAGGAACAACAAAAATGCCTAAGAGACCCTCCCATCCTATCCCTGGGGGGAATCTTAAATTAAGGGAGAAAGGAACTCATTCACCCCCCACTTAGTCCTTTCAACCCCCAAAGAGTTGAGCAGTCCTGATGCTTAAACTCAGGGTTTAAGTTTAAACTCAGAGTTTAAACGGGAGCTCTCTCTTGGCTCTCTCTCTCTCATGAACGGGGTTAGTGTCCTTATAAAAGAAGTCCAGGAAGTCCTTTGGATTCATCTACCACACGATGAGTGGGGGAGAGAAAGTGCCATCTTCAAAGTAGAGAATGATGTACAAGATCTGCTCATAGGTATGGGATCTGCTGACCACTTCACCTTGACCTTTCCAGATTCCAGATCTGTGAGCAATAAAGTTTTATTGCTAATAAATTACCTAGTTTAAAGTTTGTTTTTTTTTCAATTTTTGTCATAGCCACAGGAGTGAACTAAGACAAGTGAACTAAGACTAAGTGAACTAGCTGCCTTTGGGGAAGGACAGAAGTAAGATTAGGAACAATTACACATGCACTTTAATGACATCTATAATATTTAATTTCTTAAGAAAGTCTATTATATTAATAGATATGCATTTTTGCCATTGGAAAAAGTTTGTCATTATGTGTCCATGTATTGGTACCCAGGCCCAGGGTCTCAGGGCCTCACACTCAGCTCTTTTTGCTCACTATTGGCACACTACCATGTGAACCACAGCTCTAGTCCAGCTTTTTTGTGGCTAATTGGAAATAGAGTCTTATGGACTTTTCTTGCTGGGCTGGCTTCAAACCACGATCCTCATATCTTTGCCTCCTGTAACTATAATTACAAGTGTGAGCTACTAGTGGCTTACATTTGCTATTTTTTTGGGGGGGGTCCGGTCGTGGGGCCTGAACTCTGGGCCTGGGCACTGTCCCTCAGCTCTTCAGTTCAAGGCTAGCGCTCTACCACTTGAGCCACATCACCACTTCCGGCTTTTTTCTTTTTGCTTATGTGGTGCTAAGGAATCGAACCCAGGGGCTCAGGCATGCAAGGCAAGCGCTCTACCACTGAGCCACCTTTCCAGCCCTGCTATTTTTTTAAAAGCATGAAAAATACTCTGTACCTGACTCATGTAACTGTAATCCTTCTGTATATCACCTTTATAGTTACAATAAAAATAGCATAAATTACTTGTACAAGGGGTTTCATTGTGATATTTACATGCATGCATATAATGTACTTGGTCAAATTTACCCATCTATATTACTTTTTTTTTAACTCCTCTCCTCACTCTTCTCTCTCTTTTTACCAGTTTTTGCTGAGCTTCATTATGCTGTTTTCATATATTCTTAATGTACTTCTATTATATATTATATTTCTATCATATTTATCCCTCACCCTTTTTTCTCTCTGTGCCCCTACTGGAGCTTGAACTCAGGGTCTGGGCACTGTCCCTTAGCTTGTTTTCTCAAGGCTGGCATTCTACCATTTGAGCCAAAGGTCCATTTCCATCTTTTTGCTGATTAATTGGGGATTTCTTGCCTGGACTAGCTTTGAATTGGGATCCTCAAATATCAGCCTCCTGAGTACCAAAGATTGCAGGCATAATTCACGAGTGCTTGGCTCAGACATATCAACTCTTAGTATTATTGCATTGCGTGATAAGTTTCAAGATAGGAATTTAGGAAGACACCAACATTCACACCATAGCCTACACTTCCCTGAATTTAGGATTTATCTTGCTAATACATTCTTTGAAATTCATTATACATACACGTGTTTCCATAAGTAGCATTTGTGCGCACTCTTAAGCTTTCCAGAAATGGCTCAGTTTAGTGTCTTTATGTGATTTACTTTCAGTTTTGCTTAGTACTACTTTTTGAAGCTCACCTGTATTGATTTTTCACTGCTATATCATATTCCAAAATAGGACTAAACTAAAATTTACTTATTCATTCTCTAGTTGATGACCATTTAAGTAATTTCCAGTTTTCATCATGGCTAATACCACAGGTCTTCATGTACACAAGTTCCTCTAGGGTATGCATGTTTAAGAATGAGATTTCTGTCTCACAGGGTAGACATAGCTTTAGTCAAGATGCTCTCCAAAGTGGTTGTAGCCATTCTGACTCCCGACCAGTACAGGAGAGTCTCCTGTACTCTACATCTGTCAGGCTTCATTGTTACCAATCAGATGGATGCTGAATGGCTTTAAACATAAGTCATTGCCTCCTTCTCAGATCTTTTCCTCCATGTTTAGGAAGCCATAAGAATCCATCTTAGCATTCTCAGTAGCCAGTGTCTTCATGAGAACGAGACTTCTAAAAATTAGACCCAGAAGATGCTAAAGGAGTCAGATCTTCCAAAAACCAGCACAGAAGCCAGCCGCCGGTGGCTCATGCCTGTAATCCTAGCTACTGAGGAGGCTGAGATACTGGATGATGGTTTAAAGCCAGCTCTAACAGGAAAGTCCATGAGACTCTTATCTCCAATTAACCACTCAAAAACTGAAAGTGGCTCTGTGGCTCAAAGTGGTAGAGTGCTAGCCTTGAGTGAAAGAACTCAGGGAAAGTGCCAAACTCTGAGTATAAGCCCCACAAACAGCAACAACAACAACAACAAAAACCAGCACAGTGGAATCTCCAGCCTGTGTGATTCTGGCCTGTAAGTCTGGAGCCTGTGGGGCTGGTCTTCACACCAAGTCCAGTGAGCAGTTCCATGGAGAAGCTCCTGCCCTTGATCCTGAGGGCTGTATTGTGCAAGGAGAGGAAGCATGGAGGGTCTCAGAGACCCAACTTCCCCAGCAAAGGCCCTGGAACAGCCGGAGCCATTATTTACTTGAGCCAAGTGATACCCACTGGGGTGAGATTCTTAATTATCTTTTTTATGTATGACTTTTATTTGAAAATGCTAAAAACAGAGGGGTTACAGTTACATGAGTCAGGCGAAGAGTGGATTTCCTGTTGGACAATGTCACCCCTTCCCTTGCTTTCTCACAGTTTTTCCCTCCTATTTCCAGATCTGCCAGGTCATCTGCAGAAAGGAAGGACCAGAAATCGACTTCAGATAAAGAACCATTGAAAGGCATGACTGTTTCAGACCAGAACTGAAAGCCACTTCACTTCTTCTAGAATATAGGATATAGACTGCCAGGTCATTGCCCACAGCTGCCCAGGCTAGGAACTGCCCCTTTTGACACACCTTCACTTCTGGCTTTTTGGTGGTTAGTTGGAGTTAAGAGTCTCATGGATTTTCTTGCTGGGACTGATTTCAAATCATGATCTTCAGATCTTGGCCTCCTGAGTAACCAGGACTAAAGGTGTGAGCCATGGGCACCCTGCTCCAAGGATATTTTTGACCAGGGCATCTCATAACTCATTTGGGAGAACTGGAGGTCTCTATGGACTCTAAAGCTTTCCATCATCAACCTGGGCACAAGTGGCTCCCACATGTAATCCTAGCAGCTCAGGAGGCTGAAAACTGAGGATTGAGGTTTGAAGCCAGGCAGAGCAGGTAGGTCTGAGCGCTTTTTATCTCCAATTAACCAGCAAAAAGGAGGTCTAAAGGAATGGTTCAAGTGGTAGAGTGCCGGCCATGAGCAAGTAATCTGAACCTAAGGGGATACAGAGAGGATAGAGACCTGTTGAGGAGGATTTCCAGATGAGAGATGACTAAGGCTGAGGCTAGGTGGTGATGAGGGGTGGTTGGGTTGAAAATGCACTTAGCAAATAGAGGCTGTAGGGTTTGCTGTTCGTTGGATGTGAGATGTGTGAGGAGGGGAAGAATCAAAGGTGACTCCAAGGTCTATGACCTAAGCAACCAGAAGGCTGGGGTTGATGTTTAGAGAGATGAGGGAGGATGGTGGGGGAAGAAGATCTGGGGGAGGACACCTGGAGGATTGCTTTGGGTATGGCAAGTTTGAAACATCAGGTTGGGTGGAAGCACTAGCAAGTAGTTGGACAGGAGTCTGGAGTACAGATCGGAGAGGCCAGGGTAATAGAACTGCAGGTCATGGGTTGGTTTATTATCACTTGGAGGGTGGGCACTGTCAGGGAACAGGAGTTAGGGAGGGAGTGCTGGTGAAGGAAGAAGAAGAAGGGGAAAGAGTTGAATCCATTGAAAGAGACAGAATGGAGAAAATGCTTTGAGAATGGCTGAAGAAGTGATGGATCATCTGACAGTGAGGTCTCTCTGGAGACCCTGACAAAGCTGTTTCGGTAGAGAACTGGGGACAAAATCTAGTAGTAATGGGTTGCAAAGGAAACACAAGATGAGGAATCAGAGATAATAAGGAGAAACGGAGAAATGGGAGATGAGGTGGTAACTAGAGAGGACCATGAGGTCGAAGGTATTTCTCAGAATTTTGTGATCATGTTGAAAAGAGTCCAGCATATATTGCTGATGGTGTTTAAATGGTGCAATAGCTTTGGAAAACAGCCCGATGGGTTTTCAGAAGGTTAAACTGAGTTAACATATCATCCAACAACTCTGCTCCCGGGCCTAGACCCAAGAGAACTGAAAACATATGTGGACACAGACATTCATTTGAACATGAAAATTCATGGCAGTATTACTCATAGTGGCCCCAGAGCAGAAAAAAATCCAAATGTCCATCTGCTGATGAATGGATAAACAAAAGATAGTATTTCCATAAAATGGAATATTATCCAGCCCGAAATAGGAATGAAGAGGCATGTGAAAAGCCTTGAAAGCATTAAGCCAAATGAAAGAAGCCAGACCCTAAAACCCACACTGGGTATAATTACAATTATATGAAATGCACAAAACAGGCAAATCCTTAGAGACAGAGAATAGTAGAGTGCTTGCTTAGGGCTAGACTTGAGAGGGTGTTGAGGAGATGCTAATGGTCTTCCTTTTGAAGTGAAGAGACTCTAAATTTATTTTGATAACTGGTAACTGTATATGCTATATTAAGAATTATTAAGCTGGTGGCTCATGCTTGTAATCCTCATTATTCAGGAGGCTGAGATCTGGAGATTTGAAGTCAGCCAGGGCAGGAAAGTCCATGAGACTCTTATCATTAAAATGATGGGAATAGAGCTGTGACTCAAGTGGTAGTGATCATTTGGAGCCCAAAAAGCTTAGGGACAGTGACCAGGCCCTGAGATCAAGTTCCAGGGCTGGCACAAAAAAAAGAAAAAGAAAAAAGAAAAGTATCATTTTACTAGGTGCTGATAGCTCACATCCATAATTCTAGTTACTCAGGAGGCTGAGATCTGAGGTTCAGAGTTCAAAGCCAGCCTGGGCAGAAAAGTTAGATTTTTACCTCCAGTTAACTAGCAAAAAGCTATGGCTCAAGTGGTGGAATGCTAGCCTTGAGCAAAAAAAGCTAAGTAAGAATTCCCTGGGGCTGGGAAGGTGGCTCAGTGGTAGAGTGCTTGCCTTGCATGCATGAGGCCCTGGGTTCGATTCCTCAGCACCACATAAGCAAAAAGAAAAAAGCTGGAAGTGGTACTGTGGTTCTAGCGGTAGAGCGCTAGCCTTAGCTGAAGGGCTAAGGGATGGCGCCCAGGCCCAGAGTTCAGGCCCCACGACCAGACCCCCCCCCCCAAAAAAAAAGAATTCCCTGGACCTGAGTTCATGCTCCAGTGCCATCATGTGAGCGTGCGCACACACACACACACACACACACACACACACACACAATCATTGAACTGAGTATATTTAAAAATCCCTAAAGAGGGAGGAGACAGACGTTACTGTGGAGGTAGCATCAGGGAGAGGCTGAGAGCCCACATGGAGCAGTTGGTCTTCAGCAGGAGGGAAAGGGCAGTCCATGCATGATGCTGGCCAGTGAGGGGCTGTCAGGAGGGGGTCTCAGCAGTGAAGGAAGTGAGGCGGCTGTCAGTGAGGATGGAGGAGGAGGTAGTGGAGATCCTCGGAAGTGAATGTGGGCTGCCATTGTGACAGAGCATGGGATAGGAGGCAGGTGCAGCACTAAAGGCCAGATGGTGTCCAGGGCGTGGGGAGCACATGGACTTCGGCTGCTTGTCCAGAACCAACCCCTCCGAGATCCAGGTTGCAGCTTCTCCTTCTCCAACTTCTCTGAGAGCAGGCTGCTTCCCACCATCTGTGAGGAGTTTTGCTTGCTTGTTTTTGCCAGTACTGGGGCTTGAACTCTGGGCCTGCACACTGTCCCTTAGCTTTTTTGCTCAAAGTTGGCACTTTACCACTTAAGCTACACCTTCACTTTGGACTCTTTACTGGTTAATTGGAGGTAAGAGTCTCATGGACTTTCCTGCCTGGTCTGGCTTTGAACTGTGGTCCTTAGATCTCAATCTTTCTGAGTAACTAGGATTACAGGCATGAGTCAATAGCACCCAGTTAAGTCAGGTGTTTTACAGTGGATGGATGGTGCTCTGATGCATACATTGGCTCACTCAAGCTTCTTGGCATTATGCCATTTCTCAGGTGGGTAAACAAGCTGTGTGGCAAGGCTGAGAGTGGGTAGAAGCAAACAGGGCAGCCTGCTTGGAGCTTGGGAACTCTGTGATCCCAGCTTAGCATACTGAGAAAGTATTTAGCCTGAGGACAAGGTGGTGTCCTAGATTCCAGGAGAGCTCCATGGACAGTTCTTATGTAGACAGTACAGTGAAAGGAATATGCATGCACACACATATGCATGTGTATATGGTAATACATATGTATATATAGGTGTTGTAGCCACATCAGTGTCTCTAGGGGCTTACATGGGGTGCTGTAGGTATGATTACATCTGGGGAAGGAAGTGGGCATCTGAGCTTCCCAAGTAAAGCATAGGAATTGACAGAACCACTACTTCTGTTAACTCTGGGCCCAGCAAGTTCCAAGGACCCAAGAATAGAGCTTAGTGGTGGAACTTTGTGTGTGTGTGTGTGTGTGTGTGTGTGTGTGTGTGTTGGTACTGGACCTTGAACTCTGAGCCAGAGTACTGTCTCTTAGATTTTTCACTCAAGGCTGGCACTCTATCATTTGAGGCACACCACCACTTTTGCCTTCTTGGTGGTTAATTGGAGATAAAAGTCTCATGGGCTTTCCTTCAGTGGGATCCTTCAAACCACGATCCTCAGATCTCAGCCTTCTGAGTAGCTAGGATTACAGGTGTGAGCCACTGACACCCAGATGGTGGAACTTCTTGACTCCCACCATTGGGGCCATGGCCTCTTGGCAAGAGGGAGGGGGCTGCCTGGCCTTGGGACTGGAAAGAACCATGTGATCTGGTTCAGATCCCAGTTCATTGATGGGGTGGAGGAAGGAAGTCAGGGGAGCTCATAGAGCTGCTGCTGTCACACAGGACCATTAGCAATCATCCTCCTTGTTTCTTGTGAAGGTGACATTGTTCTTGGGCAGTGCAAACTCGGCACGCCAGTGCCATCTGGTGTCTTATGGCCTGTCTGGCTCTGTGCAGGCAGGTGCCATAGTGGTGCTAGAGCAAGGGTGTGTGCTGCTGTCCCATCAGCTCAGCGGGGGCTCAGCAGCTGCTTGTGGATTGGGAAAGTATCTTCATGTCCATGAGTCACAGGCTGAGAAACACCTTGTTCCCTCGAGGCGAGAATGACTCAGCCACTGTGCCAAAGAACAGAAAAGAAGCCATTGCTGTTTTAGGAGTGGGAGAGGGCACTGAATAGGGAGAGGTGATTTCTCTTTCCTCTTGCAGTTGTGTCCTCATGTCTGGAAAGGATGTGGGGCACCCTGAGTCTGGACAGGGGTTCGTCTTTGGTTGGCACATTTTTGTGTTGGTAGTGAAGCTTGAACTCAGAGCCTGAGTGCTGTCCCTTGGCTTTTTTACTCAAGGCTGGCACTCTCCCACTAGAGCCACAACTCCATTTCTGGTTTTGAGTTTTGTGGGCGTTTTTCTTTGTCTAATTGGAGATAAAAGTCTCACAGACTTTTCTTCCTGGGCTGCCTTTGAACTGCGATCCTCAGATCTCAGCCTTCTGAGTAGCTAGGATTACAGGTGTGAGCCACCAGTGCCTAGCTAAGAATCTTCTAAAACTCAAAGAACATCAAGCATTCCATACTGGAGGAGCCTGGCTCAGTTTACCCCCAGATTCACACTGTGTATCTGTTCATCTCTGTCAGTGAGAGAGCCCCTCCAGTGCAGGCTGGAAGCAGGGGAACGGAGACACAATCCTTTCAAAGGACAAGTATGGCTGCAGGTGATTTAGGGAGCCTCGAAAAGGGATCTGGATCCACCAATTTCTCTCAAAAGAGTATGAAGACTGGGAATTGGGTACAATGGAGGAGGGTGAGGTTGGCCAGGTGTTAATAATTGTTGAAGCTGGGGAGTGGGTATAAGGGGAATTCATTACATTATCCTCCCAACTTTTTGGATTTTTTTACTAGTCCATTTTGTGTGCCAATACTGGGACTTGAACTCAGGTCCTGGGAACTGTCTCTTAGGTTTTTTTTTTTTTTTTTTTTTTTGCTCAAGGTTGGTGCTGTAAGCTATAGCTCTACTTCTGTCTTTTTGGTGGTCAATTGGAGGCAAGAGTCTCAGACTTTTCTTCTGGGGCTGGCTTCAAACTGAGATCCTCTTGAGTAGCTAGGATTACAAACATGAGCAATGGGTGTCAAGCTTCCATAGTTTTTTTAATGGAAGAGCAATAGTAAACAGATACAGTCTTTGGGAGGGAGGATGGTACTAGGGTTTGATCTTATAGCCTTAAGCTTATTACACTGCCTCTACCATTTGATCTAGGCCTCCATCCCACCTCCCTGTATTGGTAGAGATTTTGTTGTTGGTTTTGTTGTTGGTTTGTTTGTTTGCTTTACAAACTTTTTTTGGATAGTGTCCCTTGCTTTTAACCAGGACCTCCTACCTACAGCCTCTCAAGCAACTGTGACTTTCGGCATGCACCATGAAGCCTGGAAATAATAGATACAATCTTAAAATACAGTGAAACAATTTTGTTTTTGTCTAATATCATAGTATATCCCACTGTCCTGAGGAGGTCTCCAAGCTGTGCTGATAAGTTTGGGACTATGATGTCTTACTGGAATGGCTGCCTTGCTTATGAAATGGCCTTTGAATGGCCACCAGGAATTTACACCCTTATTTAATGGTAGGGAGTTGCGAGAGTCCTAAGGACAGTATGTATTTGGGTCTCACAATCCGAACCTTTTTGTAAAATCTGAGCTAATGTCTTGTTGGTTTATTTTTGAAGCAGGGCTCTCCTTAGGTCATTAGGCCAGTTTAGGCTGGCCTCAAACTCCTACCTCAGCCTCTGGAGTGCTTGGATTACATATGTGTATGGCTTATGGTAATGGTTAATGTAAATTACAAATATAATAATTACAAAAAAGTGAGGGAGGAAAAGAAGAGAGGAATCAGCATTAAAATAGCAATGCTTAGCCAGGTGTAGTGGCTCATGCCTGCAATACCAGTTACTCTGGAGGCTGAGATCTGAGAATCACAGGTTGAAGCCAGCCTGGGCAAGAAAAGTCTCTGAAACTCTCATTTCCAATTAGTTACCAAAAAGCTGGGACTGTAGCTGGGGCTCAAGTGGTAGAGTGCTAGCCTTGAGCAAAAAGAAAAAACTTAGGGACACAATGCCAAGGCCCAGAGTTCAAGCCCCACGACCAAAAAACAAAAACAAAAATACTAAGGCACAGCACCCAGGCCCTGAGTTCAAGCCCCATGACCACCACAAATAAAAAAGCTATTTTTACAAAGCAGAAGTTTTGAAGTCCCAAGAATCTGCCTTAGAAGATGATATCTTAGCCCCAAAAGGCAGATCCAACCTCAAAGTCCCTTGTCTAGTCCTTCCTGAAGGCACAAGGTCAGCTTTTGTCTGTCTGTCTTTCTGTCTGTCTGTTTCAGAGCTCTTCTACATATCAGGCACTGTTCACACAGGTGTGAATAGAAGTTTGCACTTCTGGAAGGATGACAGTCATGGCTAGAGCCATGACAGCCCAAAGCCTAGCTCTGTAACCAGCAATCAGAATAAGCCTCAAAGAGGGCTCTTTGAGCTAGGTTTTGAGAAATAAATAGGAGTTCACCAGGAAGTGAGCAGGAGGAAGGGAATGCAAGGCAGAGGGAACTGCCATGACCAAGGTGAGAGGCATGAAAGGCCCTGGTGCTTTGTTGAGAGTGGTAAGGTGGACAGGGATTTGCAAAAGTCAGAGGAGAGCCATTGAGGATTTTCATCACTCATGAGACATGACCAGAGCATGTCCACTTAAACATGCCTGCTCTCACAAAGTCCTGTACTTCTCCTTTCTTTTCTGGCTCTCACAGACTGCCCATAACCCTGCCAGGCCTGGATCGAGCCAGAGGGAAGTAGCCAGGCTCCACAGCTTGGTTGGGAGGGCTGTCATGATGCGTAGACAGTAGGACACCATGCAGGCCAGCAAGCCTGTCAGGTGGATGTACCATCCACCTTTCCTGTTGCTTTTTGGGAGAATCATTTTATTTTGTGCCAATACTGAGGCTTGAACTCAGGGCCTGGGTGTCTGTCCTTTAGCTTTTTCATTCAAGGATAATATGTTCTATCACTTGAGCCACAGCTCCACTTCCATATTTTTGCTAGTTAATTGGAGAGTCTCAGACTTTCCTGCTCAGGCTGGCTTCAAACCCTGATCCTTAGATCTCAGCTTCCTGAGTAGCTAGGATTGTAGGTATGAGCTGCTGGTGCTTGGCTAGACCTCTCACTTCTAAACACCCACCTGACTGCTGATGTCCTCTCTCAGCGCTGGTCTCTGGGCCGTCCTGGCCTTCCTCAATCAGACTCTCCCTGAGTTTTCTTCCTGCCCAATTCTCCCACTTCCTGGCAGGAGGTTCTTCCCCTTCCCTGTGGGAAACATTGCGGGTGGATTTGCCCGGGGCCAGCCTCTCCTCACTTCCTAACCTCAGCCCTAGCTTTACCTCCTTCCAGGAAGCTGCTACTCCCAGCCTCTTCCTCCAGCTCTGCTGTCTCCTCTAAATTCCAGATTCTCTGCCCAACTGCCTACCTGACATCTCCTCCCTCTGAAAGGCGCCGTGTCGAGCTCTCGTCTTGATCTGCCCTGTCCAACCGTGCTAACACGTTCCTCTTCCTCTGCTCCCACTGCCATGCATTCAACATAAAAGCCAGAAACATGACCCCACCTGCACCACTCTAGCTGTACCCCTCAGCCGTACCATCTGACTTGTAGTGTCTCCCCTCTATGCCTCTCCTGCACCATCTCACCTGCACCATCTTACTTGTGTGCTTCACCTACGCCATGTCACCTGTGCATCTCCTGTGTCCCACCACACCTGCACATCCCAGCTGTATCCTGGTACCATCTCATCTGCATTCCCCCACCTGTCCTCACGCTTCCTCCCTGGCCACTTCCACTCCCCTTTACCCAGCATCCTCTCTCCTACCTCGATCGCCTATTCACATTGGTTTCTCTGCCCCTACTGCTACCTGTCAGATCTCAGCGCCAGGATCCCTTCCCTGGGGAAGGGTTGGCCGCCTCCTGACTTTCTTGCATCCCCCATTACAGGTGCTCAGAACATTGAGTGTCTGGCTGCCACAGCCCTTTGTCATGTTTGCAATTTAGCATTGCTTGATGAGATCATTTGAGCAATGCTCACCTCTCCTACTAGAAATAAACTCCAGAAGTGCTGGAACCTTGCCTCAAGGAACAAACAGTAAAAGATAAACAGATACGGAAAGGGCTTTGGAAATTGTGTCGTGCCGTGCAAATGCTGTGATGGCTTGGCCTTTGTAAGGTCTGAAGACATGGTGCTAGGGCAGGGGCTGCTTCTGTCCAGAGGGATGTGTGTGTGTGTAGGGGGTGTCAGTTATGTGATTTGAAGTGTGTAGATTTGTGTGGCTTCTTTTGGGGTGAAAGGAAAGATTGAGCAGGGAGAACGAAGCAAAAGGTGGGGTTTGTTCTATTTGGGATGGAGGGAAGGTCATATAGAGACATTGGTGTTCCCAGTTCACTCATCCTGTTGTACAGGCTGTTGACTACATGACTCTAGAAGGTACCACTCACACCCTAATCTAAGAGAATGTCACTCCCTAGACTTGTGCAGGATACAATTGATCTTGGTCATGTTCCTTTGTCTGACAGCTCCATGGTAAGGAATGACAGCAGCTAAAATGAACAGAATTTACTATGCAAGCACTTGGCATTCGTTTTTTATTTTACTAGGACCTCACATCAATCCTCTGAAATTGACATCTGTGTTTTGCACTTGGGGAAACTAAGGCTCAGATGAATTAGGTGGGTGGTCCTGGGTCATTCAGCCCAGGACATTCTTATTATGATGCCAGTCTCCATTGAGGGTGTGAGGAAAAGGGGTATAGGGAACCCCAAAATACTTGATTATAACTTTTTTTTCTTGTCTGGGGTTTGAACTTAGGGCCTGGATGCTATCCGTTAACTTTTTTCCTCAAGGCTGGTGCTCTACCACTTGAGCCACAGCTCTACTTCTGACTCTTTGGTGGTTGGTCTCCCAGACTTTCCTGCCTAGGCCTGCTTTGAGCTGAGATCCTCAGCTGAGCCCCCTGAATAGTCAGGCTTATAGGCCTGAGCAACCAGTGCTGAGCTCTGAGTATAATAATTGTTTCCATGTGTGTCTCTTTCCCCGTCATGGCTCTCTCCCACAGTTGGACAAGATGCTGGACCCACAGGTATGGCGAGAAGCAGCTACTCAGGTCTTCTTCGCCCTGGGACTGGGCTTCGGTGGTGTCATCGCCTTCTCCAGCTACAACAAGCAGGACAATAACTGCCACTTTGACGCTGCCCTGGTGTCCTTCATCAATTTCTTCACTTCAGTGTTGGCTACGCTGGTGGTGTTTGCTGTGCTGGGCTTCAAGGCCAACATCATGAACGAGAAGTGTGTGGTCGAGTAGGTGGCCTGTCCTCTCTGGTCCCTCCCTCCCCAGCCTACCTCATCAGGAGTGGGCGGGTGGGCTGTGTGGGGCAAGAGGCCTGGCATTAGGAAAGCATCATGTATCCCCAGCGCTGGCCCACAGGGCAGGCTCAGAGGTGTGGCCCATGGGGTCCTGCCTGTGTGCCTGCCTTCTTACCCAACCCTCTCCCCCATTGTGCTGTAGGAATGCAGAGAAAATCCTTGGGTACCTCAACTCCAATGTCCTAAGCCGGGACCTCATTCCACCTCATGTCAACTTCTCCCACCTGACCACCAAGGACTACATGGAGATGTACAACGTCATCATGACTGTAAAGGAAGAGCACTTCTCAGATCTGGGCCTGGATGCGTGCCTCCTGGAGGATGAGCTGAACAAGGTAGGAGGCAGGCTCTTCTACCCAGGACAGGCAGGAGCCCAGAGACAGGGTAGCTGGAGCTTGGCTTCAGAAAACCCATAGGGACTCACTAGTTTATGTCATGAGAAGGACCCTCTATGAGCTCACACAGAGAGAGAATGAGGATGTGTCAGCAGAAGCCCTTGCCATGAAGTAGCTTAAGACTAGACCAGGGGCCAAGGCAGGCCTATCCATCTCAGAGACAGTCAGTGTGAGTAACTTCCCTATTAATTGAGGGGACTTGTGTAGTGTCTGGTCCTGATATATATATATATATATATATATATATATATATATATATATATATATATAATCACTGCTCATGATGCATGAGGCACGGGTTTGTGTTCCTGTCTGTCCTTTGTGCTCCAGCTCCAGGTCTAGGAGGTGAACATTAATATCATCCCTTGGTTTTAGCCATGAGTAGCCTATAGGTAGGAGTTTGGTCAAGATCTCACAGCTACTAAGTGGACAAATACAAAGATGAATTAGACAAAGCATCCACTAGTGGCTCACACCTGTCATCCTAGCTACTCAGGAGGCTGAGATCTGAGGCTCGCGGTTCAGTGCCAGCCTGGGTAAGAAAGTCTGTGAGAATCTTATCTCCGGTTAACCCTGAAAACTTGGAAGTATTGCTGTGACTCAAGTGGTAGAGTGCTAGCCTTGAGCAAAAGAAGCTCAGGGATAGCACCTAGGCCCTGAGTTCAAGCACAGGGACTGTCACCAAAAATGAAAATTAAAAACAAAATGAGGGCTGGATATGTGGCTTAGTGGTAGAGTGCTTGCCTAGCATGCATGAAGCCCTGGGTTCGATTCCTCAGTACCACATAAACAGAAAAAGCTGGAAGTGACGCTGTGGCTCAAGTGGTAGAGTGCTAGCTTTGAGCACAGAGAGGCTCAGGAACAGTGCCCAGGCCCTAAGTTCAAGCTCCAGGATTGGTGAAAAATGACTGTTCAGTCAAATTATATGGGTAACAGGATAGAGAAACCCACAGGGTCCTACTTGTAGCAGGCTCCCATAGCTTGGCCCAACCTTGCCCTTCTTTATGGGACTAGAAGCTTCTCTAAGCAATGTCTGAGCTCCATTAAACAGAAGGAGCCACTTCCCACATCCTTGACCCTTCCTAGGTGATCAAGACCAAAGGAGCCAGGCACTGGTGGCTCACTCCTGTAAGCCTAGCTACTCAGGAAGCTAGAATCTGAGGATCACAGGTTGAAGCCAGCCCAGGCAGAATAATTTGAGACACTCATATCTCCAGTTAACCAGCAAAAAAGCTGCGAGTGGAGGTGTAGCTCAAGTGGTAGAGTACCAGCCTTGAATGAGAAAGCCAAGGGCAAGCTCAAGGTCCTGAGTTCAAGCTTCAGTACTGGTACAGAAAATGAAAATAGCTAAGGTGCTCAATTTGGGAATCCATCGCCTGGGTTCTTCCCAACAGCATTAAAAACCTCTCCTTTCTGTGTTCCATAAACATTCCGCACCCTCTTTGGGATGGCCTGCTCCTCTGAGTAAAACTAGAATTATAGCAGATTTTTCATATACTACAACCTTGATCAAATCCAATTGGCAGGAATTACATGCTCAGACGGAGGTGTGTGTTCCCTCGAAATCACAGGAGAACGTGTAAGGCAGTGAGTGTGTGCTGTGGCCTCGTGCCCTGGAAGCAGGACCCAAGCATTCAAGCTGTTCTTGAGCTATCTGGTGGCTTAATTAAGCCCTAGACCAGCTTCACCAAAGACCAATCAAATCGCTGTGATGGAGCGCTAAAAGCTGCTACAGGGCAACTGTCCGAATGTCAGATGTTGGATGGCCAGCAAGGTTGGAGCAATCAAGGAAGACATCTTAGAAGAAGTGGTTGTGCTGGGCATTTCTAGACATGAGCCTCTTCCCTTGAATCCCCAAGGTCTCCGTACCACCTGTGGATCCTAGACCCCTGCAGGGGAATTCCTGGTACTTCTATTCTACCTGGAGATTCCAGTGCCTCGGGATTCCCAACCAACAGGCTGAGATCCAATCAATGGGATCCAGGTTTGGGGCGGGGGGACAGAGAGCAATGATTCCTAAAAGCCCCAAGGGCAGAGGGAAGGAAGCAGGGGCTTCCGGGGTGTGGGCGGGCCTTGAACCTTCACTCTCCACTCTACCCTCAGTCTGTACAGGGCACAGGCCTGGCCTTCATCGCCTTCACGGAGGCCATGACACACTTCCCTGCCTCTCCATTCTGGTCTGTCATGTTCTTCCTGATGCTCATCAACCTGGGTCTGGGCAGCATGATCGGAACCATGGCGGGCATCACCACGCCCATCATCGACACCTTCAAGGTGCCCAAGGAGATGTTCACAGGTAAGACCTGTGGCTGCCCACGTACCGGACAGTCAGGTGGACTGGGGAAATATCAGGTTCTCCCTGGGCTGTGCCTTCTCTCTGGGGATACAGCTGGGACCTATCTGTGAGCCTGGGCCACAGCCGGAAGGAAAAATCTGGAAACTGGAGTCAAACCCGAGTCAGGAGGTGGCCTATTTCTTGGGTTCACTTGCCCTTCTGGCTGAGGCCCTGTTGGCTCATCTTGGGCAGGGCTCAGCACCGGCTCACACCCTGCTCCACCCTCTTAGCTCCAGCCCCAGTTCCTTTGGACCCTGGACCCTGCTAAGTATATCTCGGGTCCCATGCAGAACTCCTTCCCACTGTTACCCTCAGGCAGGGAGTACCTTATGGTTCTCAATGAGGAAACGGAGGTAGAGACAGAGATCCAGCGAATCATTTCAGTTCAATGGCGTAATTAAGTGGAATTGAGCCAGGGATGAGGGAGATAGGAGAATCTGGGCCTTCTTTAAGAATCCCTCCTACCCAGAAGGGGGGCTCAGAACCCCAGCATTGAGCATCCTCCAGTAGAGCTGTCCCCAAGGGAGCGGGAATGCTAGCCTCTTGCCCACCCTGCACCTTTGCCCCCACACCGGCCTCCCGGCTCTCTGTAGTGGGCTGCTGTGTCTTTGCATTCTTCGTGGGGCTGTTGTTCGTCCAGCGCTCCGGAAACTACTTTGTCACCATGTTCGATGACTACTCGGCCACCCTGCCACTCACCGTCATCGTCATCCTTGAGAACATTGCTGTGGCCTGGATCTATGGAACCAAGAAGTAAGGGAGACACGGGGAGAGGCATGGGGGAGGGGGGGAAGGAGAAAGGAAGCAGGAGGCAGGAGGCAGGCTTAGTCTCACATGACTTCCTGGAGGGTCCTGTATTCTAGACCTGCTTGTGAATGGAGCAACAGACCATAGACTCTGGGAAACTGAAGCCTAGAAAGAGGGAATGACTGACATAAGCCATTAGCTAGTAAAAGAAATGTGCTGAGGATCTATGAGTCCTGGGTTCAAGTCTACTCCCAGCCTAAATTGCCTTAAAAAACCTTGGCCTCTGTCCTAGGTACCAACTCTCCAGAATCCAGTTCAACTTGCCCTCAAGAACTTATGGAGTAGCCGGGCACCAGTGGCTCATGCCTATAATCCTAGCTACTCAGGAGGCTGAGATTTGAGGATGGTGGTTCAAAGCCAGCCTAGGTAGAAAAGTCAGTGAGACTCTTATCTCCAATAAACTACCAAAAAATGCCAGAAATGGAGCTGTGGTTCGGGCAATAGAGAGAGTGCTAGCCTTCAGAAAAACAACAAAAACAACAAACTCAGGGGCAGCACCCAGGCTCTGAGTTCAAGTCCAGGACCACCATAAGTAAATAGTAAAAATAACTAACGAACTAACTTGTAAATCTCAGTGGCTATGATTTCCAAGGGTGGTTTGGGCCCAAGTTTGGAGTCAGGCAGGGTAAGATATTCAGTGATGAGGTCTGGTAAGGATGGGTCTGGTCTCATGGCCTGATCTGAGGACGGACTTCACTTACCATCAGTGCTCAGCCTTGTCCCCCCTGTTCCCACAAAGCTCTTTCTACCAACGCAGCTCAGCTCAGCATTGTCTGTGGCCACTCTTTCCTTGTTCTCAGCAATGACTGGGACTTCCAGTGACCCCTCAACCCTGACACTTCCTAGATAGTCTTGGAATTGGGCTATTCTCACAGGAGTCACTTGCATATGAAAAGGGGGACCCCCTGTGTCTGCCCTGTGAACCAGGGCTGGAAGACACTGCTAGAAGGATTCTAACTCTGGGTGCAAATGGACCCTACCTGGTGCCATTCCCATTCTCAGTATATCTTTTTTTTAAAGGTGTGTGCTAATACTAGGACTTGAACTCAGGGCCTGGACACTGTCCTTCAGGTTTTTTCTGCTCAAGGCTGGCATTCTACCACTTAAGCCACAGCTCCACTTCCAGTTTTTTGTTGGTTAACTGGAGATAAGAATCTCATACACTTTTCTGCCTAGGCTGGCTTTGAACCATGACCCTTGGATCTTAGCCCCCTGAATAGCTAGGATTGCAGGTGTGAGGCACTGGTATCTTGCAGAGGATCATTTTAATGTGTTTTGTGATAGGTCAGCAGGCTTGAACTAAGAACCTGGACATTGTCCCTGAGCATTTGTGCTCAAAGCTAGTGCTCTACCACTTTGAGCCACAGCTCCACTTTCCATTTTCTGGTGGTTAATTGGAGATAAGTCTCAGACTTTCCTGTCTGGGATGACTTTGAACTGCAATCCTCAGATCTCAGCTTCCTGAGTCACTAGGATTACAGATGTGAGCCACCAGCACCTGGCAACAGTATCGTTTTCATTGATTGTTTAGTGGTACTGAGGCTTTAACTCATGAGTTTGCATTTTCAAGGAAAGTGCTCTACCTCTTCAGCCCCACCTTCAGCCCAGAATATCATTTCTAAATGCATAACATAAAATATATAGGATTTTATAGGAAAGTAATCACATAAAAAACTATTGTTTAATATGCAGAATAATAAAGCACGTTTACTTTATTTTTATTGCCTTAAGTTATAAGATCTGTTTGTGGATCTAGTACCAAACATGATTTCAAAGAAGTGATGAATATGAATGTTTTAGATACCTTCAATAACTATCAGGCAGTATGAAAATACGTGATTTCATCTATTGGTGACCGAGTTCTATCTATCTTTAACACTCATGATTGCTTACATTTGTAATAGACTGAATTGCCTGATTTCAGGTAGTGTAATTTAGGGGAAGATGAGTGTTGTATGCTTTATGACCTACCTGCCTCTTGCGATTCTTAGCAATTCTAGACCTTGAGGTGAGAAAACTGGATGCTAAGAAGGTGCACCGCTGTATCTTCTCCAGTAGGGGGAGTCAAGAGCCATGCAGCATGTGCTCCAGTGAACACAAATTCTCTAGTGCCCTTACCCATCCTCCACCCAGGGCAGGTCTGACGGGCTGTATCAAATCCTTGGGTGGAATATGGTTCCAGGTAGAGCAGAGCCTCCAAGAGTCCACCCAGGCCTCACACTATGAGCATTGAAGGTGAGGCCTACAAAAACGCCTGGGAGGAGCCAAGGCAGCTGGTTCACACATATAAACCTAGGTGCTCAGAAGGCTGAAATCTGAGGACTGAGGTTTGGAGCCAGCCCAGGCAGGAAAATCTGAGAAACTTTTATCTCCAATTAATCACTAAAAAAAAAAAAAGGTGTGGCTTAAGTGGTACTTCATCAGTCTTGAGTGAAAAGATAAGGGATCATGCTCAGGTCCTGAGTTCAAGCCCCAGTACTGGCACAATAAAACAAAACAAAACAAAATGTAAAGTATAGTAGCATGTCAGCCTTGAAGGAAAAACCTAGAAAGGGTACTGGTGGCTTATATTTGTAATCCTATCTACCTGAAAGGACTGAGATCTAAGGATCATAGTTCAAAGCCAGCCCAGGCAGGAAGGTTTGTGAAACTTATTTCTAATTAATCAGCAAAAAAAGCCAGAAATGCAGGCGTGGCTCAAGTGGTAGAGTGTCAGACTTGAGTGAAAAAGCCAAGTAGGAGTAGAAGCCCCTGAGTTCAAGCCCCCAATATGGGCACAAAATAAGAATAGACTGGAATAGCCTAGGAGAATAAAATCGAATGGCATAGAAAAGCCTAGAAGGAACTAGTCAATGAAGGCTTTTTAGTAGAGGTGGCCGGGGGTCAGGGGGGCGTGGTGGTAAAGGTGCCCTCTGCTATGCCTGGCAGGTTCATGCAGGAACTGACGGAGATGCTGGGGTTCCAACCCTACCGCTTCTATTTCTACATGTGGAAGTTTGTGTCTCCCCTATGCATGGCTGTGCTCACCACAGCCAGTATCATCCAGCTGGGGGTCACACCCCCAGGCTACAGTGCTTGGATCAAGGAGGAGGTAAGTGGTGGGGACTAGAGATCTCAGAGGCATGGACACCTTCTCAGGCCTTTAATACAACAGGATATACCTTTATGGAGCAGAAACTCTGTGCTAGGCCCTGTCAGGGGCTGTGCATACCAAGCCTGTCATCTGTACATTCACCCTGAGCAATGGCCTGATCCCTACGGCACAGATGGGGAAACTGAGGCTCACTACAGGTCTTTCAAACCCTTAGTTTCTCTCCATGTCTATGGAGATGACTGAGATAGCTAAACCAAGATGAGGGTGAGTTCAAGTCCAGTAGTGCCCCAGAGCCACTGACCTGCTGATGCCTGGTTAGGGTGATAGGAGGGGAGAGGAGTGGCAGATCGTGGTTGAGGGCAGGAAGAGGGCTGTCTTGCAGACCTGGTTGAGGTGGGGGGTGGCAGGGAAGTGTTTGCCATCACTGTACCGGCAGCAGCCCTTACCACTCAATCACCCTCAGGCTGCAGAGCGCTACCTGTATTTCCCTAACTGGGCCATGGCTCTCCTGGTCACCCTCATCGTCGTGGCAACCCTGCCCATCCCTGTGGTGTTCATCCTGCGACATTTCCACCTGCTGTCCGATGGCTCCAACACCCTCTCCGTGTCCTACAAGAAGGGCCGCATGATGAAGGACATCTCAAACCTGGAAGAGAACGACGAGACCCGCTTTATCCTCAGCAAGGTGCCCAGCGAGGCGCCCTCCCCCATGCCTACCCACCGCTCCTATCTGGGACCCGGCAGCACATCACCCCTAGACACCAGCGGCAACCCCAACGGACGCTATGGAAGCGGCTACCTCCTGGCCAGCACCCCTGAGTCAGAGCTGTGACCACTGCCCCCAACCAGTCCATTTCCCCCCCCATGCCCACCCATCCTGCCCATTTGTCTGGGCCTGCTCTCTTCCTCCATGGTGGCCATCAGGTCCAGGCCAGGCCCTCTGCCAAGGACAGAGGGTCTAGCTTGCTCATTCTCGACCCTAGTCCCAGCACTCTGCTCCCTTGGTTTGAGCAGGGAGGCTGGGGACAACTCTATCCCCTACTTCTTACCCTTGAGAACCTCTCACCAAATTGCAGCCATGTCTGGATTCCCAATAGGGAATCCTCCTGTAACCTGCCACCCGCAGTTTTGAGGTCTGAGGACTGGTCCCCTCATGTGGTCACATGATCATGGGAAGAGGCACCAGCCAACCCAGACTGGGCGGCTTCTGAGCCAGGAGGCTGCCTTGGTGATCCGGGGGGAACCCATGTGCCAGGACTCAGGGCTCAGACTTGGTAGGAGGTATACAGAAGCTTCTTAACTCTGTCTGGTGGGGTAGGTGTAACCCTTTGGCTTGAGCATCCATCTTGGCTGCCGAGAGGCCTCCTTGGCCTCCTGGCTTTAGCTGGAATCTTTGGGGGTTATTGCTCTTATTGAGGTGGCTAGAGTATGTTCCTTCATCCCACCTAGAAAGACAACAACTAGGCCCAGAACCTTCCCACCTAGATTAGGGTTCAGCCATCTCCTGGTCCCCTTCCACCCAGCCTGGACCCCCAGCCTGGTGGCCTTTGCCTCTTTCCTCAAGAGAGAAGGGGACCAGAGCACAACTTGACAGTTTCCAGCACAATCTCGATGGTTTGGAGCACAATTGAAGCACACTCCCCCCTCCCCCGACCTGGGGCCTCATTTTTCCTCTCGTGGCGGATTCTCCCTTAGAAGTTCAGGGGCTCTTAACCAGGAAAACTTGTTTCTGGGGGGAGACAGGTCATTTTGGCGCTCCTCTGGGCTGCCATTCACTCTCCCTGTGGCACACACACACATCTTGTGCAAACACCCTGGAAAGCTTTCCCAAGCCTCCCTGGCCTGTGGTGGGCTGTATCACATACAGTGCTACAAGACAGAGCCTCTGTCCTGCAGGAGGCTGAAGCAAATGGCAGGATCCCCCAGCCGCCATGTTCAAGACTTCCCCCCCCCCCCGAGTATTCTCAGAGTACAGGACCTGACTGGAGAATAAGTGTCCGTGGATGGATGGATGGATGGATGGATGGATGGATGGAAGACATGTTCCATCTTTGAGAGTTCTGGTTTGCAGGGAAGAAATAGGTCTGGGACACCTTCATGGAGGGTCCTGAGTCATTTTAGTGACACCCCCCCCCCACCAACTGCTCTCAGGACTAGGAGGAACAGAGCAGGCTCAGGTCCCCCCTTTAGCCATGGGTCCTCTGGTTACCCCCCTTCTTAGGTGGGGGAGAGGGGCATTTCCCCCAACCAGCCCTCCCTCACACCTCTCATTTCTAGCTCTCCCAATCCCACCTATCCCAGCGTTTGAGAGGAGCCCAGATCTTCCAAAGGGATGAGCTTTGGGGGGTACAGAGACCTACCATCAACACGCCCCCCCCTCACCTAACAATACCTTCTACCGGGCTCCATGCCTAGCCCTAAGCAGAATTAGCAGCAGGAAAACCAGGCCCCAGGAGAAGACTTCCCTATCTACCCTCTTCTCTCTATGCTATTTCTATTGTACATTCAATCTGTATATGTGGGTGTAAATGCTGTGAAATGACAAACCCAATATTATACTGTGGCTGGTGGACTATTTTCATCCTCAGTGCTGTACAGATCTATTTTCATTGTATATTTGATATATTTTTAATTTTGTAGCGTGGCTGGGCTAAGCCCCAGCCTGCAAGTCTGCAAGAGGGGGCTGAGCTGGGGCTGTCTGCTTTGTTGTGAGCTCAAGTAGTGTTCATTGTAGCCTTTTGCTGTAGGCCAGGCCTTGTCTTGGCTCAGTCTTTCCTGTGTGTTTGTAGGGCTCAGAGTTGTGTGTGTGTGTGTGTGTGTGTGTGTGTGTGTGTGTGATGTATATACACGAGTGTGAGTGTGTGTAAGGTGCTGATTTGTGACCCTCCCAGTGTTTCCCATCTTTTGGAAGCCCAGGCTGCCTCTCTTCCCTCTCCCTCAGCTTTATGGATAAGGCATGTGTCTCTTGCTGGTGATTCATCATCTTTATACCTCTTGTGAGAAGGAGGGCCTTGGGGAGAGGGAAGCCCCCCCTCTCAAGTTAATTGTCCAGGCAACTCTTTGCTTTTCCCACTGTGGTCACAAGCTCTTGGGCAGGAAAAGTACTGGATGTCTTAGGATGGCTTCGTACAGCACCTCTGCCCTATACCTGTCCTTGAGATGATTCTCAGAGTTGAGAAAGGAACCGCTGTCCTATGAAACCTTTGCTGCCTCCACAGGCCATCAAGGGCAGGTAGGGTCACAGGGCAGGTGAGGCCCCAGTCCCGCTTCTCTGCAGGAAAGAGATGGGATAGGCCCCATATCCCAGCACAGGGCCCCCACTTCCACTGCTTTGGAGATTTGGGGCAGAGCTGGGGAATGCCAGTAAGAGTCTCCTCCCCTCTCTGTCCTCAACCTCAATTACCAGCTTCTTGCTCAGGGAGCGTTCTACCCTCTCTCCTGAGGTATCATGACACCTGAAGCCCAGATGAGGGACAGACAGGTGGGGCACACAAGGTAAGATAGGCGCGGTTGGTTTCCGCCCTACAGAATCTGCAGGGGCTGCTGCTTGCTCAGTGTGGGAAGAGGCCCCCCAAGTCAGCCTGCATAAGCCATGAGTCTGGGGGCACCAGGGCCCACGCAGGCCTGCAGTATTACCCGGCAGGGAGTTTCCCCTCTGCCCATCCTCACAGCCGCACATTCCCCGCTAGAGTCCTCCCCACTGTGAAAAAGAAGCGAGACCGAACAGGTTGGAATGCACCTGACACCCTGCACACACCCCTGGGTCCCTCCACTAGGCCCTGAAATGTGGGAGATGTGTCCCCTTCACAGGGCCCAGTGATGGAGGCTGAGAGAGGAGGGCCCAGGGTCCCCTCTCACAGAAAACCCTGCTTTGTATAGACCCAAGCACACATACCAGGCAGTCACTTCCCGTCCTGGTACAAATTTAGAACAGTTCAAGTCTATGTGTGCCATGCTGGTCAGAGCCCTGGGTCCAGAACCCCTCAGCCCAGGGGAGGGGTGGAGTATTGTCACCCCCCCCCAGGGCCACACCTTCCTCTCTCTCCAATCCTGGTGTACAATAAAGTGTCTGTTCTTACCACATATCCTTGCATTTTTCTTTTCTTTTTTCAATTTGTTGATACTGGGGCTTGAACTCAGGGCTTGGGAAATCGATCCTTCCGCTCAAGGATGGTACTGGACCACTTGAGCTACATCTTCACTTCCTTTTTTGCTGGTTAATTGGAAGTAAGAGTCTCATGGACTTTTCTGCCCTAGGCTGGCTTCAAACCATGATCCTCAGATTTTACTCTTCTAAGATCTAAGGTGATAGGTCTAAGCCACCAATGCCTAGCTCCTTCTGCATTTCTTATTCAAGTTGTTGGAGTTAGAAGAGAGGATGGGGTGAGGCAAAAGTCCTGAGCAAAACTTTGGGGTGAAAGTTTGGTCTGGGATGGGCAGACAGCACTCCTAAGGGTGCTGGCTGAGATGTTTGGAAATGGACATATGTATTTTTTTTAAGGCAATGCCCTTAGATAAGCACATATTTGTGGTGGGCCTCTTCTCCACGTGTCTATCCTTCTGAGATCTTTCTAGCAGTTCTCTCAGAAAGATATTTCTGGTCTGGATTTTTCCAGGTGAGGAAAATGGGTCCCTGTCTGATGTGAAGATAGTGTATACTAGTCTCTTCAGGGCTGTGCAGGGGACATCCCTACCCTGCTTGGATGCTATACCTAGCCACTCTGTAAGGGCGGAGTGCTGAAGCACCAGTGTCTGGAGGTCTTAGAATACACACAGGGAGGTAGAAACCTCAGTGATGGGGTCCGGGGAGAGGCGGGGAGTTGGCAGGTACAAGTCCATGTTCTAAGTTCTGAGAATCACCCTTCATTTCTGGTTAGCTATCTCTATTAGAAACTTTACGATGAAGTATAAGCTATGATATCACTTACTTTGGCAAATTTCAATCACAAATATCACTGAACACTGAGCTCCATAAAAGTGGGATGGACTGACGGCATCAGCGGCCCTACTTCCTGCCTACCTCAAGAACAGATGCCCCAAGAGAGGAAGCCCCATTCCCCCCCTATCCCATTCCAGTCTGGAAGGTCTCCGAATGCTGTGTGATTTTAGACGCAACCAATGACCCCCCCCCACACACACACACAAGGATTCTTTCAGGGTTTATTTTGTTTTGTTTTTCCCTTGCCATCCAGAAAAAAAGTGTTGTTCCAGGCACAGCCACCAGATGGCAGAAAACCCTTTCTGTCCAGATCTCAGTGCCCCACCCCCATTCCCATCCTCTTCCACTCTGTCACTCCTTTGAGGGTTATTCATTGAACAAACATTTCACAGAGGCTTGCTTTAGGTGTCAGAAGATAATCAAATCAGCCCCACTGACCTGAATTTTGCTGAGTTTTGTTCTGCCCTGTGACTCCAAATCTTGCCAGTACTTAGAGTACTGCTCCAGTACTTAAAAAGAAAAAAAAAAAAGTCACTTTGGCAGAAGGTAATGTTTATGGTTGAAATGCAAGATCTCCCCCAAGGAAGGGCACATGGGCCCTCAAAGACACAACATAATAAAAAGGCTTCAGTGGGGAGCTCAGGAGTCAGACTCCCCAAGTACGAGTTCAAATATAAATGCAAGCTGAGTCTTGTGTTTCCTAGAAGACCTTGGGTAAATTACTTAACCACTCTATTTAAATGTCCAAGTCTATCAGATAGTGATAACAGATAGATTGGATGAGAAAATGTATGTTGGTCCAGGCTGAGTTCCGAGTCAACCCAGATTCTAGTGGCTAAAATAACTATGATTTTATGGGTGAGGAATTTGGGCTTGGATAATTTGAGCAATTCTTTTGGTAGCAACTGAGGTTGCTCAGTGATATTCAACAGGTGGACAAGCTGCTCTGGAGGAGATCTGAGGACTGTGATTCCAAGCCAGCCTGGGCAGAAAAGTCCATGAGACTCTTATCTCCAATTAGCCAGCAAAAAAGCTGGAACTGGAGGTGTGCCTCAAAAGGTGAAGCATCAGCCTTGAGCAAAAAAGCTAAGCAAGAGCTTGAGGACCTGAGTTCAAGCTCCAATATCAGCACCAAGGAGGGGGTGGGGGAAAGAGACCAGAGAGAGAGACAGAGAGTGAGAGAGATGGGGACTGAGAAGAAGTAGAAGCTGCTGGTTTCTTAAGGCCTAGGCCTAGGAAATAACCCAGTATCACCTCCACTATTAGTTTGTGGGTCACAGAATTTTTCCAGATCTAAGGAGAAGGCACTGAATTGGTTTGTAGATTGAGAGGGAGGGAATTGTGCCCAGGTAATGAGCCTCTTCTAGGGTCTTTCTCATCCATCATTGACACCTGTGGGGAAGCTCTAGCTGAAGATGTGCCTGCAGGTCAGTTCTGAGAGTTGGTGAGCAGCTACATTTGCATCCCTGAATGGAGGAATTGGATGGGGAGGGAGATGAGAGGGACACGCAGAAAGATATGAGAGACAGCGGCTTCTGCCTCATGCTTACCTCAGTGATGAGTGACAGACAGTCATTTTGGTCATGAATCATGAGTCTGTCACTTACCTTGGGCAACACAACCCTGCATTTTCTAATCTGTAAAACAAAGATGTCCATAAAAATGTTTTCCCAGAGGAGATGCTATAAGGGATAAATGAACTGCTCTTGCTAGAATACAGTAAAGAATTATTTCCATATAGGAATATAATTGGTGCTCATTAAATATCTTACCTTCTTCTCTCTTGATAACCCTGGTTGGGCCCATGGGCATGTTTCACGCTGAAGTCCGCATCTTTCCATCACCCATGCAATGAACCAGCTGGCCTTCTAGAGCTTATTTATTTATTTTATGCCAGTATTGGGGCTTGAACTCAGGGCCTGACTGCTGTCCCTTAGTTTTTTCTGCTGAAGGCTGGCATTCTACCACTTGAGTCACAGCTTCAGTTCCGGCAGCTTCTTGCTGGTTAATCAGAGATAAGAGTCTCATGGACTTTCCAGCTCAGGCTAGCTTTGAACCCTGATTTTTCAGATCTTAGCCTTCTCAGCAACTGAAATGACAGGTGTGAGTCACCAGCGCCTGGCTGTTAGTTTGTTTTCCAGAAAAGGTCCCGCATCAGGAAATGAAACGTAGGCCTCTCCACTTGATTCTGCATGAACACGCGGCTCTTTTGAATGGCCCAGTATGGCAGCAGTGGTGCTATGTGGCTTCCACCGCTGGGTTAGCAAGGGCTTTGACCCTGCATGCAGTGTTCTAGAGATACTGAGTCTGGGGGAAGCCAGTTTTGAGGTAAGAAGTCCAACACTCTTCAGTTGCCATGCTAGAAGCTCTGTGCTTGCAGGTGCTGGAGTTGAAAGCTTTAGCTGAGCCCCCAGCCAGCAGTCCGTGTCAACTGCCAGCCACATCAACACGCCATAGGAAACGTTCAGAACAGCCGAGCTTCAGAGGTTTGCAGCCTCTGCTGACATGCGAGTGCAGCCACATGAGGGACTCTAAGCAAGAACTGTCAGAGTGAGTTAGCTTTCCCTGGCTGTGATCAAAATTCCTGAGAGGACAACTCAAGAGGGAGGAATCGCTTACTTTGCTTGCACATTCAGACAGATCTGTCCCTGGTCCCTTGATCGCAAGTTGCTGGGCTATATGGAGGGAGTGCATAGCATAGTGGACCACTCTATAATGGCCAAGAAGCAGAAAGAGAGGAAAGGCCAAGGGATGAGGTATAACCTTGAGAAGTATACCTTTGGGCCCTAATTCCTCTATCTAGTCCCAAAATGCCCTCACCAGCTAGAGCCCCTGAGCCTGTGGGAAATCCTTTATACTCAAACTATAGCATTACATTCCTCCCCTGCCCCCAAATTCATGGCTAGCTTATAGATACATTTAGACCATCTCCAGGAGTCCCTAAATCCTTCACGATTCCAACATTGTTCAAAAATCTTCTACGTGGAGAACCTCTACTAAGACTCAAGGCAGTGTGTGTGTGTGTGTGTGTGTGTGTGCACGCACACACACACACATATAATGGTCCTGGTGCTAGAACTCAGGGTCTGGGCACTGTCCCTGAGCTTTTGTGCTTAAGCCTAGTGCTCTACCACTTGAGCCACAGCTCTACTTCTGGCTTTTCTGGGGTGATTAATTGGATGTAAGAGTCTCACAGACTTTCCTGGTGGGGCTGGCTTTGAACTTCAGTCCTCACCTCTCAGCTACTGAGTAACTAGGATTATAGGAGTGTAACACCAGCATACTGCTCAAGACCATTTTTTAAGCTATGGATTTCCTATAAAATTAAAAAGAAAGTTATATATTTCCAAGAGAAAACATTTTCATCCTACAAGGGATGAACTGAGTATACAAAGGAGGGATGAGATCAAAGAAAGATGGAAACCTAGGAGGGCAAATATTAAGTCCTGTACCACCATGTCTGGCCTCTGGGATTCATGATGGCACAATTGAACTCCAGTGGCCTTGGGCAGCACTACTTTTGATCTTGCAATTTTCAGCCTACATGCCCTCTCTCTTGGGCTGGATGCTTAGCTTTTCCAGGAAGACATTTCACATTGCTGGCATTACCAGTGTTCTAGGGTCTCAGTCGAAGCGTAGGCTTCATGCTCACAGATTTGAGCACTGCCCTCTCAGAGGATGTCTGCAGGGACATCCTAGTCTCTCAAGCCTTTCTTTGAAACCTGGCTGGAAGCCTCATGACCCATAATTCTTGCATGTTGCATGCCTGCAAACCAGCATCTTGTGAAAGCTGTCAGTCAACTCAAGCAGTATCTAGGCCTCCTTGGTCCATAACTTCAATGTTCTCAATGCCTGGGTGCAGATAGTGAAAGAAATCCTGGGGAGCCAACTTCCTAGCCAGCCATATGTCAGCAGGGTCCTGAAAACACATTCTTTTCAAGGCAAAGCCTTTCCAATGAGTTGTACTCTTTCATAGCCAGTGGCAGTTGGCGTCTGGCCAATTCCTGAGATACCCTCAAAGCCTCTTACCTATTATACCACTGCAAAGTATTTAATTTTTTAACTGTATTTTTTTGTATTTTATTTTTGGTACTAGGGATTGAATCCAGGACACTGTATTTGCTAGGCAAGTGCTTTGCCACAGAGCTACATCCCAGCCCAGTCCTTGGATTTTGTTTTGTTGAATAGTATTAATCTTTTCAGAAACCAAGACTTCCTCAGCCCCAACTTTACACTGGATTTTCTAACCAACTGCAAGTTTTTCAAGTCTTTCTGCTTTGCTTTTTTTGCTTCTGTAAACAGCAGTTAGAAACAACCATACTACACCCCAAACGCTACATTACCTTGAAATTTCCCTCAGCAGATTAGTTCGTCTTTAAACTCTGCATCCCATAAAAATCTCAAGATGTAGACAAAATATAGACAAGTTCTTTGCTAGAATGCAACATGACTGGTCTCTAATCCAGTTCCCAATAGAGTCCTGTTCCTGTCAGAAACCTCATGAGCAGTCTGCACTGTCTGCATTCCTATCTTCTGAGGTCCCACAAAACCACCCATTAAACTGAGCAAACAGCACCTCTAGCCTGCACCTCCAAACTCTTCCAAATTCCTCCCACAAGCCAATTCCAAATGCTGCTGAGCCCCACTTCTCTGCAACCAATTTTCTGTTAGATTTTTTTTGTCACAATGACAAAATAGCTGACAAAAAAAAGAAAACCTCAAGGGAATAAGGTCTTTTCTCCTTTGTGTGAACTCAGGGCCTAGGCATTGTCCCTGAACTCTTTTGCTCAGGGCTAGCACTCTACCACTTGAGCCATAGCTCCACTTCCAGCTTTTCTGGTAGCTAATTAAAGGTAAGAATCTCATGGATTTTCCTGCCTGGATTGGCTTGATGATTCTCATATCTCAGCCTCCCAAGTATTACAGGTATGAACCATTGGGGCCAGCTAGAGGGTTTATTTTATTAATATCAATTAATTTATGACCATCCTGGAGATTGAACTCAGGGCCTGGGTGCTATCCTTTAGCTTTTTTTGCTAAAGGCTCGTACTGTGCCACTTGAGCCACAGCTTCACTTCTGGCTTTCTAGTGGTTCCTTGGAGATAAGAGACTCACAGGCTTTCCTGCCTAGGCTGGCTTCAAACTATGATCCCCAGCCTCCTGAGAGCAAGGGTTACATGTGTGAGCCACTGGCATCAGGCACCTGGCTCAGGTCAGGCAGGTGTCTCTGCTTTGTGGAAGCAGTCATGATGTGGCTTGAAGTGTTCCTATCACCACTGG
Source organism: Dipodomys ordii (assembly GCF_000151885.1). Lineage (NCBI taxonomy): Eukaryota > Metazoa > Chordata > Mammalia > Rodentia > Heteromyidae > Dipodomys > Dipodomys ordii. Next base: position 825,663 of record NW_012267362.1, on the reverse strand, counting down.
CAGGCATGCTGGCCCACATGGGAACACACTTAGGAGATGGGAAGAGTATGACTCATGCAATAGCAAACCAACCATTTTGAAGATTATGTTATAGCCAGGCACTGGTGGCTCACACCTGTAGTCGTAGCTACTCAGGAGGCTGAGATCTGAGGATCATGGCTCAAAGCCAGCCCCAGGCAGGAAAGTCTGTGAGACTCTTATCTCCAATGAACCACCAGAAAACTAGAAGTGGAAATGTGATTCAAAGTGGTAGAATGCTAGCCTTGAGCAAAAGAGCTCAGGGACAGTGTTCAGGCCCTCAGTTCAAGCCTCCTGACACACAAAAAAGATTATGTCATGTCTTCTTACAAATGTGTATTATAACATACACAGGTATCAACACATTTACCTACAACAAACTGACTAAAGGATGGTACATTTAGGAGAGGAATCCAAAAATGTAACTCCTCTGAACAACTAATGGACTATTTATCAAAATGAATGCTAGAAAATGGAAACATGTTTTTGGAGATTGGCAAAGGGGTGGGGATGGGGACACTGGAATGGAGGGAGGAAAGGTTAGCAAGGGTAGTCACATTCAATGTAAAACTGGACTAGGTAACTTAAGGGTAGGGAAAATGAGGGAGAATGAAGGAAGGAGTGACATTGACCAAGAAGCATTGTTCTCATAACCTGAGAATTGGAACACCTTTGTACAATTTAATAATAATAATAATAATAGACTGTGGTATAGGCTCAGGGCCAGCTGCAGAGCAGAAAGAGTCAATGGAGGTCTGCTCTCAGGCTTCCAGGTTCTTGGCAGGCAGCGTTCTGGATCTCTCCCCTATCTCCAGGGCCAAGCCAAGCAGGGAAGGATCCCTGGGCTTCGTGTCTACCCATGAGAGTCCTGAGTTTGGTCTGCCTCTCCAGACAGCTGCTTCCCTGTTTCCCAGGACACTGCAGAAGGGGACTGAGCCCATCAGGACGGATTAACTACTCTAATGGAATGAACCGTTTTGCTGGAATTTAGCCCAGGTGGGTGGAATCTACTTTTCTAGATGGAGAAACCCTGAGTGCCAAGGAATCTTGCCAGCCAGGCCCTGCATTAACATGGAGAAGAAATGGGGGGGGATGCTCTCTGGACCCAAGCTGGACTCCAGCTGGATCCCCAGCCCAGACCCCAGCTGGACCCCCAGCCCAGCAGCCTTGAGCAATGAAGCCTTTGGGGGTGTCCACTCAGCTGCCCCTGGTCCTGTGATTTCCATGAATCCTTTTTTTTTTTTTTGGTATATGGAGGCCACATGAGCCCTGACTTCTCTGCCCTTGGCCCAGTCCCAGTAGCTGTTCTGCCTTCCAGGTTCCCTGTGGCTGCTTAGTCTAGAAATCCCTCAAAAAGATGAGCACCCAGGTCCATTCTAGCCCAAATCCACGGTGCATGAGGTGCTGAGTCCTGGGTTGGCCTGAGCTGATGATCTGCATCCTTCTAGGCCATCAAAGGCCATCTATGGATTTCTCCAGAGCCCCCCCCCACAAATACTTCACTGAGATCTTGACAGCAAGAGCCCTACCTTTAACCCTCAGTCAGAGCCATTGTAGCTGACTTCAACAATACCTGGGTCATTCTGTGCTGTCCTCTTAGGCTAGATTCTCTCCAGAGCCCTTCTGGGAAGATGCTCACATTCGATTTGGAGCATGTGAGTCTTTGCAGGCTGCCTGGGGGTAGGAGTGGGAGGATAAAATGAGCTGTTGAGCAAACAGAGGCTTCCCAGCCTTCTCTTGCCCACCCTTGCTTTCTTCAACCCATGAGGGAAAAAGCCTATTCCTCCCTGCCTGGTGATGATATCTGGGAAAGCAATTCAATTTGATGGGCTGAGAAGGTTCAGGGCATGCTGGGAAAGGATGCTGGCTTCTTGGCCTGAACCTGAAGGAGGAGGGGTTGGTGTTCCCTGGCAGGAGCTGAAATGCCAAAAAAGAGAGATGTGAGTACCAAGGGATATAACCTTGCTGGGTCACTCCTGGAGTCTACTCCTTGACCTGGAGCCCCTCAAAACAAGTGAAGCCCAAAGAAGGAAAGTAGAAGGGAGATCATACCCAAAGACTCTCTGCTCACAGAAACCCCCAATGGAGAAAGAAGTAACGTAAAAAGCTTTGATTTTAGGTTTACTACTTCAGTAAAAGCCTCAGAGTCTAGAAGGCAAGGGTTTTCTTTGAGGGACTCTGGAAGGTTATGGGAGCTTGCTGTTCTGGAATCAAACATCTTTCCCTGTTTTTTAGCAATGCCCCTAATCCTGGTGAGGGAAATCCACTAAGAGAAATCCACTAAGGGAAATCATAGTGCGAATTGGCTCCCAGTCACCTGCTCTTGCCTACAGCCAGAAGATACAGGGTGCCCTGGGGGAGAGGGTAGAGAAAAGATGAAAATGGGGAAGAAAGTTCTGGGAAATAATTTCCAGCTCTGGCTGCCAGTCTTGCTTCAACCTGCAACTTGCTTCAACCAAGATGTGGGTGTGGGTGTGTGGGTGTGGGTGTATGTGTACATGCATTGCGTTGGCCTAGTACTGGGGCTTGAACTCAGGGCTTATGCTCTCACTTAGCCTTTTCTGCTCCAAGCTGCCATTATACCGCTTGAAAAACATCTCCCCTTGCAGTGTTAGTGTTGCTAGTTCATTGAAGTTAACAGTTTGTTTGAAATGAGATCCTCAGATCTCAGCCTCTCCACTAGCTCTATTATAGACCTGAACTACTAGTACCCACCTTGGTTCTGATAGGTTGCCACCAGCACCCAGCTATCAAGATACTGAGGAATGAAAAAGGAGAGAGAAAAGGCAGAGTTCTGGATGGGAGCATGAATCTAGGAAAACACCTGATACCCCAGAATCATTGGGAAGCCCTGGACTAATCCAACACTCCCCTCTACCTTGCCCCACCCAACAGCAGCAACCTCCCTCCCCACCCCCCACCCCCGCCTGCCTTTTCAAGGGTGGGGAGGCCCAGATCCAAGTTGTCCTAGCATCAACCACCAGAGGGCAGCACCTTCCCACCCACAGTAGGCAGGCACCCAGCAATCAGGTAGAGAGGGCTTTCCTATCAAATTCCTGGGCACTGTGTTCTGTTTGGGTTTACCACCCCCCCTTCTTTTTTTAATTTTTAAAACTGCTATTGTAAAGGTGATACGTAGAGGGGTTACACTTACGTAAGTCAGGGAACAAGTACATTTCCTTTTGCACATCACCCTTCTCTTGCTTTCTCCCAGTTTTCCCCTCCCAAACCCACACACATTTGTATAGTTCATTCTCAACATACCATCCAGTGAGTGCCACTACTGCATTCGTTTACCCCTTTCCCCTCCATTTCCATGCCCACCTTTAGCCTCCTAAAGACAGATAAACAAACAAGACAAAAAGAAAACAAAAACAACAAAGAAATAAACCTCTTGTCCCATTGCCTGGATTCATTTCGACAAATATTATTGTATATGATCAGAGGCACATAGGAATTGTGCCTTTGTGTTCCTCCCCTAACATGGGTTCTCTTGTTTTTGAGAGGAATAATATGAATACACACGAGGAGCTCATGGAATAAGTCCCATGATGTCAACCATAGCACAATATCTCCCAGAAAAGCCCAGACTCAGGAAACAGATCAGTCCAGACATGCAGAAGAAAAATCTTCAGTGAGTGGCAAAGCTTTCTCTGGAGGCCTCTGGCCTGAGATTAAGCTCCCAACTCTGGGGGCTGGCCAGCAGCCCTCCTATACCAGGATGCCTGTTTTCCTCAGCTGGTCCTGGCTTCCCCTACTCCCATGCCAGATTTCCCATCTTTCTCTTCCCTCCTGGCCTCCTTTTTTCCCTGGAAGAATTCTCCTTTCACCATCTCCCTGGGTGCTCATCATCACCCACCAGCACCATAGAAGGGAAGCAGAGGTTCCCTGGCACAAGAGCTATTTTCTTCACAGATGGATGTCCAGTGCCTGGAGTAACTTCTGGAAGGTGGTAGGCATTGTGTTTATTGAGTGGATAGATGTTCCAGAGGTGGGATGTTGGGATGTTTTCTCTCACTCATTCACTCCCCTTTTTCTCCAGAATGACTGGAATCAGCCACTGAAGAATGGAAAGAGGAGAGAGATTCCAAGGGGCTTGTCAGGACATAGCCAAGAGAGAGCTTTAAAGGCACCATTAGTTAATTCTTTAATATCCTTTCAGTTGTTCTTCCTTATTTGAGCCCTGGCCAGTCCTGTATCTTCTCAGTCATATTTTTCTGCCGCAACCTCTAAATGCTAAACTCTAAAATGCAGACATTGGGTCTGAGGAGAGAGGCAACTGGGCACGGAGAAGATGTTTACCAATGTGTGTTCATTTTAGGATGGCACACATCTCTGCATATTAGTACAGATCATCAAAGATCATAGTCATGTTTGTTTTTATGACCTCATTGATGATGAGACTTCTGCTTATAAAAATCCATTGCTGGAAGTGAAGATGTAGCTCAAGTAATAGAGTGCCATCTTTGAGTTCAGGACACAGGCTGGCACATACAGACACCCCCCCCCCACACACACACACACAAAATCCTTTGTCTTTGTTCTAGGCCTCTAACTTTTTTGGGGGGGATACATGAAAGCCCCCCTTCCCCCTTCCAGTATAGCTAGATAGTGCCTAACCAGGAAGTGGTATGGCGCACAGGTGCTCAGGGAAGGTATGTCCGTCACCTTACTTTTCTGCCCCCAAATCCTCCTTATATAACCCAGTCAGACTTCTAGGAGGGGAGGGGTGGAGATATTAATTAAAGATGTAAGAGAGGTTCTGAGTATAAAAACAAACGAATCTGGAAGTCGCTCTTGGGATGGGGCCAGCAAAGTCCAATTGGTGCCTAATGCTTTGGATGTGGCAGCTTCTCAATCACTTAGCGAACAGATTCTCAGAGGCAGACACTGTGAGAGCTATCAAGACCAAAAAAGCACAGTGTGGCCTTTAGGAGCTCAGGGTCAGAGAAGGGAGAGGAGAGGAGGCAGATTCCAGGCAAAGCTGCTAGGAGTGGAACAGGAGTGGTGGTCACAAAGCAGGACCCGGCGCTTCCCATGTGCCCTGCCATGAACCAGAGCTGTAACCTACTGATCTTCAAGGCCACCGACCACCCCACATTTCTCCACTCAAACCAGACTTCTCTTCCCAAGGCCAGGTCCTATTTCCAGTGGTCTAGTTCCTGTGGGAATTGTGATGACCGTGACAGGAGCCATAAAGAATGAAGCGCATGGTGGTGCACGAGTGGCTCTAGCCTGTAATCCTTAGCTACTAGGGAGGCTGAGACACGAGGATCAAAGGTTCCAAGCCAGTCCAGGCAGCCAAGACCCTAGCTCCAATTTAACCAGCAAAAATGCCTAGCTGAAAGTATGGCTCAGGTGGTGGAGGGGCCAACCTTGATCTGAAAAAGCCAACAAGCTTCCAAGGGGCAGAATGGGGACAAGGTGGTCTGGGGCAGGCGAGGGCAGCCTCTCTTCCATCTTGGTCTCCAAGCAGCCACAGTGAAAAGGCAATCTAGAGCATTGGCTTGGCTTGGCGAGGAAAGGGAAATAGGTTCTGCAAGAGGAGGTGGGCGGAGGTTAGGGGTTAGGGGTCTGGAGCGCTTGGGTGTCACCCGGGCTGCAGTGGGAGGAGCCGAGCGGCTCAGGAGAGGCGGGGAGAGGGACCCGGGGGGTGGGAGGGGATGCTAGCGGAGGCGCGCAGGGGCGGCGCGCTCGGCTGGGCACTGGCGGCTAGGGGGTTACGCGCCTGGACCGGGATCTGCTGCACCGGAGAAGGCTGAGCTCGATCTGCGCGGGCCCCGCAGCGTGCCGGGTCGGCCCCGCGCTGCGCCCCGCCCACCCCTCCCGGCGGAGGGCGCGCCCAGGCCAAACGGGGCCGCGAGGAAAAGGCGCCATCCCGGAGCGATCGCGGGGGAGAAGACGCAGAACCAAGCCCCGGAGTCCCAGCACCGGCGCCCAGGCATCCTCTTCCCTAGTCCACCTCCTGCCGGCCCTCTGCCGAGAGCCAAGGCCGGCGGCCAGCCCGGAGATGGGCAGACGCGTGGATGGCGCGGCTCCCAGCGCCGCCAGATCGCAGGAACCCGGCGCCGGAGCGCTGCGCTGAGACTCCCGCTCAGCGCAGCCGTGGAAGCCTGCAGGTGTCCTTGGCCGCCCGGCCGCCGCCCCGAGGAC
>NW_012267362.1:777812-819389 GCF_000151885.1 Dipodomys ordii | reverse complement strand
GCAGCGCGGCGCCCAGTCCGGCGCAGCTCCCGGCCGTGGACGCAGGACTCGGGCTCGCTCCTCGGGCGCGCTTGTTTTCCTGCTGCCGCCTCGCCCTGCGCAGCCCGGGCCCGCCGGTCCTCCTCGCTGCGCTCAGCCCCGCCCGCCATCCGTGCCCAGCGCTTGGATTTATGAATGGGGGGACGAGGCCACATGCCGCCGCCGCCTCCTCGTGTTGACCGCACGCAGCCCGGGCCCGCGGAGCTGCGGCTGCTGTGAGAGCGTCGGCCCGGCCCCGGCAGCCGCTTGGGAGGACTTGTTGCTGCCCCTCCGCCGCCGCCGTCGCCGCGGGGAACCGGCCGCTCCCCGGCTCGGCGCGGTGGGAGCCCCAGGGCGGCCCGCGTGAGTGCCAGCGCGCGCGCGCCGCCGACCCCCCGGACCGCTCCGGGACCGAGCACCTCTCCCATCTTCGGGGGGTTGGGGGGGGCGTGTCCCCGGCTGCGAGTGCCCTTAATCCCAACCCGGTGGTGGTGTGCCTTTGCGTGCCTCTACCTCCCCGGGGGGGGGGCCCTCGCCTGAGTCCTCGGCTCTCGTCTCCTCCCTCCTGCCTCCCTCCCCGGCGCTGCCTCCCCAAATCCCAACCACCTGTGCACCCGAGAAACCCAACTCCTCCCGCTCGGCGCCCCGGGGGGGGAGGGTGGGAGGCAGGGGCAGGGCCGCGCCGCAGAGGGGGCCGCCGCCGCCTCCGGCCTCCTCCTCCTCCACCTCCTCCTCCTGCTCTCCTCCCCCTCCCCGCCTGACGCTGCCTCCTCGGGAAGGGTGTTTGGAGGGCAGCGGCCGCCCCAAGCCGGAGCCCCGCAGCGCTTCTTATGATCAGCTCGGTGTGTGTCTCCTCCTACCGCGGGCGCAAGTCGGGGAACAAGCCTCCGTCCAAAACATGTCTGAAGGAGGAGATGGCCAAGGGCGAGGCGTCGGAGAAGATCATCATCAACGTGGGCGGCACGCGACATGAGACCTACCGCAGCACCCTGCGCACCCTGCCGGGCACCCGGCTGGCCTGGCTGGCCGATCCCGACGGCGGGGGCCGGCCCGACTCCGATGGCGGCGGTGCGGGCAGCAGCGGCAGCAGCGGCGGCGGCGGCGGCGGGGGCTGCGAGTTCTTCTTCGATCGGCACCCGGGCGTCTTCGCCTACGTGCTCAACTACTACCGCACCGGCAAGCTGCACTGCCCGGCCGACGTGTGCGGGCCGCTCTTCGAGGAGGAGCTCACCTTCTGGGGCATCGACGAGACCGACGTGGAGCCCTGCTGCTGGATGACCTACCGGCAGCACCGCGACGCCGAGGAGGCGCTCGACATCTTCGAGAGCCCGGACGGAGGTGGTGGCGGCGGCGGCGGCGCGGGGCCCAATGACGAAGCCGGCGATGAGGAGCGGGAGCTGGCCCTGCAGCGCTTGGGCCCCCACGAGGGAGGCGCGGGGCCCGGCTCTGGGTCCGGGGGCTGCCGTGGCTGGCAACCCCGCATGTGGGCGCTCTTTGAGGATCCCTACTCCTCCCGGGCGGCCAGGGTGAGTGGCAGGGCAGGAGCCCGGGTCTCTCTCTGTCTCTCTGTGTCTCTGTCTTTCTCCTAACCCCCCCCCTTGTCTCCAAGGGGTGCCTGGCAGTGCTGGAGTGGTGGGTAGGGGCAGGGAAGAGAGCGACTTAACACGGCAGGCCGTCCCTGCCTTCTTTCCAACTCCTTTCAGGGCCCTCTAGGGAATTGCACACTTCCCACCCTCCCTCTCCCCTGCACGCTCCATGAGGAGATTGCACACACTTGACTTACTACTTGGACTCAATCCCAGCTGCCTGCTCGGCCGCATCCCCCACCCCACCCCACTTCCAGTGAGTGGGGTGCCCTCAGTTTGGCTTTTCTAGCCCCTTTGATGTCCACACCCCATCTTCAGCTGCCCTCCCCGGGCCCATCGACCTGGAAAGGTGGAGTTTGGCCTCCTGCCAGGGTGAGCCACGGGCTAAAGGGCTAAAGGAAGGAAACTGGGGTGTGTGTGTTGGATGCTTCCATGTTGTGCCACCCCATTAACATCCTGCCCGCCGCTCTGCGTGCTGGCATTTATGCATTTCAGAGAGTAGGCCAGGCCTGGAGGCTTCCAGCACACCTGATCTAGCCTGGCATTTGCTGGGCTGGGGGGCATGTTAAGATTGGAAGGGCCTGGAACAGTAAGGCCCTTCAGGTTCCCAGGGCAGTGGCCAGCCACAGGCTTCCGGGTGGTGATACCAGATTTGTTGCAGCTCTTTTTCTTGCTGCTGCGCCTCACAGTGGCTTCCCAGAAAGCCCTGGTTCAGGTTACTGCTAGAAATGGGTGTATGGGGGGAGGGAGTATACAGGTTTAGGCAAAACCTGCTTTCTCCCCTATCCTCCCTAAATTAAGCTTCTCTTAAACCCTATAGGTGGAAGGGGTGGTGGAACAGGACAAAGTCGCTCACCTAGTTAGGTTCAGACCCTGAAGGGGGTTTTACATTCTTTAAAAAATAAAACTCCTCGTGGCTGTTGTATGACCTCACGGCCAGCTGTAGTTTAAAGCCCTGGCTGGAAAGAGCAATGTGACTTGTGTGGTCTGGGGACTGTTTCTTGCTGAGAAGCTAAAGCTGATGGGTACTGCTGGCATTCTAGGCTGTCTTGTTCATGAGCCTCAATGCTGCCAAAACACCTCTGGGCTGAACTTCATCCCAGTCAAAGAAGGAAAAGTTCCTCTTCCCCACCCAGGGTAGAGGGTAGAGGAGTCAAGAGAATGGGGCTCGACTGGCATAAATGCCGAACGAAGGCAGATGCATTACCTGCCTGGAAAAGAAGGGACAAGTGGAGGTCTCAGAGACCACAGCTAGCCAGGCTGAGACTACAGGTAGTTCTAGAACTAGAGGATAGGGATCTTTTTCTTTCCAGCTGAGACCAGTTCAGAAGGTGATGACCCTAGCAAACTACTTCTCATGCAGTTTGCTAACTCTCTTAGTGTTGGCTCTTGGCTGTTTGCACTAGGGGAGAGAGACACATGCAAACCATTGAGATTCTCAAAGCTGAGAAATAGAGAAGAGGTAGATTCAGCCTCACAGACATAGGGAAAGGGAGCAAGCCAAGAAGACAGGATAGCAGGTGGTTAGGGGAGTTAGGCTCAACTTCTGCCCATCCTGAGGTGTCTGGGCTGTTCACCTCTTGGTATCTTTCCTCTATGACTATAAGGGATTTTGCTACACATGAGATTATCCTTCCTCCCCTCCCTCCTCTCCTCCCTCCTTTCTTCCTTCTCTCCTTCCTTCCTTTTAGGTGCCAGTCCTGAGGCTTGAACTCAGGGCCTGGGCACTGTTCCTGAGCTTTTTTTGCTCAGGGGTAGTGCTCTATCACTTGAGCCACAGCTTCACTTCTGCCACAGCTCCACTTCCTGTTTTTGGTGGTCAATTGGAGATCAGAGTCTCTCAGACTTTCTTTTTTTTTTTTTTTGGCTAGGGCTGGCTTCAAACCACAATCCTAAGATCTGATCAGCCTCCTGAGTAGTTAGGATCACAGATATGAACTACCAACACTCAGTAAGAATAAAATTTTTAAATATTAATAAGTACTATTCATTGAGTGACCTGTGCAGGTATTTTACTGCACATACTTGATGCTAATCTCTACCCTCTATCAATTTAAGGTTATTGCCCCCACTGAACAGATTGAAGCTGTGAGCGGACAAATACTTGCCCTGAGATCACACCCTTAGATAGATCACAACCCTAGATAGTGGTTGAGCTCTCAAAGTCAGAGCTCCCTGATCTATAAGCTCTTGCCCTGTGATCAACATGTACTCACCTCAGGAGCAGAGCTATCTGCAGGATGGCAAAGTGGCTAGTTTCTTGCTGTGGCATGCATGAAGTTCTGAGGTTACCTCCTGTGGATGACATCAGAAAACTCAGTGGGGACATCAGAAGGGATTCTTCCAGGTCTGAGGGTACTGTGCTATGCTGGGAGCTCAGGAGCTATGCACACTCTCATTGCCCAAGCCATTAGCCCCAACATTGGTACACATACACATACCACCTTTTCCTTGGCTCTGTGTGCATACTTTCCTTCAATCACTATCTCCCTGGAAAGGATCTGCAGCCCCACAAGGCAGTGAACTTGGGATGTCCTCTAGGAGGGTGCATGAGGGCAGAGAAGTTTAATTCTGCCCCAAAGCATCTCTTTGCAAACCCCAGCAGGTCATTTGAGTAGTGCATTATGACAAGAGCAAAAGAGACACAGATGGAAAGTGAGCCGAGCTGATTAGGAGAGCCTGTTGCCTAGCTACCGACCTGGCCCATGGAGCTGTTACGTTCAGATGGACTCTTGGTCAGGTTGCTCACCTCTGTTCCATTCACTGTGGCCTGAGTTAGGAGCAGGTTGGTCCTGTCCCCATCTCTCCAGTGTTCTAAGCAGAATGAGTGGTCCCCAAGGTGACTTTACAGCCTAGGGTAGGGGACTAGAAAAGACTTGGCATAGCACCCAGAACTATAGAATCACACCTTCCTTTTCTGAGAGCAGACCAAGGCCTAATGAATGTGCCCTGGGATGTGATTCCTTCCATTTTCTAGAGGTCTCAGGCTGGATTAGCCTTAACTCTGCTCTTGGCTATGTTGGGGGTCATAGTCTTTCTCTTTTGGCTAAATCACTTTGTGGGATGGATTGTTTTCCCATGATGCCTCCCTTCTGAGTGAAGAAGGTGACCCACAGCATCCCCACGGCTCCTGAAGGGAGGGTGGTGAGGATTGTGTTTCTCCCTGTACAAACATCAGTGTGAGGATAGGCTTGCTCTCTGCTTCCTTTTGCTACCTCCTCACCCAGGGATAGCAGGGATTGTTAACTTCAGTTTAGATGAGGTCCAGAAAATCTTACCCCATGTGGCACAGTTGGGGCAACAAAGATCCAAACCCAAGTCTCGTGAGTCCCCATCTGTGCTCCTATACTGCCTTCTGTAGCTCCAGCACAGAGAGGGCCTCTGGCTTTAGTACAGCTCAGAGAGGCAGGCCATCCAGCCAGAGGGAGCTCCTTCCTGCTCCTCCCCCAAATCCCTTCCTTGGCCTCTCCTCCTAGAATTGTTTTGGTGTGAGGCCCCCTCTTTCCCACTTGGGGGACTTACATAAGAAAAAAAGAAGCAAGGTTTGGTTAGGAGTGAAGTTTCCCCTGGCCCTGGCAAAGGGACAAAAATAAGGTCTTCTAGGAAAGCAATGAAGAGCTTTGTTCCTGCCTACCTACTTCTGAAGGTCGTCTTGCTTTTCTGGATCTAGTTTTGCCTAGGGACCCACTGCTCAATGGCCACAATAAGCTGTACCCTCTGCGCTAGGGTGACTGGAAATCTGGGCCCAGGAGGGCAGTGGGGTGGGTTGTCTACCTCCTTCTTGAGAAGCAGAAGAGAGCCGGGCAAAAAGCTGTGGCTTCTCTGCAGATCCTGCCTCGGGCAGCCTCTTAGTTCCCTCCCGGTTTTCTTTGGTGTTTTTCCTTCTCATTTTGAACAGAATAACATTTGCCTCTGAACATCTTGGCTCTGGATGATGAGGTGTTTCTATTTGTCGCCATTTGGGTGGGGTGTGGAATGGAGGGATAAATTTGGGCTATTTTGGAGAGTAAGAAGAACAGGCAGGAGCAAGCAGGCAGCTGGGCCTTGGGAAAAGGAAGCTTCTTGTACCCTCCACCTCTGCCACAGACAATGTCAGCCTGTTTGGTGGTCATGGAACGTGTCTACCATCCTTGGTCCCTGCACATGAACAGTGTGCTATGACCCTGCCCCAGCTCCCTGTTGAGGTGTCCTTTAAGCTGTGGATGTCCTTTAAGGTGTCCTTTAAGCCCCCTGGCAGGGGCTCCATCAGGAAGTGGGTTTGGCTTACCTTGGTGAGCTGCAGAGTCCTAGGACCCTGTGTCTAGAGGTATTCTTGGGCATACCTTTGTCAACCCAGCCCTGGTCATTCAGGTTGATGATCTTCCTCTCAACAGCTCCCCACCCCTGACTGGAAAAGGAAGCTGAAATTTGCTTGACCTTCTCATCCAAAGGACTTTGCTGAGCACTTACTACATGACAGACACCAAGCTGGGTTCTAGAATGTAATGATGAGTCAGAGTTTTTGTTTTGTTTTGTTTTTGTCCTGGGGCTTGAACTCAGGGCCTAGGCATTGTCCTTGAGCTTTTTTGTTCACAGCTAGTGCTCTACCACTTTGAGCCACAGTGCCACTTCTGGTTTTCTGGTGGGAAATAAGAGTCTCATGGACTTTTCTGCCCAGGCTGGCTTTGAACCGTGATCCTTAGATGTTAGCCTCTTGAGTAGCTAGGATTACAGGCATGAGCCACTAGCACCTGGCAGAGGTATTCTTTACTGAGGACAGACAGGCAGATCAGGTGAAGTAGGTAGCAGCTGAAAGAAATTGGGTGATAGGAGATAAATGAAAGAAGCAGAATGCTCTTGGCTCATGCTTATAATCCTAGCTACTCAGGAGGCTGAGATATGAGGATTCAAGTTCAAAGCTAGATGAGGCAGAAAAGTCCATGAGACTCTTTATCTCCGATTAACCTCCAAGCCAGAAGTTGACTTGTGGCTCAAGTGGTAAAATGACAGCCTTGAGCAAAAAAGCTAAGGTACAGCATGCAGACCCTGAGTTCAAACTCTTGTTCAGGCACACACACACACACACACACACACACACACACACACACACACACAAAGAAATGAGTGACAGGAAATAATACTAGATGGTATTGAGTTGCATGGTAGTCATTAAAAAGTTCAGTATAGGGTGAGAGAGGGAATGATAAGTTTAACCTCTACATGGGAAATAGGGAGAGAGTGTATGAGAAAATAGAAATTGAGCTGTTTAGGACTTGTAGGATAATGACTTGGCTCTCTGGAATAATTTTTAGAAGAAGGTAGGTTATAAATACATATATAAATAATAAATTTCTGGTGTGGGTGATGTCAAACCGGGGAGAGTCAGAGAAAGGGAAATTGCCTGACCAGGAGACCATCCAGGCAGAGGCAGATCTGCATGCAACATGGAGGTATAATAGTCAGGAATGCTACTTGATAGTGACCCAGGTAGGGCTGTAGGAGGGCCCCAATGATGACTCTGCAGAGGCTGAGCCCAGGGGGAGATTGGTTCTGGATGCTGGAATCAGAAGGTCCTAGCTCAGGCTGAGAGGGCCAAGGCTTATTCCTAAGGGAGGCGGGGCAGGGTGGGGGGGGTGCAGCCAGAGGCACCCTGATGCTAGGTTCTGGGCCTCAGTGCAGGTGGTCACCCAGGATCCAGAGACAATGGAAAGATACCTTCTTCAAGCAGGCTCTGTCCCTTTACTGCTCATATTCCAAGATGCTCTGCTCCCTTCCCAGCACTACTTGAGCACTGGGATCTCACTTCCTGAGGAGGCTCAGCCCCTCACCCATCACCATGGATCTTCCTCTGCACGCTTTGGCTGTGTTCTCAATTTTCCCCTCTCCTACACTTCATCCTTAATATAGGTTTTTGGGTATGAGTCTCCTTATGTTTATCTGTCCATCTGTCTCCTTGGCCCTCCTTCCTTAGGCTCCCTTCCCTTGTCCCCAGTGGTTGTATGCAGTTCCCAGTGATTGGTGTCTGTCACCTCTTCCCCTTAGCCTGTGCCAGATTTCTGAGACACTAAGCTCTGTGCTGAGTTTCACAAGAATCATTTAATCCTCAGATCAACCAGCCATAGAGAGTAGGTTCTCCTCTAGCACGCCATGCACACTATAGCCTTAAGGCCGTACAGTGTCTGTTCCTTCTGCCTCAGGAACTCCGAAGGCTTTTCCTGGGACTCCCCCCTCACTCTCTCAGGGCTCTCATCACCTTGTCTTTGTGATCTTACCAGACCATCCTATTTGAATTTTCTCTCCCATGTCAGACCCCACCTCTCTGATATTTTTCCTATGTCCTTCGCACTTTCTGACAAGCTATGTATTTTTTACTTATTTAATTATGAACAGTCTTCCATAAGCATGTTTAGGATGTTTTCTGCCCTTTCCAACACCGTGGCATGTTGTAGGTGCTTGGATTTCCATGTTATAACACAGGTTAGTGGAAGAACCAGACTTGAATCAAGAAGTATGTCCTCTCCTTTGTCCAAAGACAGTTGTGTGTGCCTATGCAAACATGCACGCATGCGTGCTTGAACTAGGACTTGAATTCAGGACCTGGATCCTGTCCCTTAGCTTTTTCATTCAAGGCTGATACTCTATAACTTAAACCACACCTCCACTTCTAGCTTTTGTTTGGTGATTAATTAGAGGTAAGAGTCTCACAGACTCTCCTGCCTGGGCTACTACCTTCAAACTGTGATCTTTAGATTTTAGACTGAGTAGGTTGGATTATAGGTATGAGCCACTGGCACCCAGCTCAAGACCATCTTAAAGAGAGAATGGCGGAGGAAGCTGGCTGGAGAGCTGGTTCACTAGCTAAAACACCTAGGCTTTTGGAGATGGACAGTACTTGCAGGACCCATGTCTGCTGGGAGAAGTGCTGTCCTAACAGGCAAGAGCTTCCTATCCAGGGTATTTAGAAGAGAAGGGGAGCTGGTCATGGTAAAGCTAGTTCACTTTTTTGTTATTGTTGTTTGGACCACATTTGGGCTCCCAGCAAGATTCATGGCCTGTGTCTTCATGTAATGGAAAGATCTGTTAGTTTCCACCATGGAAACAGCACAAGGCTTCACTTACCTGGTTAAGGGTAAGCACCACTGCAGAACCCCACTGCCCTCACCAACCCAAGGCTTCCAGCCCAGAGCTCCTTAGCTGTCTTCTGCTCTCAGTTGGGCTGAGGGACAGGGAACTCAGATGTACCTGCTTGCCCTGAAGGGTAGCCCTTTGGGGCTAAGGCTCAAGCACAAGCTCTGCCCCCTTGCAGGATGACATTGCTCCAGTTACTTCCTGAGCCCCTTTTTGTCCTGGGAGACCCCCAACTAAGGGCCTCATGGAAAAGAAAAAAAACAGTGTTCTTGTCCCTGGGGAGGACATCAACGACCTGCAGGTTAGCTTAGGAAAGAATGCAGCTTGGGGAATGATTCAGGGGAGAGGAATAATATAGGCTCTGCAGGAACCTATAACCCCGAGTAATACAGTAGACTGCTATGTTCTCAAACAAGAAGATAGTAAAGCTGGCACTGGTGGATCTCATATATAATGCTACCTATTCAGGAGGCTGAGATCTGAGGATGGAGGGTTCTAAGCCATGGTAGGCAGGTAGGTTCTTGAGTCTCTTATTTCTGAATTATCAACAAGCCATAGAGCTGTGGCTTAAGTGGTAGAGCATCAGTCTTGAGCAAAAAAGCTAAAGGACAGCTCCCAGACCCTCAGTTCAAGCCCCAGTACCAGCACAAAAAATTACCAAGCCAAAACAAATGAAAAAAACTGAGTGTGCTTCTCCCCCGGAGAGTGGTCTGTACCTCGTGAGATTTGAAAAGTACCCTTGCCTACTGCAGGAACCTAGGCAGTGGCCGCCGGGGCAGGCAGCCATGAAAGTGTCCTGGCCTGTGGGTGAGACCAAACCCCTCCCGGCTCTGCTCCCTCTGCTCGCCCCTTGGCAGCTCTTCCTCAACTTGTTTTTCCACATCACTAATTAACCTCATGCGCAGGCTCCCAGGTGGGGCATCTCTCCTAGCTAACTGTCCCTGAGAGAATGCACACTTCCCCGTGCTTCCTAGTCATTCCTGCCCCTTCTCCAGCCCCTTCTGCTTCTTGGAGAAGGCAATGGAGTCAGGATCACCTCCCCTCGCCCCCCAGCGTCACTCACCACCAGCAGGTGCTTTTGCCAATTCATCTCTGTTGGCTGAGAAGAGCCACAGGCTGGAGCCATTTGCCCACAGCTTTTTCAACCTGCATTGGCTTGGCTTGTGAGGCCAGCAAGGGCATGGAAATTCCCCTTCCTGGGGAGAAGCAGGCAGGATGGGCTGCAGACACAGCTATAAAGTAGGGAGCATATCTGTCTATGGACCCTTCTTTCCTTTCCAACCTCTTTCTGATCAACCCATCCTGCTCAAGTGGAAGAGAAACCCCACAGTGGGAGATGGGGGCTCTGTCTTAAGTCCAAGGTACATCCCCCCAAGATGAAATAGCAGGTATCAGGGAGGTGACAGGAAGGTTTGATCATTTAGAGCTGGCATTCCTGGGCCTGGGAAATAGCCTTGCCCAGGAGATGGTAAAGACAGCGTGGTAGGAAAGGAATGTATGGACTTTTAAGTCAGTTTTCAGTTTTACGCTGGTTTCCATCTCTCCCAGGCTGTGTAATCTGAGACATGTATGTAACCTGCCTGATCTCCAGTCCCTCCAGTGTAAAATGGGATATGACTTGCCTCCCAGATGACTGGGAAGCATGAAGGGGATGATGCATACAGAGTGACTAACCGTGCTGGGCACAGAATGACAGCTGATGAATGTCTGTGCTCAAAGTTCTCTCCTTGGACTTGTCCAGCTCCAAAGGCCCTAGAGGTGCTGCTGCTTGTCTTGTCTGTCTGATTGCCCTGTGCTCACCATTGGTGTTTTACAGTCCTAAGAACAGACTGCTCCTCCCCCTCCCCGATACAGACGCCTCAGGATGAAAACCTCTGAAAAACAGATCTGCCTGCAGTGGATGGAAATCCTGGCAGAGAAAACCTAGGAGTTGTAAAAAAAAAAAAAAAATGGGACAAGACCTTCCTCACTCCCTCCTTTCCCCCCCACCCCCATTATCCTCAGTCACCTACTCAGGGAGGGTGCCTAGCCACACCCAAGCAGGATGAGCAATATAGCCAGGAAAGGAGATAAGACCCCAGCAACGGGGCAGCACTGAATGTTGAATGGCAAGGCATGAATAACAGATGAAGGCTCCGTAATTGGTGTTATTACACATGCATCTCATCTCCATTCATAATGATTGGACACTTAAGCCTGGCTGTTCGTCTACCGAGTGCTGCTGTCGTAATTCCAACAGCAGCTATCAGGATCAGTCAGCCACAGTGATCCTGATGGGTGCAGTTCATTTTTCTGTAGAGCTCAGTGTCCATTTCCAGGAAGGGGAAGACTGGTTGTCTTGGGCAGACCACCTCGTCACCTGCCATAGGGCATGTTGTCTTTTCACAGATTTCCTTACCACCTACACAGTCATCAGGGACAAACTAGGTGGGCCATGTCTAGAGCTGTGGATAATAGACTTAGCCAGCAGAAAGAGGTCCTTGCCTGTGGACATTCCTGAAAACAGTGGGCCTTAAATTTGGATATCAGGATTGCCATAGGAGGGTTATTAAAGTAGATTACTAAGCCCTTTACCTCACTCAGTTTGGGTGGGTCTTGAAATCTGTGTAACCAGTTTCCAGGGATCTGGTACTTCTGGCCACAGGCCCTTGCTTTGAGAAATCAGTGTCTTACAGCTTGCTTACTTCAGCAGTGGTCAGTGGACACAGCCTCAGCTTCCAAGCTTGTGAGAACGGTAGGATTACAGGCCTTACCCCAAATCTCCTGAGACAAAATGGCCTTGGAATTACTTTTCAGCTGATTGGTAACCCATCATGGTTTAAGAAGCCTTGAAACAGGAAAGAGGCTAAGGTTGGCAGAACTACTGCAGGAAGGGCCAGGCAGCTGTTATTCCTTGACATATGGCTTCCAGCCAAGGGCAGCCTCTGTCTTCTGTGCATTCTGTGAAGATAGGAAATATTGCTCTACAACACCCACACAGGTATATTAAAACCCTCCAAGGAGGTAGCCAGTGGCTTATACCTTTAATCCTAGCTACCCAAGCTGAAATATGAGGATCATGGTTCAAAGCTAGCCCAGGTAGGAAAGTCCAATTAGCCATCAAAAAGCGGGAAGTAGAGCTGTGGTTGAAGTGCTTAGAGCACTAGCATTGAGCAAAAAAGTTAAGGAGATGTCCCCAGAGTCTGAGTTCAAGCCTTAGTACTCACACTCCTCCACACATCCCTTCCAAGGAGAGTTCTAGCTCCTCTTAATCCCACTTTTAGTCTGAAAAGACTGCCTGGTGGGTAGCCGGTGTGCTTACTCTCCATGAGCAGAGATCGCTGTTCTCAGCAAGGTCCATCCACCCTTGTCTTGACAGCTTCCTTAAACTGTCCTCCCTCCCTGGCCCACAGGTAGTGGCCTTTGCCTCTCTTTTCTTCATCCTGGTCTCCATCACCACCTTCTGCCTGGAGACTCATGAGGCCTTCAACATTGACCGCAATGTAACTGAAATCCACCGGGTGGGGAACATCACCAGCGTGCGCTTCCGCCGGGAGGTGGAGACAGAGCCCATTCTGACCTACATCGAGGGCGTGTGCGTGCTGTGGTTCACGCTGGAGTTTCTGGTGCGCATCGTGTGCTGTCCTGACACGCTGGACTTTGTCAAGAACCTGCTCAACATCATCGACTTTGTGGCCATCCTGCCCTTCTACCTGGAGGTGGGACTCAGCGGCCTGTCGTCCAAGGCGGCCCGCGACGTGCTGGGCTTCCTGCGCGTTGTGCGCTTCGTGCGCATCCTGCGGATCTTCAAGCTCACGCGTCACTTCGTGGGGCTGCGTGTGCTGGGCCACACGCTCCGCGCCAGCACCAACGAGTTCCTGCTGCTCATCATCTTCCTGGCTTTGGGCGTGCTCATCTTTGCCACCATGATCTACTATGCGGAGCGCATAGGGGCCAGGCCCTCCGACCCACGGGGCAACGACCACACCGATTTCAAGAACATCCCCATTGGCTTCTGGTGGGCCGTGGTCACCATGACGACGCTGGGCTACGGGGACATGTACCCCAAGACGTGGTCTGGCATGCTGGTGGGGGCGCTGTGTGCACTGGCTGGGGTGCTGACCATAGCCATGCCGGTGCCGGTCATTGTCAACAATTTCGGCATGTACTACTCCCTAGCCATGGCCAAGCAGAAGCTGCCCAAGAAGCGGAAGAAGCACGTGCCCCGGCCAGCTCAGCTTGAGTCGCCCATCTACTGCAAATCAGAGGAGACCTCGCCCCGGGACAGCACCTACAGTGACACCAGCCCCCCTGCCCGGGAAGAGGGCGTGCTGGAGAGGAAACGAGCAGGTGAGTGGGGTTTGGGGAGGAGGACCCCTTTACTCGTAAGTGGCCCAGAGAACCCCCTGGGTGAACTGCCTTGGTTTATTATAGTGGCCTCAGTATAGGATGTACTGTTAGGGAGCTGTAGGTGTGGCTCAGAAAGAGAGCCTGTCTGGCTAGTGTTGAGTCCCTCAGTTCAAACCTCAGTACCACCAAAAGTAAGGAGGGAGGGAAGGAGGGAGGGAAAGAGGGAGAAGAGATCAACCTTAGTTTGTGGCTTTCTGGACATTCTGAATGTCAGAATCTGTCGAGTATTCCATCCAGCTCAGGCTCTGATGAACATGCATGGTGTTCTGTGTTAGAAGGCCGGGAAGTCTCTGTCTGTGTGTCCCGAGACAGGTCACTTTCCCTCTCAGCATAGACTTCCTGTAAGGTAGGAATGCTATATCTATATCCTAGCCCCAGACTGATGAGACCCAAATGAGTGAAGCACTTTGAGAAGTTAAAATCGCTTTACAAAAGCTGAGCACTGCCATTAGCCAGAGAGCAGGGCAGCTGTTCCTCCAAGGTGCATCAACACATGATTCACCTCTTTCCCAATCGTCTCGTCTGGTGTCTCTGGGCACAATAAATGTGATAACGTAACAGCAGTGGGTGGCTGCCTTCTGTTCAGCACAAGCCAGAGGGAGGCCTGGGCTCAGGGTTTGACATGCATGGAAAGGAACCAAGAAAGGAGTGGCCCAGACAGTCTTGAGAAGGGAGGAAGATTGAAGAACTTGATGTCTGCATCCCTGGAAGGGAGGTCTTAGGCATGGAGTCTTACCTTTTCCTGCAAGGAAAGGCCGCCCAAGAAAGCTCACTTGCACTGGATTAGGACATTAAAAAGGAAATTAGCTCCTTTCCCAGCAATGCAGGCTAGGCCAGAAGGTGGGAAAGATACCAGTGTTTAGGATGGGCTGGGCTCCTGGGAAGAGTGGGGTGCCCAGTTGGAAGACTGTTGGACATCAGACTAACAGCGCTGGGCTGAACCAACAGACTGAGGCAGGAACATCTAGCTAGGCGCTGTGACAAACTAGCTGGAGTCCTTGGGAGCCACCTGAATCAGGACACTCAGCTGAGGTTTCTTGGCCTGTGCCCATAATTTCTGCTGGGGCCACTCCCTTCCTGGGGTCTTCCCTGGTAGAGAGTTTTGACAGGACAGTACCCGGCCCCCAGGGTTTCTCTTCCTACCACAGTGGTACTCCTTCCTGATCTGTGAACATAAATGTCCCAGGCAATCCTTTCTGTCCTCTAAAAGTCCAGTCAGATCCTCATAACCAAATGCAGAGTTCTTGGGTGCACTCTTCAGTGCACACATCACTGAGGCCCTGTCAGCCATGTGTTTAGCCTGTCTGGCTGCTTGCTGTCAATGTCAGAGTCACCACCTTACTCTAGCATTACAATGCAGCCGCTTGACAGAGGCCAGGGGTAAGAGCTCACAGTGTTGCACTGGAGAGATGAATCAGAGCCTCTTCCCAAGTGTCTCCTTGACACTAAGAGAGTCCTCTTTGAGCAGAGGACCCCCAAATCTTTTGGGCACTGGCCTTGGGCCTAGCTACCTAGTGAACAGAACATCCACTTTAGGTGGTACAGTGGGATACCTCTGAATAAGTTTGACCCCTCAACTCAGGCCTTCCCTGGGCCACCACACTCACCCAGAGCCAGCCTGAGTCAGACCCAGGGGAAGCTGGGTCTGCCTGTCACCTGCCTTGGGCTGATCTGGTACATCTCTAGCAGGCTGGTGTGAGGGGTCTAGACGTGGGGTGTCTGTCCTATATTCCAACTCCAGGGAATATTCTATAGACCAGACCTAGATTGGGAAAGAAACTACTTTCAGAAGCAAGCACAGCCAGGTGTTGGTGGCTCATGCCTATAATCCCAGTTCCTCAAGAGGCTGAGATCTGAGGATTGTGGTTCACAGCCATCTGCAGCAGGAAAATTTGTGAGACTCTTATCTCCAGTTAACTACCAAAAAGCTGGAAGAGGGGTTGCGATTCAAGTGGTAGAATGCTTAACCCTGAGCAAAATAGCCAAGGAACAGCACAAGGTCCTGAGTAAAACTTAAAAAAATAAGCAAGCACAGCATCCTTTTTGCCATTGGCCCCTGTCCTACACACAGGCCTGCTCCCTGGCTCTGATGACACTCCTTCTCAGTGACCCTAGGCCCCTCCTCGGGTTAAAGAAGGAACATTCTGGGTCTGGAATCTGAGAGACCCCAGATGGGCCCCACAACAGCTCCTCAGCCTCTTTTCTGTCTGCCCTTCAGACTCCAAGCAGAATGGCGATGCTAATGCGGTGCTGTCTGATGAGGAGGGAGCTGGCCTCACCCAGCCCCTGGCCTCTGCCCCTACCCCCGAGGAGCGCCGGGCCCTGCGCCGCTCTGGCACACGGGACAGAAACAAGAAGGCAGCCGCCTGCTTCCTGCTCAGTGCTGGGGACTATGCCTGTGCTGATGGCAGTGTCCGAAAAGGTATGGTTCCCCAAGCCGGGAAGGTGGGGAGCCCCCACAAAGCTGAGAATCCTCAACCTTCTCCAAAGAGCTTGAGGTCCCCTCCTCCCCGGAGTCCATGGCCACCATCTCCTCTGCCTTGGATGCATCCCCGCTTTTAGAATTGGTACTCTGATCTCCCAGTTTCTAGATTAGAAATGCTTCCATAATCTTGAAAAAGGCCTTAGAGCCCTCCCTCTCCCCAAAGTGCCCATGGGGAAGATCAATGCTAAGGAAGTTTGAGGGGCACTAGGCCAGGGGCTTAGCTCCTCCCCTCCATTTTCATCACGTTCACTGCCTCTGAGACCTGCTCCTGCCTTCAAACCTGGCCTACAAGTTCACTGCCTTACATCCTCGCCTTACATCTCCTGAATAAGAGGCATTTCCTGCCCTAAGGAAGTAGTCCCAGGAAATACCAGGTCCCAGGTCTTCAGAGAGCCTGCACAAGGCCCCCTCCCTTCCATCCTGCACTGGGAGCCTGGAGGCTGGATTTGCAAGTACCTAGGATGTGAAAGTCTGCAAGGGAGACCCATCCCCTTCAGAGTGACCTGAAGGATTTTGAGAGTTGGGGACCAGCCCCTTCCCTGCCTAGGAAGGGAGGAATTCTAACATCAGGCCTTGCGCCCACTGTGGGGGCAGGGCAGAGGTTAGGCTGTGGAACCAGGGACTCCTGCCCTAGAAGAGAGGGTAAAATGATTGAGCATGAGCAAGGACCAACAATCTTGAGACCAGATAGTCTTCTCTGGTTTCTGTTCATGTTTATGTTTTTTGCCCACTCCTGTGACCTAACCTTCCTAAACACCCTCCCTTAATTCTAGGACAAGTCTTAGCTCTTCCTAAAATAAAACTCATCCCTAGCTTTCTGGGTGCTTCTTAATCAGCCAGTTCAACCCCCTACTTCCCATTGTTCTATACCCCAGTTAGAGACCAGTTTCAGTGAGGCAGGGTCATTGGCTGCATCAGGGAGAGTATGTGATGTGTCTGGCCCCTGTAGATGTCATCTGGCTGCCCAAGAGGGCTCCCGGGGCACCTTCTCAGGCCTTCTAAGCACCACCATTCCTATGAGATCCCCAGGCCACCCTGACTTTGCCAGATCCTGATGTTGTATATCTAGCACATGTGTCTTGGGTGGCAGAAGAGGGATCAGCAATGTGGCATCTGGAAGGAGACGGCCCAGAGGCTCCAGACAAATGGCTGCAGATGGAGAACGATCAGAACTCATAACTCACTTGTCACTCCTGTGCCCCGGTCCTCAGGCTCGGGACGTGCCCTCCTCTCCCATCTTCTGCTTCAAATATGCAGTGTACTGCATCATTCAGCCTGGCTCTGGCTGGAGCCTGGTAAATGGACAGCCTCAAATATGGGGTAGAGAGAACCCCAACCCCATGGAGGACTTGAGCAAACAGAGCCAGTGCCAAGCACCCCTACTTCCCTCCCTGTGCTGTGAAGGGCTCTGTGGAAGTAGATGTGTGAGGGTGCAAGTTAAAAAGTCCCAGTGCACTGGCAACAGCCTCACTTATGAAAAACGGGTGCATGTGCACTGGGTAATGGAGCCCGCATCCCACCCTGTCTCTCTGGGGTGCTGTGGGGCCCAGCTGCTCTATTTTCAAGATGCCTCCACACTGCTTCTTGGCAACAAGCATGTAACTCAGCCAATTAGAGTGACCTTCGAGAGGGAACAGGTGGGTTGCTGGGAAACGGGCCCTGCTAAGCAAGTGTGGCAATTAACATCGCCAAACTCCCAGTGTGCATTCAACAACTTTCCCCACATCATACAATGCCGCACCTCTCTTTACTCAGCTACATGTAGGACCAGGAGAGAATGGGTCTGGACTTCATGGAGCCATTGGCACTGACCCCATCATTAAGCTGTAGCTGCCCATGCATCAGAGTGTCGGCTTCTGAGAGGAAGGTGGAAGGTTCTAAACTGGGGTTTCTTAGGGTGGAGAAGATGGATTCTTGAAGGAGTGGGGGGGGCAGTCTTTGTGCATGAGGGTCATCAAGGAGCAGGAGGATAATTTAGTTTGAGGATAGGACAGGACAAAGATCAACTGGCTGGGATTTGTCTTTAGGAACCCAGGAGACCCAGGGGCCAGGGAGAGTGAGGAAACCTCTCCAGGAGGGGAAAGATCCCTCCATCTGGGCTACTTATCCTGCCAGAGTTCCCTGAAATGTGCCATGGAGCTGCTCCGAAGGAGCCGTGCCCTTCTGACCCATGTGCCTTTTCTTCACCAAGGCTGTGAAAAGTCCCGGAGTCTAAACAACATAGCCGGAGCGGCTGGAACCAGTCTGGGGCTGTCTCCATTGGCATCGCGGTACAGCTCACCCTACCCTCCAAGAAAGCTCCTGCTCTCCCATCCCTTCCATTCCCTCACCAGCCCCCCACCTGGCCACTCTGCCCCTTAGCTGTGCCTCTGGGCACAGGAATGCACACTCCAAGCAGACACAGTCACCTGCCCTCCCAGTTCCGAGCCCTCCTGGGGCTGGAGGAGAGCAAAGGGAGAAAGTAGCCAGTCAGTTGAGGAGCATTCAGGCCCCCAAGCCTCTCCTACCCAGCACCCAGCTCCCCAACATGCTTAGCAGTATAGCCTAGACACAAGGGGAGATTCCTGCGAGGCCTCCTACCATGCCTTCCATCTATCTGATCTCTTCTGAGCCAGAGGTGCCAGCACATTTAGGCTATGTGTCTCGGGCTCTGCTTCCCCATGCTCCCCCACCCCACCCCACCTGGGTCCCATGGGCTGATGGATAGTACATGTTATACCTGGAACCACTTAGCCTTGCCAAGGAGGCATGCCTACATTAATTTTTTTTTTGTACCAGTATTGGAGCTTAAACTCAGGACCTGGGTGTGCTTCCTTGGCTTTATTTACTCAAGACTTGTGCTCTACCACTTGAGCCACAGCTCCACTTCTGGCTTTTTACTGGTTAATTGGGGATAAGAATCATACAAACTTTCCTGTCTGGGCTGACTTTGAACTGTTATCCTCAGATCACAGCTTCCTGAGTAGCTGGGATTACAGGCATGAGCCACTGGTGCCAGCCTATTAATATTTCCTATTATGCATTGCCATTCCTGTGGCCTTTAACCAGTAAGCAAGCAGCCTATCTGTCTGTCTGTCTGTCCATTCCACACTAAGAACAGCAAAGAACAAGGCTGTCATGTGGAGCATTTTCTGCGGGCATAAAGGGGGTTTGTTTCCTCAGAAAAGCAGGATCCCTGAGCGGCGCAGCCCTGGGAGCAGGGGCTTGGTATTTTCCAGCTTTGGCCTAGGTTGCAGATAGAGGCTTCTTGGGCTTCTAAGCCTTGGGCAGGCTGTTTGGGTGCAGGGAAGTGCTCTTCTCCAGTGGCCCATGCCCAGATTCCGCAGTGATACCCAACAGCCCACCCAGCATCCCATCTGCACCCTGTGCCACAGCCATCTCTACACTGCTTCCTCTGCTTCTGCGACAATTCACTCCCTCTCCTGGTCCCTCAGATTCCCAGCCCTGCCTCTGAGTCACCTGCCGCTCCCACCCAGCCTCTGCTCTGTATTCCTGCCAGAACGGGGACTCATCTAATTTCTATAATTAAGTGTATTCATTTACCTAACGAGCCCGGGAGCACAACAGGTTTGTGAGTCATTGAGTGAGCAGGGGTACACCTTGCGCAGGGACAGCTGAGGGGAAGTGAGGCGACAGAAGCCATCCTGCCTGCACCTGCTGCTGCCAATCCTAGGGAGGCGCACACCTGCTCGCTGGGCCCTCCCCCCAGCAAGCCCCTTCCTCAGCCTAAGACCCAGGAAGAGGAAAGAAAGCCTCAAGCCAAGACGTTTCCTGTTTCACCTGATGGGAATTAGACCTGACAGCAGAGCCCTGTGTCTGGCAATTTTTAGAGTCAGATTATGCAACTTGGTAGAGGGAGTGACTAAGGAAAGTCCATATCTGCTCCCTCCAGAGTAGCAAAGATAGGCCTGGCAAGACAGCTTTAGGGATCTGGCAGGAGGCTGGGAAATCTGTAGCTTACCTCAAAAGGTGGCTGGGGGAGAAAGATCAGATTGTTTCCTGGGGTTGAGGTATGGTGTAAAACCTATGCCAGGAGCTTCATAATTTTAGTGCATCTAGCAACCCTGAGCAGATGCAGGATAGCTCTCTAGAGAGGATACCAGTCCTACTGTGGTTTGTGAGGCTGTCTGCCGCTTGCTGTCAGAATGAAGCGACCCATAAGTTTGAGAGGGAGTACAGGGACATCCCTGTGACCAGCCTTTAGAGGGGACAGACCCTTTTAAGAGACAGGATGGAGAAGCCTGTGGAGCAAGACGGAGATGCCCTTCCCTTCCTCCTCCCCCTCAGCCAAGACAGAGCCCAGATTCCTCACAGCAGGTCCAGCCCTGCCCCACAGGGCTGCTGGCATGGAGGGTCAGGGTCTGATGGGGATACCGTGAACCGGGTGTCCGGTTTCATATGGGTACCACAGTTATTTTCTCTGACATGCCTTTCTGGTTTGGGGAGCTGAGGCAGCTATTTTGGAGGCAGCCCTCAAGTTGTCAGGAGCCCAAGTTTCCACGGCACCCACCGCCTCCTCCCCTCTTCCCTCCTACGAGGATGGGCATGCTCACAGCACCCCTGTGGGGGGTACAGATGTCCCTGGGCAACACAGCACAGCAGTGCCAGGCTGTAGCCCCTAGTGCCTGGGGGAAACTCCCACACTCCCCCAACCCCACCTGCTTTAGAGGAGGGAGACAGGACCCAGTTAGGGGGAGACCTTGAAAACAGTTGAGTCTTAAAGGCCTGGGGGCTGCTACCTGTACAAGCCTCAGGCCTACCCAGGCCTTGGGCAGCCCTTCTTAGGGTCTCTCCTACCCAAATCTGAGTGTTGTTTGCTTTTCCTTGTACTGGACTTGGATTTGCTCCTATTACTTTGGCTTTTAGAAACCTTTTCCACAGCTGGGACTTGGTTTCTTTCTCCAGAGCAGAGAAGTATCATAAACACCAATAGTTAGCATCTTCCAATCTGACCCAAGGCTGGGCAACTCTAGAGGCTGCCCTGCAGCTGGATATTTCTGAGAAGAGTGGCTGTGAGGTGCCATGAGAGGGGAAGAGAATGTTCGGGCTATATAGCCAGGCTGACAGGAAAAGGAAGAGGGAAGGCCGAGCACTTGCCAAGAGCCTGCACTTTTTTGTTGGTGGTGGTGCCAGTCCTGGGGGTTGAACTCAGGCTCTGGGTGCTGTCTCTGAGCTATTTTGCTCAAGGCTTATGCTCTACCACTTGAGCCACAGCTCTACTTCTGCCTTTTTTGAAAGCACTTAATTGGAGATGAAGTCTTATAGACTTAAGTCTCCAGGCTGGTTTCAAACCACAATTCCTCATCATCCTGAGTAGCTAGGATGACAGGCATGAGCCACTAGCACCTAGCTTAAAAACCTGGAGTCTTGAAGTACCATTGGGCCAGGGCTGCCCTTCATAGAGTACCTAGGAGAGCAGAGCCTATGCTACCCTGGCAAGAGCCACCCTTTGTAATCCTTGGCCCAACCATGGTAGGTCATATAAATAATCTAAGGTAAGATAGTCATCCAGGAAAAACTTCCCCAAATGTCTGAGAGCCCCAAGGAATGTCATGAATGACCCATGGATGTCAGTAAAAAAGCCCCCTAAAGCCCTTCTCACCCTAGTGCTTCTTAGGATCTAGTAGCTACAAGAGTTCAGAGACTGCCCCCTTCCCCTGGGGACCAGGGCTTGTGGCTGAGTATTGTTGAAAAGGCACAAACAGGTTTCTATTAGGAGTACAGTGTAAGAGCACAGCTCTTCCTGCTTGTCTTCAGAAATGGAGTTCTAGCCAGGTGCCAGTGGCTCACACCTGCAATCCTCATTATCCAGGAGGTCTGAGATCTGAGGATCGTGGTTTGAAGCCAGCATGAGAAGACAAATCCAAGGGACTCGTAGCGATCCCATTAAGCAGCAAAAAGCTGGAAGTAGAGGTATGGCTCAATTAATAGGGCTCCAGCTTTGAGCAGAAAAAGCCAAGCAAGAGCATGAGGCCTTGAGTACTAGCTCCAGTACTAGCACAAAAGTTGGGAAAGCTCTGGGAGGTACTTGGGGCCTCAGAACACTAGTGAATCAAAGGGCAGTGTTTAAGGAAGTGGCTGGAACCCATAGTATTAAGGATGTGGAAACAGTGTCATTTTGAGATGTGTCCCAAGAAAGTAACTGAGGCTTTTCAGCATGGCAGGAAACTCCAGAACAGAAGCTATGAGGTCTGGAAGCTCAATTTGATGATCCCCATGCAGGATCACAAACACGGTATCTTTTCAGGTTATCCTAGTATGTGGCTGAAACCCACACCCTCACTGTTAGCCCAGTTCCCTGACCCAAGCCTCAACACCCCAGGCTGAGAAGGTAGTACCAATGAGGACCCTGAAGGCTTGGGTCGCTCCATATGATGCTATTTGCAAGCCTTTTCTCCTAAGGCTGCATGCCCTCCATCTGCTGAAACTCTTTCTGCCACATGGAGGGTAGGACTGGTCATAATATGACTCTGCTCTAGAACCTTCTTCGCCAGCTACCTGGGATAATGGAATAGATTAAGGTGGTGGAGAAAGATGGAGATGTTTGTGGGATAGTTTGACTGGGGTCCTGACTTAGGAACCAAAGGTCACATCCATTTTCCCCGCTGCCTTCCTGCTCAGCTGTAGAGAGAGTTATGGTCCCTCTTCCCACTACACTAGAACCTCTGAAAAGCTGGTTGTTTCTGAAGCTATTGGCTACTTGAGTCCCTTTAGCCTCGAGCTGGGTTGGAAGAGGGGTGATGAAGGGCCCACCCCACTCCCTGACCCATCTTGGCTCTTCCTTGCCTCTTAGCTTTGGGGTCCCTATGCCTTCCAACTTGCTCTTGGCCTGTTCCTTAGCTCTCAGCCTGCAGGTCAGCAGCTGGCTTCCTTCTAATATCTTTTTCTTTGTTTCTCCCTTTCTTTTGCTTTTGAACTCTTTGCTTTCCCCTCCCCGCCCCCAAGGCAATGTTGAACTGAAAGCGTGCGTCCCAGTGTCTCACACCTGTGCTCTTTAAACACAGAGACCTGCCAAGACGCCCTCTCATCCAACTATGCCCAGGCTGAAGTCCTCACCCTCTCTTAAAGCGGCGCCAACGTGAGAGAGACAGACAGACAGACAGAAAGCCAGAGACATAGGGAAACTCTGGAACCCAGGCACGAATCTTTTTGCTGAGAGACTCCTATATCCTTGTTTGTATACCAGACTGGTGGAAAAGCTCCCATGTGACCCTCAGGGCCCAGAACCATCTGGGTCCTGCTGTTCTGTTCTACTGTACATTGAAGAGATATATATGCACATATAGTATCTATATTCATACATACTATACTTCTGTGTGTAGTGCACGTGCTACTGGTGGTCTGTCTTTGTTAGGCTTTGTCTCCCCAAACCCTCTCCCTACCCTGTTTCCCATCCTCTTCCCCTTCCCAGATTCCTCATTTTCTCCTGACTCTGTGTGTGTGTGTGTGTGTGTGTGTGTGTGTGTGTGAGTGTGTGTGATGTCCCAGGAAAAGTGCCCCCTGGGATCTGCCCATCCAGCAGGGTGGTCCCAGTGTACTCTCTCTGTGGGTGTTTCCTCTGCCAGCAGATGGCCTATTGGAATCTGTTGAAGGTGAGACTTGCTCCCACACTTTCCCACCCCCAGCCACTGCTTCACTAGCCCAACCCTCCCCCAGATTGGGACTCTACCTCCCACCCCACACTCCAGTTGTGGGGGGACTTCCAGGGGCTCCTGTGTAGCCCAACCACTCCTTCCAACATCCTGATCTGTGCTCTTGGCAGAGGTGGGGCATTTCGTTATTTTCACCTTTGACTTTTTTTGTCTCCCTTGTCATATGTTTTAAAAGATGCTGCTGGGCAGACGGGCAGGGAAGGGGTCTGTCTACCCATCTGGCTCAGGGGTCTGAGAAGGGGACGCCTTGGGTGAGAGGAAACCAGTTGCAATACTGTACTTCCTGGCCAGTGGCCAGAGGATGAGTGCAATAGCAGAGGCCAGGTGGCCCCTTCAGCCTTGGCCTCTGCCCCTCCCTTGGCCTCCCTTCCTACTCTCTTCCTTCCCTGCCCCTCCTTGGTGTTGGTCAGTCCTTTTCTAAAGCTGTACCTTTATGTGTGTCTGAGGCACGCCTAGGCTGGGCTCTGCTGCCCTGTCTGCACGCCTTCAACTGTCATGCTGTGCTCGAGCCCCAATAAAGACATTCAAGTGTCCTGCTGCTCCTCTGTGTGTCTGTCTCCTTTTGGGCTCAGGGTCTGTGGGGACTTCCAACCTGTTACACCTGAGCAACGCAACACACCTGGTCCTAATCTTACCCCACTGGGGATCCTCCATGGGGCTCATCCCCGCACTGTACTCCTAGAGATAAATGCTCAGAGATAAGAGAGCTCCCAAAGCCATACAAAAGGGAACTAACACAACCCACAGCTCTTGGGTAGTGTTCTGATCTCCATGGCTGTTGCCTGAACCCCACGACATAGAAGAAGCCTTCCTTGTTCAGGGAGGCCCACTGTAAGCCTGCTGTTTGTGCAAGGGATCTCCCCTTCCCTGCAGTGGCACCAGCTCTAAGTCCTGGAGAGGCCCCGTCACTGAAATGACTGGATGGCTGATGGAACAAGACCAATATGGGACTGCTGGCATGATCATGAGTTTTTATAGTTTTGTTTTTGTAGGGTGTGTGTGTGTGTGTGTGTGTGTGTGTGTGTACTGGGGCTTGAACTCAGGGTGTTGGCACTGTCTCTTAGCTTTTTTGCTCAAGGATGGTGCTCTATCCTTTGAGCTCCACTCCTTTTTGGTAGCTAATTGGAGATAAGAGAATCATAATTTCCTTCCCTGGGACTGGCTTTGAATTGTTATCCTCAGATCTCAGCCTCCTGAGTAGGTAGAATTTCAGGCTTGAGCCATGAGCCCCCAGCTGATCAGGGGCTACTTATAGATGTGGAGTGAACATACCCGAATCCAGATAGGATGTCAGCCACCACACAATACCTTCACTGTCCTCCACTCACATAGAGGCTACACACAATGGACTTATGAGCAGGGAAGGCCTGCTGTCACTCAGCTGGGTCCAGAGCTCGGCTGTCACCATAGTGAAGTTGGTCATCATTGAACAGAGGCCCTGTAGCTGCATTTTGCACTCAGTTTTACAAATGATATAGCCAGTCCTGGCTACAGGTTGATATCTCCTGTCTGTTACCTTCTTTCTCGCTCTCTCACTACAGGCATAAACTGAGTCACGTGAGCCTCTGTTTAGTCTTTATTTGCCATTTACTGGCTGAGACACATCCCTTGAGGGGAGTATAATACCTTATTCTATAAGCATTGTAAGAATATGGCCATGTTGTGTTTACGTGATGTACAGCAGCTGTACAATAAGCGTCTGTTTCCTTCTTGCCCTGGCCTGCAACTCTCGGGTTTTCTCCACAGATTTCTCAGATCTCCATGTCCAGTCACACAAAGAAGGGCCACAAGCATATCCAGATCCATCTAGGGAGCACACAAGAGCAAAGTGCGCACCATAGGGCCCTCTGCAGAGAGAAAAAGCAAAGGGCAGCCTGTTACTGAATTCAACAGTGGAAAACCAGTTGAGAGCCTGAGCCAGCAGCAGAGGCAGGGCAGTGGCAGGCAGCCAGTTGTCAATTACAGATAAAATCTCTCCTCCAACAGGAGGGCAGATAGGGCTGTGCTTCCCCCCTCCTCCCCAGACAGACAGAAGAAAGCCATTTGCAGCTAGGCTGGCTTGGCCAGGCGATAATGGGATGGGATGCACTGCTGGATCCCTAATGATATTACGCATCAGAGCCCACATCCAAAATGGTTGGATTTTTGTTTGTTTGTTTGTGTTGTTGTTTCCCTTTTCTTTTTGTAGATCAGTGTGGAACCATTTCATGGTTAGGGACTGAGACCCCTGC
Source organism: Dipodomys ordii (assembly GCF_000151885.1). Classification (NCBI taxonomy): domain Eukaryota; kingdom Metazoa; phylum Chordata; class Mammalia; order Rodentia; family Heteromyidae; genus Dipodomys; species Dipodomys ordii. Next base: position 793,921 of record NW_012267362.1, on the reverse strand, counting down.
ATACAGCCTGAGGGTACTGGAGGCCAAGTGGAAGGGGGAAGCATCACCGTCAGAGCATTGGAGGGCACAAGGACAGAGCTGGGTGAGAAAAGAAGAGGAGGCTCCCCCACCTCTCCTCACAGAAACAGCAGCCTTGCTCGAGAGGAAGCCATGCTCAGGTTTCTGCTGGGCTGAGCTGAAGTTGGGTCTGGATTAAACTGGACACTGGTGATGGGGATCAGCTGTGTGTGTGTGTGTGTGTGTGTGTGTGTGTGTGCGCGTGCGCGCGCGCGTGTGCGCGTGTGCGCGCATTTATATGCTGGCACTAGAACTTGAACTCAGGGCCTTGTACTCTTGATTAGCTTTTTTACTCAATGCTGGCACTCTGCCACTTGAACCACACCCTCACTTCTGGGATGGCTCTATCACTTTCTGGCTATGATATTTAACTTTCTTTTTCTTTCCTTCCTTCCTTCCTTCCTTCCTTCCTTTCTTTCTTTCTTTCTTTCTTTCTTTCTTTCTTTCTTTCTTTCCTTCTCTCTCTTGCCTTCTTTTTTCTTTCCTTCCTTCCTTCCTTCTTTCCTTCCTTCCTTCCTCCCTCCCTCCCTCCCTCCCTCCCTCCTTCCCTCCCTCCCTTCCTTTCTTCCCCTCCTTCCTTCCCCTCCTTCCCTTCCTCCCTCTAGCTCTCTATTTCTTCCTTTCTTTCTTGTGCCACTACTAGAGCTTGAACTGAGGGCCAGGGCATTCTCTCTCAGGTTTTTCTGCCCATGGCCAGCACTCTACCACTTGAGCTATACCTCCACTCTGGCTTCTTGATGTTAATTGGAGAGTAAGAGTCTCCATTTTGTCTATCTGGGCAGGCTTCCAGTTGAAATCCTCAGATCTCAACTTCCTGAGTAGCTAGGATTACAAGCATGAGCCACTGGTGCCTAGTGATGTTTAACCTTACTGAACCTTTCTTCTTGGTCTTCACAAAGAGAGGAACGATAGCAGCTACCCCACTGAGTTGCTGGGTATTGAAATGAGTTGGTTTCAGCAAAGCTTGCAGTCAGTGCCAAGCACACAGTCACTGTCTTAAACATGGGAGGGGTGCGTGCACCCCATTCAATAACAGGACTATTTCTGTGTGATGCCTCATTTTCCCAAATTAATGCTATGAATTGGCCACATTTCAGTGAAGCCCTTATGTCCTTGTGAAGGAGTAAGAATGAAGACAACTCCAAACAACCAAGGTATGTATTAAGTATGAGGCAATGCGTTTAATGCAGGAGAATGCATTCCAAATAACACCAAAGAACGGGTCTTTATCTTTGTTTTCTAATAGAGAAAAATGCAACACAGCAATGTCAGGTCATTTCTCCAAAGCTACACAGCCAGTTACGTGACAAAACTGGGGTTCAGACCAGATCATCTGACTCTGTGGATCAAGCCTGACCTATGTCTAAACTGGGCAAGAATTGAAAGGCATAAACTCTATAATTGGGATTTTGCTTTTAATGTTTTTCAGTTCTTTAATCTCAATTCTTACAACAAAGGCATTTCTTCTCACTTATATAGATTAAAAAATCAGGACTTGAAGAAGTGAGCAATTTAACCCATTCCTTCTTTGATATGTATGTATATCCCTTGAAACCACACACACACACACACACACACACACACACACACAAGGAATGTCATGTCTTAGTGCCATTAATGAACAGTTGCTGACACTCAGTACAATGCCACTTAATTTATTCTCTGATACACAGAATAGGGACCTGTAGGACTGGTTTAGATACCAAGTTGTTGGAGGACCAGAGAAGCTGAAGAAGACTGGGTGGAAATCTGATCTCCATCTTCAAATATGTAAAGAACACCTTGGGAAGTAAGTTTTGATTCTGATAGAAATGTCATTGTTTCTAGTTGGGTACTGGTGTCTCCTGCCTGTAAATCCTAGCTACTCAGGAGGCTGAGATCTGAGGATCTCAATTCAAAGCCAGACCAGACAGGAGAGTCCATGAGACACTTCTCTTCAGTTAGCCACCAAAAAGCCAGAAGTAGAATTGTGGCTCAAGTGGTAGCATAACAGGCTTGCAGGAAAAAGCTAAGGGATAGTTATTAGGCCCTGAGTTCAAGCCCCAGAACTGGAAGGAAGGAAGGAAGGACTGACGGAAGGAAGGAAGGAAGGAAGGGAGGAAGGAAGGAAGGAAGGAAGGAAGGAAGGAAAGAAGGAGGAAAGAAGGAGGAAAGATTTTTGGATATCTGAATTGAGTTCTTCATTTGAAGAATTGCTTTCTTTGCTAGTACAAATTTCATGCAAGATGTTGGAAAACATCCCATACCAAATCAACAAGGAAGTCCCCCCACCCCCACCCCATCCCACTGTCTGGAGGTGGCACTGTGGCCATCTGCTGTGGTCCTCCAGGCCTTTGGAAAAGGAGAAGCTTTCTAACAAAACTACCAAAGAGAAATGGATGTGGGAAACACCCTCCCTGGAGGGATAGTGGCAGCATGCTAAGATATGGGTTTGTGGGAAGAATTTCTGCTCAGCATAAAAGGTGGTTAGAGGAAGTGGAGCTGTGGCTCAATGTGGTAGAGCACTAGCCTTGAGCTCAGGGACAATGCTTAAGCTTTGAGTTCAAGCCCCACAACCAACAACAACAACAAAAAAGATAGTTAAACCTCCTTCCACCGAAATATTGCTTATCTGGTGTCGCATTTCCAGTTAGGATAGAGGCAGATCTAGAAACCAGAGCTCTGAGCAGGCTCACGTGAACTCAATTTCCAAAGGGATTTTTTTTCCAACTTCCTTAACACCAGAGTGGATGAAATTCCATGCTAGACTCATTCTGCCTCTTCCTGCCTGCCCATCAGGGATGTAGATCAGGGCAAAGGAACATCTTTGACACAGTCTTTAGTGACTGGCACCCTGGGCTTAAGTCTCGCTGTCTCTCTCCCTTTTCCTCTCAATGTCATACTCAGGGCTTTATACGCTTGCTTCACTTGTTCCACTCAAGTCCATCACTCTACTACTTGAGCCACACCTCCACTCCAGTGCTTTGCTGGTTAATTAGAAATAAGATTTGTCTCTTTGGGATGACTTCAAACCTCGATCCTCAGCTCTCAGCTTCCAGAGATAGCATTACAGGCATGAGCTGGGCTCAAGTTTCCATATGACTGAGCACCTTCCCCCCCTGGGATCTTGGTGATACATTGCAATGAGTACTCATCTGAGGTAGGAGCTTCAGGACCTTTGATGTCTTCTTGAATCCACCCACAAGCTGGTCAGTCCTCTGGGGATGTAGTCACCACACCCAAACCAGGATAGAATGCCTCCATGCAGAGGGCTGCCAGGGACCCCAGGAACCTGGATCTTGTATGGGTGTCTCACTTGCATCTACCCTGCTCGAGTCTCTGCCTGCTTCTCCAATGACCCCTTGGAAAGGCAGAGATTGGACGATGCTGGGGCTGCACATAATGGTCTTGAAATGCTTGGTCCTAATTTGGCTGAGTGACATTCCCTGCTTCCTAATGCTGCACTCCCTGGCGGCTGCTGGTGGGCGGGGCTCCCTTTCTCCATGTGCTCTTTCCAATGTAACCTCACCCATGCTCACTCTCAGCAACATTTCCCAGGGCTGGCGACACCCACACGTCTCCTTCCATCCTATAGATCTCCTGTCAACTCTTCCATTCATTCCTCCTGCAAGCACACACATAGCCTCTCTCCCATTCCAGGTGCTGCCTGGATTGCTTGGTGTATAGACACAAGCCCTCCCCTGGCCATGCTACACACACACACACACACACACACACACACACACACACACACACCAGAGTTGCCTTGGAGCAACGTTTGAAAAAAAAAAACAAAATACCTCACTGGTCAGAAAGTATGCACTGCCCAGGGTGGACCCCTGGCTCCCCTCCCTGCTTTTTTTTCTTTATCAGTCTTGGGGCTTGAACTCAGGACCTGGGTGCTATCCCTGAGATTGTTTGCTCAAGGCTAACACTACCACTTTGTGCCACAGTTCCACTTCCAATTTTCTAGTGATTAATTAGGGATAAGAGCCTCATGGACTTTTCTGCCTGGGCTGGCTTCGAACCATGATCCTTGGAGCTCAACTTCCTGAGTAGTTAGGATTACAGTAGGGGCTTTTGTCAACTACCTGAGTTGACTTCCTTGTTTGACTTGTACTTAAACCCTGGACTCTACACTTTCTAGGCCTGTTGTATCTCTAATTCTGCTGTGTTACATGGTGCCCTTCTTCAGTGATGATTAAAATCTGACCTGATCTTTTGAAGTCTCTGTCTTCTTCTCTCCTTTCATCTGCTTGGCTTTTCCTAACAGCTACCACCACCTACCCACTCACCCTGAGGTAGAGCCAGAAACTTGTGGGGAGGGGGGGGAGGGCAATGTCAGCCTTCTTCCCATACCCTTCTTGCTACATCACCATTTAAACAGTAATGAACAAGAGCCCTGACCTTATGGAACTTACATTCTAATGAGAGATAGACCAGAAAACCACTAGACAAGAATATATGGTAGTAGCTCCTGCAATTCAGCATTTCTGGCTCTGAAGTACATTCAAATATTCTTTGGCTCTTTTCTCCATCAGTGAAGTTCCACCCTGCGCACACAAACCAGGCTTCTACAAGAGTTTCCTTCCAGGGTCCCCTCTGCCCTTCCATCACCCAGTCTCTACCCATCTACAGAGAGCTGCTTAAAATGGACCCTGGATCATGTTGCCTCCACTTAAAACCCTGAGTGGTGCTTTCCCAATGCATTTGCGATAATGTCCCAATTCCTCGAGGGGCTTCAGGGCCCGTCTTGTCTCTGCAGATTCCCGGCCCTCCTGTAGCTGGTCTTCCCCTCAGATGTCAGCCTCTTACCCATGAGTACTTTCACAAATGATGTACTATTTTCCCTCACCCCAGCCCCTGCTCTTAGCTTAGTGTTTTTGTAACTTTTGGTGCTAGTACAGGGCCTTGGACTGTCCCTTAGCTGTTTTACTCAAAGCTAGCTGGCTCTCTACCACTTAAGTAACAGCTACACTTCCAGCTCTTTTTTCCCTTTTGGTTGGTCCTGGTGCTTGAACTCAGGGCCTAGGCACTGTCCCTGAGCTTTTTCCATTCAAGAATAACACTCTACTACTTTGAGACACAGCTCCATGTTTGGTTTTCTGGTGGTTACTTGGATATAAGAATCTCACAGACTTTCCTGCCTGATCTGGCTTTGAACCACAATCCTCAGATCTCAGCCTTCTGAGTAGCTAGGATTACAGGCATGAGCCACCAACACCCAGTTTAATTTTCTTTTCTTTTTTCTCTTTCTTCCTTTCTTTCTCCCTTCCTTCTATTCTTCCTTCCTTCCTTCCTTTCTTTTTTCTTTCTTTCTTTCTTTTTTTGGTTGTGGGCCTTGAACTCTGGACCTAGGCACTGTCCCTCAGCCCTTCAGCTCAAGGCTAGTGCTCTACCACTTGAGCAACAGCGCCACTTCTGGCTTTTTCTGTTTATGTGGTGCTGAGGAATGCAACCTAGGGCCTCATGCATACAAGGCAAGCACTCTACCACTGAGCCACCTTCCCAGCCCTCTTTTTTTTGGGGGGGGGAGATTGTTAATTGGAGGTAAGAATGACCAGAGTGACTACAGCTTAACAAATCAGGTCAATGACATATTCCCCAAGAAGGAGGGGGCCTAAGGACCAAATATCTCACAAGAACAAACAAGCCTTGGACTTTGCCTCTCTCCCAAGGGAGATACCCTCCTCACTTGGAGAGTCTGCTAATTCTGTCTACTTTCTTTCATGGCTCTCCTTTCACCTTCAAATAAACTTACTCTGTTTACCTAAAACACTTTCCTACCTTTTTATTCTTCAAAGGACAGAAAGAAGGTCCCAAACTGCCCCTAGACTATATCAGGAGCTAACATTTTCTATTATCATAGCCTACTGAGGTCTCTTGTATATCTGATTGTTTATTACCAGCCTCTCTCTGAATTGCTTGGACCTAGCACAGTGCTAGAGACTCAGTCCATTGGGTCTATATTTTATGAATGAGTGACTGGCAGAAGACAGGCCTGGCCCAGAGCTGAACTCAGTCCTTTCTTACCCCTCCCAAGCTGCTTCCAGCTGGCTTGTACAGCTCACTTCTAGGGCATTCCTGGGAGCCCTTGGGGAACAATGTGGAAGCTCTTCTCTTTACATTATGCATTTCCTGCCTGAGAAACTGTCAGAATAATGAGCAAGGCAGTGGGGGGCAGGGGGAGAGGGAGAGTCCCACAGTTCTTCCTCTCTCCTCTACAGAACTTACCATTTCCATCTGGTCTTTTTTTGGTTCTTGTCACATTCCCCCTCCTCCCCCTTGCAGGCTGCTCAAGGGTAAGGGTGCTGACTCATCCTGGCTCCTCTTTCAGGGCCTGGCTCCACACTCCATGCATAGTAAATGCTCAGTGAAAGGTTTCAGTGAATGGAGAAATGATGGTAAAGAAGGATGGAGGAAGAAAGGAAGGAGGTAATGAAAGGAAGGAGGGTGGGAAATGAGGCTGGGAAGTAGGAAGAATGGACCTGGGTGGCTGAGTTGCCTCTGCCGACATCCACCCCTAGTCAGTTCCACCAACACTCCTTCTAGTCTTTCCCCAGCTGTTAGGTCTCAGGTGGGACAGCAAGGCTCCTAGGCACACTGCCACAGAGGGACTTTCTAAATTCTGATTCTCAGACTCTGGGGCTTCCCCTGAGGACAATCCTATCAGGATCAGAGACCAGGATTTCTTTGCAGGCTTTCTTATCCAATCTGGATACCCATTAGTCCCTCTCCCCTCTAGCTCTCATGTTTAGGCCTTCGGCCCAGTTAAAACTTCAGATTCCTTATCCAATGTACTTCCCTCGAGGTCCTGGGTCCCAGAGGCTGCCAGGCAGGCTGAGATGGAGGGATCTGACTCTACCTTCTCTCCCTGTGGCCCAGGCACAGCCAAGCCCCTGGGGAAGACCAAGAGGCAAGCCCAGGAGATCAAGAGGCTCAAAGGCTCCTAGCTGCTCCTCCATGGCTGTTGCCATGGTGGCCTCCCTGGGGGGTGGTGGCGGCTCCCCAGTTGTCATGGAGAATGGAGGTGTGCCATTGCCACCACCACCACTAAGGAGGAGCTGCTTCCTTTGTCCCCCACCCCCCCAGGCCACAGCTGCTCCATCAACCGGGTGTATGGAGTAGTCACAACAGAGGGAACCATCACCAGGGGTGGGGGAACCTCCCCACGCCATGCCCCAGCATTCCAGTGTGGCTGAGGCCTCTCCCATGGGGAAGCAATTCTGTTTGTACCCAAAGCAAATCAACTAGGGACCTCATTTCTCTTAGGACACTGCTAGAGGTGGTAACCAGCCTCCCAAAGATCTTGGGGCTGGAAGAGCGAGAGAACTGGGGAGGTACAAATACTCCTCTGTGACCATTCTCCCTCTGAACCTCCCTGCTGGATTGTGACAAGCTGATTGAAATGTTGGGTCACTAGGTTTTTTTTTCCTCTTACCTCTTCCTGGATCTTCCGAACTCCAGCCAGGGGCTCTTATTATAATGACCAACTACTTTCTATGCCTCCCTGCCCCCCACAATTCAGAGATTTTTCTACTCTCTTCACTATCTTCTAATCTCTATATAAATAACAACAACAACAAAAATCTTGGGCTAATCATCAACACTCTGGTATCTATGTGTTTTATTTCCCAATAAATAGGCTTGTAAGACCTCTATTTACAGAATGAGAACCTTATTTTCTGTTGCACAAGTCCTCATCTGGGGCGCTCTAAACAGGTTACATTTTAAAAATGATTTATTTTTAAATTATCATCATCATCATCATCATCATTGCGAGTCCTGGGACTTGAATTCAAGGCTTGGGCATTTGCCTGAGCTTTTGTGCTCAAGGTTAGCACTCTACCATTTGAACTACAGCTCAGCTCTGGCTTTTTGGTGGTTGATTGTAGATAAAGAATCTCATGGGGGCTGGGAAGGTGGCTCAGTGGTAGAGCGCTTGCCTTGCATGCATGAGGCCCTGGGTTCGATTCCTCAGCACCACATAAGCAAAAAGAAAAAAGCCAGAAGTGGCGTTGTAGCTCAAGTGGTAGAGCACTAGCCTTGAGCTGAAGAGCTGAGGGACAGTGCCCAAGCCCAGAGTTCAGGCCCCACGACTGGACCCAAAAAAAAAAAAAAATCTCATGGACTCTCCTACCTGAGCTGGCTTTGAACTATGATCCTTGGATCTCAGCCTTCTGTGTACCTAGGATTACAAGCATGAGCCACCAATGCCCAGAAGTTTTGGGTTTTTTAAAGGGGTAGGCAGTTTTCTTGAGTCAAATTACAGGGCAGGAAATCTGTGAGGAAATCTGGCCTGTACTGGTTAACTATAAAGCAAATGCATGGTTTGGGGAAGTAGCTCAATGGTAGCGCGCTTGCCCCCTAGTATTGTAAAAACAACAACTCCCTCACAAAAGTAAAGTTAGAAGTCACCTATGTCTAAAATATCATCTCTCTCTTTTTGCCCCCACCAAGTCTCCACCTATTATCCATAGCCCTTTGCCCCTGCCTCAGCTCTACCAGCTCCAAACATCAGAGCCTTTCATCCCCAGGATTGGTAGCTTCAGACTTGCATTAGAGCCTACTAGATATAGCCAAGGGGTTTGTGTCCTGGACCATTTTCTTCTCCATGTATGATGATCTGTGAACCTCATGCCATCTCCAGCTCTCCCAGTATTAGGTAGGTACTAGTTTGTGCTCCTGGACAAAATTCTTGTAGCACAAGTAAGTCAGAGAAGAAGTATGGACCCACATTGGGGTTCAGGTCAGGCCCATGACATTACAGGACTTCAGCCTACACATTGAGAAATGGGGATGAACCTCCCGCTGTACTCAAGGATGGTGCAAAAATTAAATGAGAAGGTGGATGGCTGTGTGCTCTAGGTCTCTACAGTGGGCCCTGAGGTGATGGTGGGGATATAATTCTTCTGATCTCTCCTATGTTGTCAGGTGGTATGCACAGTCAGCAAGCAGGTGCCTCAGGTCATCCAGGCTACCTCTGCGTGAGGACTTAGGGCAGGGCTAGGTGTCCACACATAAATCATTCCTTAGGAAGATCCCAGGGGGTAAGGACTCTTTTTATCATTGCCTTTGCAGACTGGAAAAGCAAGGCACAGAGAGAAAGTTGAGTGGAGCTGCTAGTAGATTTCACAGGCTGATTTGGACTTGAATCTATTCTGGCTGGTTCTGGCCTGGTGTACCCACCCCTGGGTTTATGGCTAGACACACTTCAGGTAGAAGCTGGAGGCTCACTCAGCAACTGCCCATGGGTAGCTAATTTTGGCTGCCAGTGACTTTGTTGCTTGTGAACTGTGTGACCTTGGACAAATGACTGAATGCCTCTGAGCTTGGTCCCACCTCTATGGGATTAATCATAGATCTCCTATAGATCTTGTTGAAAGAACATTTCAAACACCAGCCAGCCAATGGCAACTGGCCAATGCTCATGCTCTAGGCCAGTGTGTACACAGAGAACCAGCCAAGGGTTGGGTGACAGATCTGACATCCACAGCAGAAAGCTCCAGAAATCACTTACTGTAGAGTGGGCAGTTGAGGCCAGGCTCTGGGACATTAATACTCCTGAGACATTTCACTAGCTTGGCTATTTCCCTCTTGAGGACCCAGAAATCGTGAGACCTGTGTATTTGCAATCCATGATACTGCCTGTCCTAAGGGTTACCCTGAGTGATTGGGGTACCTTGGCTGTAGCTTTAAGTTGTTGCTCTACTCTCCCTAAGGCTCAGAGGTCAGAATGCCCTGAGGTCACTCTGTGTGTGAGCTATGGAAATGAGAGCTAAGGTGGTGATGAGACAAAAGAAAGCACAGAGAAATTAGGTTTATGGTTTAGATCTTAAATGTCCTTATTTTAAGCGTTCCTCAAAAACCTACATGCTAAATAAAGGCTGGAACCTGTAGGAGGTGGAGCCTAGGTTATTGCAGGCCCACCCTCAAAGGAGATTGTGGAGTCCTGGTCCATTTCTGTGTCTCTTTGCTTTTGGCCACAATGAAGTGAATTCTGTGTGTGTGTGTGTGTGTGTGTGTGTCTGTCTGTCTGTCTCTGTTCTCTGTCTCTTTCTCTCCCCCCGCCCCCCCGTCCCCCTTCCTCTCTCCCCCCCCCACCTCTTTTCCCTGCCTCCTTCTCTTGGTGCTAGAACTGGGGCGTGAACTCACAGTCTCATGCTCTTGTTTAACTTTTTTTTTCTCTCTCTCTCAAGGAAGGCACCCTACACCTTGAGCCACAGTTCTACTTCTGGCTTTTTCCTGGTTAATTTTGGAGATAAGAGAGAATCTCTTAGATTTTTCTGCCCAGACTGGCTTCAACGCTCAAATCTCAGCCTCCTGCATAGCTGGTGTTATAGGCATTCAGGCCTTCTTCATCTATCATATACTCCCACTATATTGTACTGTGCATCCAACAGGCCCCAAAGAGCAAGTCTAAGCAATCATCCACTGAAACACAATCATGAGCCAAATGTTTCTCGTGTGTGTGTGTGTGTGTGTGTGTGTGTGTGTGTGTGTGCGCGCACACATGTGCACATGTGCTAGTCCTAGGGCTTGAATCAGGGCCTAGGCACTGTCCCTGAGCTTTTTTGCTCAAGGCTAGCACTCTACCATTTGAGCCACAGCTCCACTTCTGGATTTTTGGTACTTAATTGAGGGTAAAATTCCCATGGACTTTGCTGCCTGCGCTGGCTTGGAACTGAAATCCTCAAATCTCAACCTCCTGAGTAGCAAGAATTATAGGCATAAGCCATTGGCACCTGGCTTGTTTCTTGCTTTAAAATTGATTTTTTTTCCAGTTTTTTTTTGTTATAGTGACAGAAAGCTGACTAACCCAACAGGAGTCTCAAGAGGAGGAAGAGAGAAAAGGGGTAAAGAGAAAGGGGGCAGGGGAAGAAAGAGGAGCAAGAACAGTGGGAGAAAGTAATGGGAAAGGCAAGGGGAGGAGGAGGAGCTCCATTATGGAGGGCCAACACTGTGGAGCCTAAAATGAACTTGACAAGCTGGAAATAGAACAGCTGGGCAAACCCCACAGGCTGTGTTTGGGTGTCTGCTGAGCTAGTATGTGAAAGAACAGCAGGAGCCACAATTCCAGGAAGACTGGATCACTTCACCTCAGAAGGTGGTCAGCTGGGAGGCCTGTCTGCCAGTCTGACATGGATTCCTTGGGCTTCTTTTTCTGGGGATGTTTTCTTTATGCAATCATTATTTTTAACAGGCTGGCTGTGACTGGGTTTGCCTGACACCACCCGTCTTCGGCAGGTTGGAAGGTGACGATCAAGACTATGCTGGGTGCCAATGGCACATGCCTATAATCTTAGCTACTCAGGAAGCTGAGATCGAAGGATCGTGACGTGAAGCCAGCCTAGACAGAAAAGTCTATGAGATTCTTATCTTCAGTTAACCGCCAAAAAGCTAGAAGTGGCTACCAAAAAAACTGGAAGTAGAGCTGTGGTTCAAATAGTAGTGTGCCAGTCTTGAACAAAGAAAGCTCAGGGACAGAGCTCAGGCTCTGAGTTCAAGCCCCACTACTTGCACAAAATAAAATCAAGACCTGTCTGAATTTTTTTTTGCGGGGGGGGGGGGGTCTGGTCGTGGGGCCTGAACTCTGGGCCTGGGCGCTGTCCTTCAGCTCAAGGCTAGCGCTCTACCACTTGAGCCACAGCGCCACTTCCGGCCTTTTTCTTTTTGCTTATGTGGTGCTGAGGAATCGAATCCAGGGCCTCGGGCATGCAAGGCATGCACTCTACCACTGAGCCACCTTCCCAGCCCCAAGACCTGTCTGAATTTTTATGCTTGTTTCAAGGGACAAAACCTTAAGGCATGTTTCAGATGGAGGCACAGGCAGCTGAGCTGTGGAGTGGAACACCGCTTCTGTTATAAGGGCAAACCCTATGTCCAGGATGGGGCAGGGCTGGCCTGGGACACTGCCTCTCTCAGACCCCCAGAACTGCATGTGCCTTTGGATGACCTCGCATGACATCAGCATGCTTCACCTTGGAAGGTGCCAAGGCTCCTGAGCTCTGCACAGCTGACTCCCTCCCTGGTCCAAGTGACTCTGTGCACTCTTCTTCCTCAGCCTGAGAACTGGGGTTTCCTTCCACTAATATTCTTTCTTTCTCTACACAAGCTCCCTGGAGGAGTCCTTTCACAAGAATTTACTGGCGCTCAGAACCCATGAACTTCCTCCAATTGCAACCATGGTTATATACATATGTGTGTAAATGTACTTTTTCCCAGGGAGAGAGGATCCAAAGTCTTGGAGGAGTTCATCTCCCCCACTCACCCCTGCCCCTTACTACACTGTAAAGAGCTCTCAGTGAGAAGTTAGCCATTAGGCCTGCATGGGCTATGAAGAAGACAGCTGGAGCCAGCCAGGCCTGACTGCTGCTTTTCAGTCAGGGCTGATGAGAAGTTCTCACCACAGGCGTTTGAACCATCATTGATGTCTCTAGAGTTTAGGTTGGTTCTATTAGAAGCTGAATGTGAATAGGAACTGGGGGCTGGGGGCCTTGAGCTCTAGTCTGGTTTGCAACTGGCTTAGCTTAGCCAAGCTGTAGCTAGTTATAATTCAGTCGACCTTTACAGGTTCTTACAGGTCCAGATGAGGTCCTACTGAACTCAGTACCCAAAGCTTCTTTACGCTTCATGTCTTTGGTTCCTCCCTCCTTCTCTGGATGAATTCTAAGCCCCCTTGGAATTTGGTTTAGATTTGAGCAAATCTAAACTGAGGAGAGAGAAAGTCTAGTCACCTACAGCCTCCTCCTCCACTGAGGGCTTGGGGTGGGACGTTTAGGTCTGGCGCTGGATGGAAGGACATGGAGTGAGCTGCCAGAAGTCTCAGCATAAGTGCTGGTGGCTGGTGGCTTACATGGCAGAAGCAATGCAACTTGTATTTGATATTTCAAATGTAGCTGGATATCACCCTGGATTTGGGCTTTAACCAACTATTTGACATTTTGTGAAGCTCATTTCTCAACACAGGGCTGGAAGCTGGCAGGCCTGGCTTCATTCCCTGAGTTCCAACTCAGTGGACGCTACTGCTCCAGGCGTTGGTTTTCTCTCCTCTTCCTGTCATCACAAAGCATTCACACGAAGCTCAGCTCAGCAGTGATCCCTTTATGGGGGGAAAAAAAAACACTGTAGAAGTGGAAGCAGGGGAAAATCTCATTTCCAAGGAGATTAGATCAGAACTTCCCTGTTTCTGCTGGATGGTTAAGCCTACATATGGTGAGGGTAAATCTCCAAGTGCAAACTGGAGCCTTAAGTCGGCTGCTTTCTAGACTGGTGACTTAAACACCTATCAGCTACTCAGGAGGCTACCATCTGAAGATCACAGCTTGAATCCAGCCCTGGAAGAAAAGTCCATAAGACTCTTTAATTAATTAGCAAAAAAAAAAACCCCGCAGTGGAGCTGTGGCTCAAGTAGTAGAGTGCCAACCTTGAGCAAATAAAGCTAAGGAACAACACTAGGCCCTGACTTCAAGCCCCAGCATGGGGTAGGGGCAGAGCTCTGGGAGTGGAACTGATTAAAGACCTCTCTTAGCCCTTCCCCACCACCTCCCCCCCATCCATGTGTGCACCAGGCAGAGAGGTGACTTTACTTGTAGAACATTCTGAAATCACTTCTCCACACAGCTCCCTTTCCCAGCAGCTTTGGGCTAGTAGATAGAGAAGCTTGTTGTATATATGTACACAACATACTGGAAGTAAAACAAGGCCGTTTCCTCTTCCTGACCTTAATGGGGTAGAAGATCCTGAAGGATTTTTCTGACAAGTAAGGAGTTCTAAGCTTTGTACTCTGGCTCTACTTCATCTTTACCTTCCCTAGTTTGCCTTGCCTCTTGCAGAAGTCTCAGACCAATGTCTTAGAGAATGCTTGCAAGGACTCTGGGTTGTTTTTTTTTTCTCCCAGATGTAAAGGGCAAAAGAAATCAAAGCCAGCTCTTATCTCTATCCAGATGATGGGCATGAAAACAGCTAGCCGTGCCCTTTCTTGGCTCACTTGCCCAGTATCTGGGTTAATACCAGGCTGGGATTCTCTTATCTCATATAAACCTGACCCAAAGTCTGCCAAAGTATCGGCTACTAAGCCATCAATCCATAACTCATCATACAGTCTCCTCAGATCCCAGGAGACTTTATTCTGTCATGACCTCAGAAGCCACTGGCCGCTCTCTACCAAGGCTTTCTTCATCCTAGATCTGGGCATCACCTCTGTCACTTGATGTCCAGAAAATATTTTTAGCTACCAACCATGATGCAAACTCCCTTCCCATTCACAACTGGGGTAATGAGAGGGCAGGGAGTTGGAGAATTCTACCAGCCTGGGGCTCACAGCTCCTTGAAGGAGATAGCCCAAGGGAGAACCACCACCAAGAGAGAGTAGCCTGGGATGACCCTGCTGGATGGTCATGCCCATTTATTTCTACATGTACATGAGACAAATCCAATGGGGCAGACCTATCTGGTCCCAACCTGATTTCCAGGCCTCAATTGATCCCTGATTCTCCCTTCCCACACATCCTATTCTCCAAAATCATGCTTGTATCAGTATTTATTTTTCTGTACCAGTTCTTGGGCTTGAATATAGGGCCTATGTAATGGCCCTAAGCTTCTTTGCTCAAGGCTAACACTGTATCAATTGAACCACAGCTCCACTTCCAGGTTTTTTTTGGTGGTTATTTGGAAATAAGAATTTTATGATGCCAGGTGCTGGTAGCTCATGTCTGTAATCTTACCTACTCAGAAGGCTGAGATCTGAGGATCGTGGTTCAAAGCCAGCCCAGACCATGAGACAATTAACCACCAGAAAACTGGAAGTGGCACTGAGTGAGGCTCAAAGAGGTAGAGTAATAGCCTTGAGTGACAAAACTGAGGGACAGCACCCAGGCCCTGAGTTCAAGCTCCACAATCATCATCATCAACAACAAAAAGAATCTCATGAGCTTTCCTGTCTGGGCTGACTTAAAGCAGCAGTCCTCAGATCTCAGCTTCCTGAGTAGCTAAGATTATAGGTGTGAACCACTAGTGCTCAGCCATATCAGTATTCTTGGAATTTGTACCTTTTCCTGTTTTGGACTCACTTTTCCTTGTGCTTGGAGCATCATTTCTCTACTTCCTCTGTCTGGTACACCTATTCATCCTCAGCAGTCTTTTCTGACGTACTACTCTATCCCACTTGAACAGCCCTGGACATGCCTTCTCAAGAGCATGCATCTCACTAGAATGTTTGCTTAACTGCTTTGTGCAAACTCCATTATTGGCCATAGTGTGGACTAAATTTCCCTGTAGCCTCAGCCAGCTAGGTCCACAGGGACCTATGTGGACATGTAAGGAAGAATGAACTAAAATAGAGAGGAGGCCAAGAGGAGGACAATGTTCCTTCATATTCATTTCGAATCCCCAACATTAGAACAGCAATTCATAGACAGTTATTAAACACTCAAAATATGGCTAATATCATCTATCCAGATAGATGACAGGTTGGGTTAATGCATATTATTAAAATTAATTTTGTCTGTTGGCTTTTGCGTCTTTCTCTGGCTAGAAGCAATGAAAGCACACACATGGCTCATGTTATATATCTAGCAGGGGTAAAAATCTTTTTTTTTTTTTTTTTGTCAGTCATGGGGCTTGAACTCTGGACTTAGGCGCTGTCCCTGTGCTCTTCAGCTCAGGGTGAGCGCTCTACTGCTTGAGCCACAGCACCACTTCCAGTTTTCTAGTGGTTTATTGGAGATAAGAGTCTCACAGACTTTCCTGCCTGGGCTGGCTTTGAACCACCATCCTCAGATCTCAGCCTCCTGAATAGCTAGGATTACAGGTGTAAGCCACTGATACCCGGAGTAAAAAAAACATTTTTACTGTCAAGAACTATTGGATACTTGTGACATCATTCAAAGGCCATACAGCTAATTGGTAATGGCAGATAGGCTATGAGCAGCTTATGAGAAGCATATGGGCCTGTCCCTCACATACCAACTGATTTTTTCTTTTTTCTTTCTTTTTTTTTTTGGGGGGGGGGGTCCGGTCGTGGGGCCTGAACTCTGGGCCTGGGTGCTGTCCCTCAGCTCTTCAGCTCAAGG
>NW_012267362.1:725806-777762 GCF_000151885.1 Dipodomys ordii | reverse complement strand
GGGGCCTGAACTCTGGGCCTGGGTGCTGTCCCTCAGCTCTTCAGCTCAAGGCTAGCACTCTACCACTTGAGCCCCAGCACCACTTCCGGCTTTTTCTTCTTTCTTATGTGGTGCTGAGGAATCGAACCCAGTGCCTCAGGCATGCAAGGCAAGTGTTCTACCACTGAGCCACCTTCCCAGCCCCATACCAACTGATTTTATGGTCAGATGTTTCCCACCCCTGTAAAGAGCTGCTCTAGAAGATCTCATACTGTTATTTGTCACTTTTGTGTTTATGTGTGCTGGTCCTGAGGCTTGAACTCAGAGCCTAGATGCTGTCCCTGAGTTGTTGTTGTTGTTTTGTTATTATTATATTCTCAAGACTAGTACTCTACCACTCAAGTCACAGCTCCATTTCTAGTTTTTTGGTGTTTAGTTGGAAATAAGAGTCTCATAGACTTTACTGCTTGGGCTGGCTTTGAACCATAATCCTCAGATCTCAGCCTCCTGAGTAGTTGGAATCATAGGAATGAGCTATTGGTTACTGACATTTGTTACTATTAATTAAGAGCCCAGACTGAAGTTATGTTAACTTGTACTTTCATTCTTTGTTTGTTTGGTCAGGTAGAGATTGTAAAGAAACGCCCACCTCCCAGGCACCTCCCACTTCTGGCCTCCAATATAAAGAGGGCCTCCAAGGAGCCAGATGGCACCATTTTCTCCCTTTCCGCATGAGAACCTGGCCTTGTCAGCTCTGCTGGCAATAAACCTTTCCTTCTACTTAACTTCTGTCTGTGTGGTCTTTTGGATTACGTTCTTTGGGTTACTTCCTACCCAGGTTTACATTTTCTCCTTCAGAGATCAGGTGATTTCTATCCAGTAGGAAAGATAACCCCAGTTTTCTTGCCTATCTTTTTCTTCTTGTTGTTGGTGGTGGTGGTGGTTGTGGGGTTTGAACTCAGAACCTGGGCATTGTCCCTGAGCTTTTTTGCTCAAGGCTAGCGCTCTACACACTTTAAGTCACACTGTTATTTCTGGTTTTCCGATAGTTAACTGGAGATAAGAGCCTCATGGACTTTCCTGCCAAGGCTAGCTTTGAATTGTGATCCTCAGATCTCAGCCTCCTGAGTAGCTAGGATTATAGATGAGCCACTAGCACCTGGCCTTTTTTTGAGGGAGAGGGGGGAGGCTTGTCTAATTTTTGTTTTTTTAGGGGGAAGGGAGATTGGGACAGTACTAGGGATTGAACTAAAGGCCTCAGACTTGCTAGGAAAACATTCCACTTGAGCCACATTCCCAGTCCTTTTGCTTTTAGTTGTTTTCTAGATAGGGTCTTACCTCTAACTCCTTCTGTGTAGCTAAGATTATGGACATGTACCACTATGCCCAGCTTGTTATGTCTATTCTTTAAATCTTAATTCCTCAACTGTTTTATGAGCCAACCTTATTTTCTTATTGGTTCCCTTGTTGACTAACAAATTCAACAACAAAAATATCATTGACCCATGCTCATAATTTATCTATATGAGGCTCATTCTTTACCTTTTTTTGAAATTACACTTAGACAGATTTCTGTTTCCTATCCAGATTGAAAATGAAAACTAAATTATTAATATGCTAGTTTAAAGCAGGAGTTCAATAAATGTTGAGTGAATAAAAAGCACTTGTTTGGAATCAGGACCTTATGTTTGTACTGTTAGCCATATTTCAAATGGTATCCCGACCTGCTGCAGTCTTGGGGGTAGAAGATATAAGACAGATGAGACCTACCAGCACTAGTGGCTCACAACAGTAATCCTAGCTGCTGAAGAGGCTGAGATCTGTGGATCATGGTTCAAAGCCAGTACAGGCAGAAAAGTCCATGGGATTCTAATCTCCAATTAACAACCAAAAAGCCAGAAGTGGAGGTGTGGCTCAAGTGGTAGAATGTGAGCCTTGAGCAAAAAGTACAAGGGAGAGAAAGAGGCCCTAACTTCAAGTCCTAGTACAGGGCAAATAAATAAATAAATAGGGGGGTGGAGAGAGAGAGAGAGAGAGAGAGAGAGAGAGAGAGAGAGAGAGAGAGAGAGAGAGGAGGCCCATCTTCTTTTCAGAACCTCAAATTCTTTGGGTTAGATCCTGTGATGCCAAGGAGATGCACACTAATGCAACTCTTTCTGAAGTGGTGTTCCAGGGAGGGCTCCCAGTTCTGCCCTGCGGCTTGAGCTCTTGAGGTGATGATTCTGGCAGCCAAGCTTGACAGCTCATCAAGAGCTGAACACAGGGGCATTTTTATTGTCAAGAACTCAATATCTGTGCTAGCTTCAAGAGTTAGGTCTTCTAAGGGCCCTAGAGAAATCTTTCTAGGTCCTGATCCCTGGCAGGTAATTGCAAACTCTTCTTTCTTCTCTTGGCCATGTCCACAGTGAAGGCTGCCTGGCTGGTAACCGAGGGGAGAAGGTGGCTGCAAATTCCTTGAGGACAGAAGCTTTCATTTGTGGGCCCAGCACTCGGTTAGCACCTTGCCTGGTGAGCAGTGACACTCAATAGACACGATCTGCCTCCCCCTCCCTCTGCCCAGCTTAGTACCACAGCCAGCTCCTTCTAATGAATTTGATATATAAACTTCTAGGCCAGGATAGAACCTTGTTGATCAATCCCCGCTCTGGGAGTCTGATTCACTGATAGTAAGGAATCTAGTTCAGGTTTTAGAAGTGTCAGGGCAAGCCTGCCCTTGTCCACTTTCCTCAAGAGAAAAGGCAAGTGGGTAGACCAGTGCTACTGAAGCAAGAGAATAAAAACAACACTTTTTTTTTTTTTAGTAGTGGGACTTGAACTTGGGGCCTGGGTGCTGTCTCTGAGCTCTTGCCCAAGGCTGGCACTCTACCATTTGAGCCACATCTGGCTTCCTGGTGGTTAATTGGAAATAAGAGTCTCACTAACTTTCCTGCCCTGGGAAGCTTCAAATCTCCGTCCTCAGATCTCAGCCTCTTGAATAGCTAGGATTACAGTTATGAGCCACTCGTGCCCAGCTAATACCATTGATGGAAATTTCCACCTTCTGGCCTTGTAAACAATGTTGCTATAAACATGAGTGGACAAATACCTATAGGAGTCCCTGTCTTACTTTTTGGGGAAACGTACCCAGCAGTGGAATTTGGGTTCTATGACCATCCTCTGCTTTTTTTTTTTTTTAAACATAGACGCAGCAGGTCTGAATACATACTTTGAGATAAACCTTTTCCATATGTTTCCTTTAACCCACACAATAATCCTAAGGTGGAGATTAATATCTCCACTTTATAGAAAGTGAACTTTCTGAATTTAAGTGACTGGACTGGCTCAGAGTTCCAAGCAGTGACAGGTAGCAAGTTTTGAACTCAGGTCTACTAGATTCCCAGGCACTCTTGGTAATCCCAGCAGATGGGAGGCAGAATCGAGAGAGAGAGAGAGAGAGAGAGAGAGAGAGAGAGAGAGAGAGCGCGAGCGAGCACAGTTCTCTAGAAGGGGATCCCACCTTGAGGCTATTATAAATTAACACTTCCCTTAATGAACAATTAACACCTTAGCATGAATTAGTGGTTGACAGGAATGTGCCACCACTTCCTCCTTTTTCATGCTAAATGAAGTAGTCTTGCAGATAGTTCTCAGACAGAGCTCCCGCTGGGATGGGAAGGTACTCACTCTTCCTTCTCCAGTGGCCAGGCTGCCCTCCCTAATAGAGCCTCCTCTCGGTAGAGCCTTGGCTATTCTTGGGCCCAGCTACACTCTAGAGGGGGCTCCATATTTTCCTGGACTTTGCTCTGACAACCCCGCATTTTGCCCTATGGCTTACAGACTAGCTCCCAGGACACAGTGTATAACAAGCTTTTGTTCAGCTTGTACCTACCAGCCCTGCTGCTCTGCAAGAGATGGAATCAATGAATAAAACATTCAATCAGGGGCACTAGGGGAAGATAAGAACAACAGCAACAAAAAGGAAGAACCAGGATTACCCTCCCCGACTTCATAATCTGTGTAACACTGGGCTGTCGAGTTGTTCAGAATAAATTATATAGAACCTTTGGTGCCAGTGCTCAAACCTGAGGTATTTGTGGTGGTAATATTGGAATGTTTAGGCCCTCCCAGTGTTAATAGTGGGACAATCTCAGAGGTGAAGATCCCACATTCCATTTTTGATGTCTCCAACACAAACTGATTGAAGTCACACACACAAAAGTGGAAAAGCAAGTTTTAACAGAGAATTTAACATACACAGAGAGGCAGACAGACAGACAGAGACAGCGACAGAGCCAGAAAGAAAAACACTGTTAAGGGAAATGGTAGGCTTGAGCTAGTGTTCTTTTGAAGAGTCCAAGCCAGAAAAAGACATACTTAATTCCTAATATCCTGGTCAACTCACCAAATATACAACCAGAAAGTTTAGAGCAGCTGAACAACCTCAGTCCTTGCATTTTACAAGAGAATAATTCAGGCAAAGTTTGAATATAGTGAAGAGATAGGAAAGTGGTGGCTCATGCCTGTAATCCTAGCTATTCAGGAGGCTGAGATCTGAGGATCACAGTTCAAAACCAGCCCTGCCAGGAAAGTCCATGAGACTCTTATCTCCAATTAACCACCAGGAAACCTGAAGTGTTGCTCTGGCTCAAATTAGTAGAGTGCTAGCCTTAAGCAAAAGAGCTTAGGGACAGTGCCCAGGCCCTGAGTTCAAGCCCTACAACTGCAAGAAAGAAAGAAAGGAACGAAGGAAGAAAGAAAGAGAAAGAAAGGAAGGAAGGGAAAGAAAGAAGGAGGCAAGGAAGAAGTATGGCAGAGAAAGAGAACACGTGGCCCAGACATGCCACAGGGAAGATGACAATTTAGCTTATCTCCACCATCTTGGGCCATCTTAGTGTCTTCTTTGTTTTGGGCCTAGGGTTAAGTAGTGATGTTTTTATGGGTGAGTCTTCCTTTTTGTTTCCTGTTGAGACACCGAAGATTTATTGTTCTGGCCTATATTTCCTCATTCTTTTTTTGCGGGGGGGGGGGGGGGGGGGAGTGGTCCGGTTGTGGGGCCTGAACTCTGGGCCTGGGCGCTGTCCATCAGCTCTTCAGCTCAAGGCTAACGCTCTACCACTTGAGCCACAGTACCACTTCTGGCTTTTTTTTTCCTGCTTATGTGGTGCTGAAGAATCGAACCCAGGGCCTCATGCATGCAAGGCAAGCACTCTACCACTGAGCCACCTTCCCAGCCCTTCCTCATTCTTTTGTCCTTACTTCTTCATTCTTTTGTAGTCCTCTGCCCCCATTACTCTGTCAGGCAGATTTTGGTTTATCAGCTCATCCCATCTATACACACTCACATTATTAGGTAAGTAAAGAGCAAACACATGGCTAAAAATGTTGGGTTTCTAGGGTTTGGGGAGGATGAGAGTTGGAACTTAGAAAGTGAGGGGTCATGACTCGATAGACTTTTTTGGAAAGGATCGGCACATATACAAGGTTGCCATCCCATACTTGTGTGTGTGTGTGTGTGTGTGTATCAGTCATGGGGCCTGAACTCTGGGTCTGGGTACTTGTCCCTCAGCTCTTCAGCTCAAGGCTAGCACTCTATCACTTGAGCCAAGGTGCCACTTCCAGCTTTTTCTGCTTATGTGGTGCTGAGGAATCGAACCCAGGGCTTCACACATGCAAAGCAAGCACTCTACCACTGAGCCACCTTCCCAACCCCACCATCCCATACTTTTCATTTGCATGAGGCCTTAAGTAGGAATTTGTGACATAAAAGTCAAACTAAGGACACGTGTTTCTACTGCCCAGATGCCTCAGTTTGGTTTGAAATAGCCCAGAGTTTTCTACCTATAGGGAGAAGTCCTAACCAAAAACCTACTATTAAGCCAGGCGCCAGTGGCTCACACCTGTAATCCTAGCTTCTCAGGAGTCTGAGATCTGAGGATCACAGTTCAAAGCCAGCCCGGGCAAGAAAGTCTGTGAGACTCTTATCTCCAATTAACCACTAGAAAACTGGAAGTGGTGCCATGGCTCAAGTGGCAGAATGCTAGCTTTGAGCTGAATTGCTGAGGGACAGTGCCCAGGCCCAGAGTTCAAGACCCACAACCGACAAAAACAAAACCAAAAACCAAAAACCTACTATTAATTATCCCCCTAGAAGGGATGGCCACAGGAGGTATTAGGGAGGAGATAGAACTCATGGGTGTTTCCCAGGGCATCTAAGGAGACTCAGTATTCTTTCTCTGAGGCTAACATGACTAGCCCCAAACTCCTGGAGTTCCACTTCTCAGGGCCTGCCACTCACCCTCAAATAAAGAAGCACAGTGAAGAGCAGAGAAAGACTTATTACATTGCATCACTTGGGAAGACAGCTCTTTAGCCTATCTTCTATACTTACATAGATTTGGAATTGGGGTAGGGGCAAAAGATATGAAGTTCCAGGCACCTGTTGTGCTTAGTAGACTATTCTTTTAGTCCCTGTTTTTGGAGGAGTTTGTGACAAGCTGTTATTACTGTTACAGTGTAAGAGACGACTTACACTGTGACTCAAGCCTGTAATCCTAGCTACTCAGGAGGCTGTGTGAGGTTCAAAGCCAGCCCGAACAGGAAAGTCCATGAGATGCTTATCTCCAATTAATCACTCAAGTGGTTAGAGCATTGCCCTTGAGCAAAAAAGCTCAAAGACAGCGCCCAGGCCCTGAATCCAGCACAAGAGGAAAAAAAAAAATGTTTTTGATAGGCCTGTGTGTGAATTAACTAAAAATGGAGCACCCAGACCTTTCCTAAGCCTGCTTCAATCTGGATTCTTTATCTAAGCCTTTCTCTCTTTCAGTTACTTTATTATCACCTTAGAGTCTAGGAAAGACTGGATTCATTGATAAACATCTTGTAAAAGGCTAACTGCCCCTTAAGCTGGCAAAACTATGTCCTTAACTTGAAGCAGGAAACAATCCCAATTTTTCTGAAACTTTTCCAAGCTTAAACTGGTGCTGGTTGATCATGTCTGTAATCCTAGCTACTCAGGAGCCTGAGATTTGGGGATAGCTGTTCCCAGTCAGCTTGGGCTAGAAAATCTGTGAGACTCTGTCTCCAATTAACCACTAAAAATAACCTGGAGGTGGAGCTGTGGCTCAAGTGGTTGAACACTAGCCTTGAAAGAAAAGGCTACAAGATAGCGTCCGGCTATGAGTTCAAGTATCAGTATCTGTACCCCACCCCCTCAAAAAAATAGGCCAAGCTTTTGGTCAAGCATACCATACTTAGGACTGTTTTAACCATAAACAACTTTCTTCTTATTCCCCTACCCCCAATTCCTCCTAGTTAACCAATGTCCATACCTCTTAGAATTTGGGTGAGAGGCTAAAAGTCCAATTTTAACAGGATAAGTAAGTCATTGTTGCCTGGTGGCTTTGGCACATATAAGAACACTGTATTGTATCTCAGAACTAGTTTTGTTTCTTGTCACACAGATGTCATCCATTGGTCCTATACTTCCGGAAATCCAACATGATTGCAAAGTGACTGCAGAGAGAATGGCATAGAGTAGAGACAATGGAGGCAGAGATGCCAAGTTTTTCTCCTGCTTTTAGCTAATTCATGGGCCCTTTTAAGTAATCAGTGCTCTTCAACAAAAGTATCATTCAAGCACCTCTTAACAGTGGGAAACTCTCAAGAAAAGTGGTGGAATTGGAGAGATGCGTACAAGTATGCCCTTATAGTTGGCTTAAAGCTGGGGCAAAAATGGGCTATCATTCCCTCTTTTTTTCAGGCTAAAAGAAATGTGGATTGGAAATCCATTCCTAGCCGGGTGGAGTAGTGCACTCCTGTAATCTTAGCATTCAAGAACTAGAGGCAGGTAGATTGTTTTCATCCTAGCTACTCAGGAAGATGAGACTTGGGCACTGAGGTTCGAAGTCAGCTTTAGTAAGAAAGTCCATGAGATCCTTGTCTCCAATTAATTACAACAAATAAAGTGGGAAGTGGAGCTATGGCTCAAGTGATAGAGTGCAGTTTTGAACAAAAATGGCTTAAAGACAGTGCCTGGCTTCTGAGTTCAAATCTTAGAGCCACTACAAAACGAATCAAAACAGCAACCAACAAAAAACAAACCCTCCAGGATTTGTTTGATTCTCTTGACATCTTGAGCACAGTTGTTCTTAGGCCCTCCATGCACTCATTCATCCCACAGATGCACCTGGGAGTTGTTTTGAGGGAGAAAATAAAGGAGGCACCAAGTAGAAAGAAAGTACAGACCCCGGGCTGACTTCTGGGTGGTTAGACATCCTTCCAGGAAAGCTTCCCTGAGAGGAGAAGAGGAAAGGTAATAGCAGAGGAGGTCCAGCCAAGCCCAAGGGATAAGAAAGCAGATGGCTGCTCCCGAAGCCAAGCCCCTGGATTGCCAGGAATCCTGGCCTCCCCTTCTGTAGGCTGTAGCCTTTGACGTCAGGAAGGGAGAATAAGACTAGCTCTAGGGAGCAGATAGAAGGGGGAAGTAGGGCAGGAGGCACACAAAGCCAGTCCTGCACAGCAGCTGCCTATACCCAGAGGGTAGCGGGGGAGCAAGTGCCTGCAGGGCACCCATTGGCCAGGGTCTGGGCAGGACTTCCATGTGAGGACTCACGTGTTCTTGGCCCATAGAGCTTGAAACCCTCTCAAGAGCTCTGAGCCAAGCTGTTTCACTGTGTGTTGTTGGGGAGGGAACTAGAACAGCTTAGTTCAGAGCTGTTTAGAGGGTATCAAGCTCCAAGGACCAAGAGCATAAACTGTGTAGCTGAAAGAGGTAGAATTAAAATTTTCTTAGAGGACAGGTTTTGAATTATGCATCCGAGAGAGGCTTAGCTGCTCATGATGCTGTATAAGCAGTTGATGGACAGCATTAACTCAGATGGTGCTCCATCCTCTGTGATGAGCAGTGTGGGAACAGCAATTCCATCTTGCAGGCCAAGAAACCCAAACCCTCCAAGGATAAGGCTCTTTCTGGCTTCTCAGCTAATCCTTAAAGCAGACAAGGTTTAAACACAGTGTTTCTTGTCCTTGATCTAGCTACTTACTCATCCAGGCTGCCCTGTGGTACACTGGTCCAAAGGTCTCACACTAGGCAAATTTCAAGATCCAGCCCACGACAGTGAGCTGTCTACTGCTCCAGGTAACTCTTCTGAAGACTGGCCCAGGGAGCAAGGGTAGTGGCAAGCTCTGAGTCACCTCAGCCTATGCAGCCCATCACATCCCACTCTTCATCAAGGTGCTCGTACCTATTGGCCCTGCAGCTCAAGAGTATTTACTATGCCAGGCATTGGCAGGGGTGGCTTGGGTTGCTCAAGGCTTTATGTCTGGGGGAGGCTGTCCAGGTTCTGTGACTCAAGATGCCTGAAGGAAAAATAAATCCACTGAAAATGATTTCTTTTTCCTTCCATCAAAGAAATGAGGTTCACAGTGCATCTCTGGCTGCGGGAGCAGATTGTCTCTGAGTGCCCTCTGTACCTTACTTATAGCTGTTCGATTGGCCACTTGGGCCTTGGGAGATGAGAGGCTGCCATGCAAGGCTGGTCTTGGGCCTGTAGCTGTAGCCTGGGAGGAGGGCAAGGGTAGGAAGACTTTGTTCCTCACTGAAGTCTCCCATCTTGGCACCACTGGGACTTGTCTGGTTGGACCACCTCCAAATGTTCTCCTTGGTTACAAGGAACAGAGCGGAAGGACCAGCTCAAGCTCTACTTCTCTGCTCAGTCCCCTGCCTCCCTAGAGTGGTTCTGGCCTAGGGCCACATTCACGGAACATCTTTTCTGTGCCAAGTGTTTTATATACTTAACTCTATCAATCCAGCAGACCTTTGGAGGAAGTGATGCCCCCATTCTAAGGATGAGAAACTGGGAGCTCAGTGAAGGAAATTTGCTGTGTTGGGCAGCCAGTGAGCTGTAGCATGGCAACCTGGACCTAGTGTAATCCTCACAACAGTGACTTCCTCTAGGTATTTTACCAGCTTTTCCTTGGTGAAAAAATTACATACTTACAAACTAAGATGACTGTGATGTCACTAGGTGATAGAACCTATGGAATCACCAATATATGTGTGGTCTTTCATTGGCAGAAATATGATGTGATTCATGACTGTGTATCTTTACAGTCTAGCTCACAAGAGCTTTCTCTACAAAGTCTTAACTCTGGGCCATGCCGATCTTCTCCTTTCTCTCTTTCCCCAACTCTGGCTGCTTGTTCACAATCTGCTTAGAATTTTGCTTCACATGTACACACCTTGTTGCTGCCCACTTATGCCCTTCCCAAGAATGACAATCAGAAGTTATATTTTTATTTTAATATTTATTTAGATGCTAGTTCTCAAGCTTGAATTCAGGGCCTGGACACTGTCCCTGAGCTTCTTTTACTCAAGACTAGTGCTCTACCACTTAAGCCATAGCTCCACTTCTGGCTTTTTTTGGTAGTTTAATAGAGATAAGAAACTCACAGAGGCGGGCACTGGTGGTTCACACCTGTAATCCTAGCTACACAGGAGGCTGAGATCTAAAGATTGGGGTTCAAAGCCAGCCCAGGCAGAAAAAGTCCCCCTGAGACGCTTATCTCCAAAACACTATTCAGAAAAAGCTGGAAGTGGTGCTGTGGCTCAAGTGGTGGAGCACTAGCCTTGGACACAAAGAAGCTCAGGGAACAGCACCAAGGCCCTGAGTTCAAGCTCCAAGACTGCCCCCCCCCAAAAATCTCTCAGACTTTTATACCTGGGCTGGTTTCAAACTGTGAATCTCAGATCTTAGCCTCCTGACTTCAGCCCTGTTACAAATGAATATGAGATGTCTCCCATAGGCTGTGTTAAACACTTGTTTCTGATATAGTGCTATTTGGGGAGGTTGTGGCGACTTTAGGAGGCAGGGTCTAGCTGGAGGAAGTAAGTCCCAGAAGGCATGATTTCAAAGGTTATATGTGGGTTTCCCTTCTTCCTTGCTTTCTGCTTCCTGTTAACCATGAGATGAAGAATCTCTGTGTGTTACAAAAGTGTTCACTAGCCGGGTGCTGGTGGCTCATGCCTGTAATCCTAGCTACTCGGGAGACTGAGATCTGAGGATCATGGGTCAAAGCCAGCCTGGGCAGGAAAGTCTGTGGGACTCTTATCTCCAATAAATCACCAGAAAATTGTGCTGTGGCTCAAATGGTAGAGTGCTCATCTTGAGCTGAAGAGCTGAAGGACAGTGCCCAGAGTTTAAGCTCCATGACCAACAACAACAACAAAAAATTGTCCACTGTTCTAATGGATCTCTCTGAGAATCTTGTGAGATATGACAAGTTCCAGGGGCTAGTGCTGTAGCTAAGATGATTAGTTGCTTAGGGAAGAACAGAACCAGAACCTGACTTCTTTTCACTTTTTCAAAAAAGTTTAAAAGAAAGTGTGTGTGTGTGTGTGTGTGTGTGTGTGTGTGTGTGTGTGTGTGTGCTGTACTGACTTGAACTCAAAACCTAGGCACTGTCCTTTAGCTTTTTCCCCCCTCGAGGATGGTGCTTTACCACTTGGGTCATGGCTCAACTTTTGGCTTTTTAAAGATTAATTGGAGATAAGAGTCTCATGGACTGATTTTGAACCACATTCCTCAGATCTCAGCCTGGGTAGTTAAGATAATAGGCTTGAGCTACCAATGCCCAGCTCTAGAACCTGAATTCTGTTCTGAGTACAAGGCTCTTTCTCAGCACAGGCCACTGAAATACAATTGTTTCTTAGAACATGCCTCAGTCAGCTTATTTTCCCCTATAGTTTCTTCCTCCTCAGAGCCATGAGTAGGGGTTCCAGCTATCAGACTTGCTGAAGCTGCTCAAGTCAGAAGAAGGAGTGGGGGGAAAAAATCTCAGGTAAAGCCTTTGAAGAAATTCAGTACCAAGCAAGTTCTAGCAGCTCAGGCCTGTAATCCTATCTCTGGAGACTGAGATCTCAGGATCATGGTTCAAAACCAGCCTGTGTAGGAAAGTCTGTGAGACTCTTATCTCCGATTAATTACCAAAAAAGCCAGAGTAGAGCTGTGGCTCAAGTGGTAGAGCTCTAGCCTTGAGTGAAAACACTCAGGGACAGCACCCAGGTCCTGGTTAAAACTCCTAGACTGACACACAGAGACACACAAAGAAGTCCAGCACCTGTCCAGCTTGAAGCCTAGTCAAGAGAAGACCCTATCAGTATCCCTCAAAGGATACATGCTATTTTAGGGGCCTACAAAGCCCCTACCCTACCCTATGACCACGCAGCCAGCTAGCAGTGGAAGCATGTGATGTTACAGATCAAGCCCCAGCAGCCCCAGGATCTTTTCTCCAGCAGGAAGAGAAAGGAAAATCATGAGATTTGCTACTGCCACACTTGATGGAGGAAATAGGGCAGAAGAAAGAAATAAAGTCATTGTTGTTTTGGCCACAGGGTTCCTAAAGGAACGAGAGCCATTCTGCTGTGGGTCCCCCCCTCTCTTGCCCCTCCCCGCAGGCATTTTGGGAGGTGCCTTGCCAGAAGAGAGGATTAAGTTGCATGGAATTGTTCTCATTTGCAACCAGACTGAGAATGATCTGGAGTTCATCCAGGAGCTCAGCTCTGATCCCAGACCACCTTCCAGCTGCAGGATCTGACACCTCGAGGTTCATTGTGGCCTCACTTATGCTCAGCTACCTGCCCAACATGACTTCATGTCCAAGTACCGTCCCAAAGAATTGTGGTCTTATTCCATTTTCTTATCTGTTTGTGGAGGAGGCTGGGTTTGGAGCTGTGACTGGAGCCAAGTGTGTGGTGTACCTGCTTTTTGAGAACAGCCCTGGCATGGACTCTAAGCTTTAAACTCTGTACAGCCTCCTGCTCTGGGAAATGCAGAATTAATTGAATGACATGTGCAGCGATTACGGGAAGAAGATGATGAGTAGGGGGAGGATGGAGGCTCCTGCCAAGGAGACTAGGAATTAATTCCATCTGTCACTTTGTATTGAGCTCCTTTAGCAGGTGTGAGTGGAGCATTCACCTCGTCTATCCTGAATACAGTGCCTCATAGCCTGAGCATGCACTTTACATAGCCAGCCAGAGCTGTGCCAAGGCCCACAGAGAAGCTGCAGCACTAGGATAGAACAGGTTACAGCTGGAGCCTCAGTGCCAATCCATTCCATTCCATTCAGTCTTATCTTAGCTCACTACCTATAAAATCCTAGAAATGGTGCCAGGGTTATAAGTAACATGATCTTTAACTTGAAGTCGTTTACTAACATAGCAGAGAAGAAACCCAGATAGACACACAATATTTTCTGACATTTAAGCACAATCCAGATTTCATATGCTTTCTGGTAAGAGCAAGAAACATGCTTGCTCTCGTTTTCACACCTCTAACTCCAGTACCTGGAATAGAGTAGGCATTTAACATATGTTTGTTGAATAAGCAAATGAACAAATCCCTAAATGAACTTAGCTGGACTACCAAGATCCCCAAAGCTTTGCCAGGAATTGGGGTTCAATGTTTTCTCTACTGATTGCCCTCTGAAGCAC
The DNA here is from genome assembly GCF_000151885.1 of Dipodomys ordii. Classification (NCBI taxonomy): domain Eukaryota; kingdom Metazoa; phylum Chordata; class Mammalia; order Rodentia; family Heteromyidae; genus Dipodomys; species Dipodomys ordii. Next base: position 764,312 of record NW_012267362.1, on the reverse strand, counting down.
CCTGGTTTCTTGTAGAAGGTCTTTCCCACCTCTCCACTTCTCCCCAATGCATCCCTGCAGACCTGAGTCCTATAATTTTGCATTCAAGCCCCATTCTATGTCCCTTGATTCCAAGCTGCCAAGGATCCTAATATTAGCAGGCCAAAGTCAGCACAGAGGTACTTGAAGATGCTTAGCTTGACTGGGGAGCCCTAGACAGAGTTCAGTGTATTTTTAGCTCTTTGGGTATCTGGAAAGGTATTGAGATGCAGTTGTTGTTACAGACACCCAGGCAAATCAGTATTCTGCTACTGGCCTCCCCATGCCAGCAGTTTCCATTCAGTGTCTCAAAAGCAAGGTTGCCATGGAGATTGAGTGCCAGGACAACTGAACTTTCTGTTAGGAAGCAATGGCACAGGTAGAGCTCAGGGCCAATGAGAGTCTAGGAGCACCTTGGATGGACACAGCTTCCTTCCCTGGAGGTAAAAGGTAGCACCCTGCTACCTTTAGATGGAGTTAGCCAGAAGATACAGAACATGGTCTACAACCACACTGTGGGAGAGATTGAGTCTATTTCTCCCTCATGCCTGCTACATGACTGGCTTGCTCTTCTCCCTGTCATTTCCTTTTCCATTGGCTAGCCAAGAAGCAGAATGGAAGCTATCTAGAAGCTGCAGGAGGAGGAAGGCACCAGGGCTATTTTGTATTAGAAGTTGGTCCCAGGAACACAAGCATATGTGTCTGGGGAGGTGAGGTCACCCCAGAATTACCATAGGAAACATTTCTTTGGATAGCACTGTATCATTGTTTCATTTTATCCCTGTTATTCCTGTTTGTCTAATAGCTAAACATCAGAGACAAAATATCCCAGACTCCAAGAGGCCATGTGACTCACATACAGTTATAGAGCTCATAAGAGATGGAGCCAGAACATACCCAAGCTGTCCAGTCCAGAGACTGAGAGTGTTTAGTCTGATTCTCACATTTCACAGAAAATAAACCCAAGTATACGGAAAGCATATGACCCTGTTGTTTACGGACTTGTTGAGAGAACAGGACTAGGATCCCTTGCATTTTTCTTCTCATGGTCCAAACCTCTTTCCAGGGAAACACGTTATCCTAAACATTTTATGGACTCTTTTAAGTAGTTATACAAAGGGGTTTCAATTCAACAAGTCAGGTTATGAGTACAATGCATCCTGATCATGCTACCCTTCCATCATTCTCCCCCATCTTTCTAATCCCATCCTTACCCTCCAGTTACATAGTTCAACTTTACATAATATACATTGAATATAATGCCTGTATTTGCTCACCCTTCCTCTCTCCATTCCAGGGCCCCTCCCTCACTCTGTCAACAAAACATGTTTCATCTTCCTGGTATTCATTTTGTTAAACTGTTTATTAGTTGTTCAAAGGAGTTACACAATTAGAATACATTTTATAGGCCTTTGTTCTACACTTGTAGTTGTTAAACCTGATTCAGAGGTTTAAGTAAACTATTTTCTCTCATTAAAAAAAATTGAGTTGGGAGCTGATGGTTCACACCTGTCTTCCTACCTACTTAGGAGGCTGAGATCTGAGGATCAAGGTTTGAAGCCAGCAGGGTCAGGAAAGTCCATAAGATTCATTTTTTTTTTTTTTGGTCAGTCATAGGGCTTGAACTCTGAGCTTGGGCGCTGTCCCTGTGCTCTTCAGCTCAAGGCGAGCGCTCTACCACTTGAGCCACTGCGCCACTTCCTGTTTTATAGTGGTTTATTGGAGATAAGAGTTTCACGGACTTTCCTACCCACTTTGAACCGCAATCCTCAGATCTCAGCCTCCTGAGTAGTTAGGATTACAGGCATGAGCCACCAGTGCCCAGCTTCCATGTGATTCTTATCTCCAGTTAGCCACCAAAGCCAGAAATAGAGGTGCAACTCAAGTGGTAGAACATTAATCTTGAGCAAAACAGTTAAAGGTTAGTGCCCGGGCCTTGAGTTCAAGACTCAGTACTTGCACAATATTAAAAAAAAAAAAAGTTCAGGGCTGGGATGTAGCTCAATGGCAAAGAGCTTGCCTAGCAAGCGCAATGCCCTGGGTTCAATCCCCAGTACAAACAAGAAAAGAAAAAGAAAAAGTCCAGAGGCAGTTGTTCCAGGTCTGGGATGACAGATGTACCAAGTCATTAGGGATGCAGAATTTCAGAATTACTGTCTCTGGCAGATACCTTTAATCCTAAAATGACTCAAGATGGTTGCTGAAGGTCTAACCATTATATTCACATTCAATGAAGGAAAAGTGAGTAAAGGACAAGAAGAGCATGAATGTCTGCCCTGTCTGCTGCCCACTACTCTTTAGGAGAAAGCCTAAGCTCTACTTACAACTCATTGGCTTCTACTGGTTACAATAGTGAAGAAATTTTTTTTTGGCATGGTCATATTGCAATACTAAATAAAACCCAGGTAGTAGAAGGAATGAAGAATTAGAGAATGATACTGGGAGAAAATAGTAATTTCTGCCACTGGCACTTTGCTAAGACAATATGGGGCTATCATCTATACATCTTCATCCATAAACATCTCCTAAGATTTATGGAAGGTTTATGCTTCCACTGTCTTAAAAGGGTTTTGTACTTTTTAGCCAAGTGCCAGTGTTTTATGCCAATAATCCTAGCTACTCAGGAGGCTGAAATCTGAAGATCAAGGTTCAAAGCCAGCGCAGGCAGGAAAAATCCATGAGATTCTTATCTCCAATGAACCACAAAAAAGCCAGAAGTAGAGGTGTGGCTTAGGTAGTAGAGCAAAAAGGGATCAGGCCCAGCCCCATAGTTTGAGCCCTAGGACTGGTGCAAAAAAAAAAGAAAAGAAAAGAAACAACAACAACAACAAAAGATTTTTGGTACTTTCCAGAGCTTTTGCAGTGTGGATATATGGATTTGACAACGAGGGGAGGAATCATGCACATAAGTGCTCATTAGGTCTGCTCAGAGTCTAAATGAATCTTAATTCAATTCACTTGGGAGGAAATCTACAGACCATGTAACTGCCAGAAAGGCCACTGGGCAAAAGTGGCAAATCCCCCAAGGAGATGGAGGAATTCATTCCTTTCAGGCATATCCCTTCTGAAACCAGGTATCTCAAGTTAGGTCTGTTCGCTTATTCCTATATGCCAAAGAAAAAGACATGATAAAGGCCAAAAGAGGAGATTCATTACATAACATCCATGAAAGACAGTGCTTCAGTACCTCTTCAGGGGTGCAGACACCGGCTTCAGGTTAAACAGGGAGAATTGAGGGCAAGAAATGAAACAGGTATGCTTAGTTTGAACACTCCTAGGTCACAAGTGTGTGACCTTTGTCCATGAGCAGCTCTTGAGAAGCTGTAATTATTATTACTGGGACAGCATCAAGATGGTCTCCTAAGTTACCAGAGGGCATAACTGTCAGAAGGGCAGTTTGCCTTCCACACAAGATGGTTAACTTAATCTTCTCTTTTTTTCTCCTGGAAACAAGGTGGTTGCAAAGGGATTGCAGCAGAGAATAGCTTTAGATCAAAGGGCAAAGACACAAAGCTGGATGACTTTGAGTTAATTCCCAGGACACAGCAAAAAGGTCTTTTAAATTGCCTCACACCACTTTGTTGGCTCCAGCCTCCCTGTGGAGGGCATCTCCCTGGAATCCAGTGCCCTCCTGCAGGTTGGGGCTACCAGCCCCTTTGCCCCTTGCTGAAGCTCAGCTTCTATACTTTCCTCAGAGATTCTGATATGAATCAGAGACACTTTGGAGTTTGTAAGTAGGTCAAAGGTCAAGTCAAACCTGGATCCTGAGATCTCAGCTTCCTAAGTAGCTAGGATTACAGGCATGAGCCACTAAGACCAGGGTTTGTTTTTTGTTTTCTTTGTCAGTTGTGGAGTTTGAACTCAGAACCTGAGTGCTATCCCTAAGTTTTTCTGCTCAAGGCTAGGGCTCTACTGCTTTGAGCCACAGCTCACTTTTGGTTTTCTGGTGTTTAATTGGAGATAATAATCTCATGGACTTTCCTGCCCAGCCTGGCTTTGAACCTTGATCCTCAGATTTCAGCCTCCTGAGTAGCTAGGATTACAAGTGTAATCTACTGGTGCTTGGCTCTTTGTGACTGTGTCCCTAAACGAACTACCTCTTGACTTCACTTTTTGTGAAAAGAAAAAGCCTCATTTGGTAAGCTACAGTGGTTGGGTCTCAGTTAATGGGAATCACATATGCTGGCCTAATGCTGTCTGAAGATGGCAGAATGAGTAACTTGTGGTGACATACTTGCCAATTTACATGCAATATCCATGCTGGTTCTGGTCCAGGTGCACTTGCTTTGGAATGGAGCCTGACTAGATTTTGAGTCAGCTTGCCCGTTCACCAGGAAAAGAAACTGAGACTGAATTTTCCTAGTGGAACTCTCATAGATGTGGGTGTGTGTCTCTGATGGGCTGAGTGCTTCCTTAGTTGTTCAATTTCATCCCTTTGGGGAACAGGAAGAATAAAGTCCCCAGAGTATTTTCTCTATTCTCACAAGAGAATATGGCTCTCAGGAAAATGTCTCTTTTTTCCCCCTTTTATGGGGCTTGAACTCAGGGCCTGGGCACTGTCTCTGAGCTTCTTTGACTCAAGGCTAGTGCTCTATCACTTGAGCCACAGCACCACTTCAGGCTTTTTGTTTGTTTGTTTGTTTATGTGGTACTGAGGAATCAAACCCAGGGCTTCATGCATGTTAGGCAAGCACTCTACCACTGAGCCACATTCCTAGCCCAGGAAAATGCATCTTGGCTGCAAAGTTCCTGAGAATGGAGAACCTGATGCTTCCACATCCAGGGGCAGAGTCTTCTCCCTCACATAAAGGGGTGCTCTCCACTGATGGCCATGTTAGTTTTAGAACTTGGCCCTTTGAGATCTATAAGATCTTCAGGCTTTGCAAAGAGAAAGTGATAAATGTATTACCTATCAGATGTTCCTCAATTCAACTTGGTGGTGGTATTTTGTCATGTAGGAATTGAATACAGAGCCTTGTGCACACTAGGCAAGCAGTCTACCATTGAGCTATACCCTCAACCCTATTAACATTTTTGAGTTCTTACTAAAGTCTGTATAGCCTCCACAGAAGGAACAAATGTATTTATAAGATCCTTGCAAAGAAATATAAATTCAAATAAAAAAATGCCTAGAATGAGTTTTTTTTTTCCTTTTTAAGTTCTTTATCAAGCTTTCTACTTTCTAAGCTCTTCATAAGATATCTTGTAAGAAAAAAAAGCAATGGTCATCTAGTGGGATCTAAAAAGAAGTTGACAAAAAAAACTTCAGCATTTTCAAGATAATTACCTGAAATATGGTTGACATTTATTATGGTTATGAAGGTTATTGTCCTAAGAGTATTGGCCTTGAGCAGGGCACCAGTGGCTCATGCCTGCAATCCTAGCTATTCAGAAGGCTGAGATCTGAGGATGACAGTTCAAAGCCACCCAGGCAGGAATGTCTGTGAAGCTCATCTCCAATAAGCCACCAGAAAACCAGAAGTAGCACTGTAGCTCAAGCGGTAGAGTGCTAGCCTTGAGCTGAAGAGCTGAGGGACAGTGCTCAGGCCCAGAGTTCAAGCCCCATGACTAAAAAAATGAAGTATTGGCTTTGAGATATTAGTGAATGATACAATAAAGCTTTCCAATTAGAAAGATATTTAAAAATTAAACATCTAGACCATGAAGATAAACATTCTTAATTTTTTCATTGATATTTAAGTCATTATAATACTTAATACAGTAATTATAAAACATTTCATTAAATGTAATGATAAGAATAGAAGAATCTTTTGGTATTTCTTATTAATTGCTAAACCCAAAAGCCACATGCCCGCTAGGGAGACATTTGCTTTTACTACCATGAAAAGTGCCTGAAAGGGGCTGGGAAGGTGGCTCAGTGGTAGAGTGCTTGCCTTGCATGCCTGAGGCCCTGGGTTCGATTCCTCAGCACCACATAAGCAAAAGGAAAAAAAGCCAGAAGTGGCACTGTGGTTCAAGTGGTAGAGTGCTAACCTTGAGCTGAAGAGCTGAGGGACAGTTCCCAGGCCCAGAGTTCAGGCCCCACAACCGGACTCCCCCCCCCAAAAAAAAGTGCCTGAAATAAAACATGAAAAGTAATATGACAATAAAAGAGGCAATCTTTTGTCAGCAGGTGTTATTGAAAGATGCATGGAAAACATTGTTGAAAATTTTAAGAAATGAATATTAAAGACAAGAGTATGCCATATAAACAGTACATCTCAGGTAATGGAATTTGCCAGATTTTACTGAAATATATGAGAGAGAGAGAGAAAGAGGGACAGAGAGAGCTATTCTTGAACTGCTAATGGGAAATTGTGGGTGAAGAATAAATGACTTCCTTAATAAAAATGCCTTATGGGAAAAGTATTGGCTGGAATAAAAAGAGGGACTGCCTATGGCTACACACATGAGACTCATTTGATAAGCAGCAAAGGTGTTAAAGCCAGCCATGCACAAAATGCAGTGATGACATTGATGTGGTTTGTTTCATAAAAATCAGAGCTTTAAAAGATAATAGTTTTTTATAGTACTTTGTATTGGAATATGGAGTGACCAGAAAGATCTTTTGACTTACTTAACAGTTCACTGATTCACTGATCTTCTCCTGGCAAGTACAAAAGATTGATTAACATCAAAGGTAAGTTATATCTCTTTCTCATTAAAAAAAGAGAGAAACAAAGGAGAGAGAGAGAGAGAGAGAGAGAGAGAGAGAGAGAGAGGAGGAACTGGCCACTGGCTTATACCTGTAATCCTACATAATCAGGGGATGAAATCTGAAAATTGAAATTCAAAACAGGGCTAGGCAGAAAAGTCCATGATACTCTAATCTTCAATTAACCAGCAAAAAGCTGGAAATAGAGCTGTGGCACACGTGGTAGAATGCCATCCTTGAGCAAAAATGCTAAAGGACAGCATATATGCCCTGAGTTCAATCCCCAAGACCAGCACACATGCAAAAACAGACAAGGGCTCCATTCTTACTGTCTTTCCTTACAATGACAAATGGCTATCAGATATTTTTAAGTAAATAGTCCTAACCTGTGCCTTTAATATAAAGGAGATACTTTATTGTCCTTGAAAAAGTCAAATTAACCAAAGAAAGAATAGTTGAAAGCACATATTTGAATGGTTGTTTCTATTATTCTATAATTTTACACAAAACATTACTTGTAATACTATCAGCCTTCTGTATCTCTCTGTTCTGTATCCGCAGATCCAGCCAATCATGGATGAAAAATGTGGCTAGAATGATAGTGGTTATATTTGTACTGAATGTGCACAGATTTTTTTTTCTATCATAACTATTCCTTGAACAATAGCGTATGAGTATTTACATAGCACTTATATTGGGTTAGGTAGAAGTGATGTATTAGGTAAAAGTATGATAGAATATGCTATTGCTGTACCATTTTTTAGAAGAGACTTGAATATCTACAGATATTTTTGGTACCTGAACGGAGACCCTGGAACTAATGCTCCTTGAATATCAAGGTACTATATTACCTTTAAATCTCTTACATCTGGACATTTGACATTTAAAGAAGAGCTCAAAATAAAATTTTCTGTCATTTTAAATTTTTTTAAATGAGGAGTTGCCATACTTTTATACCATCTTATTAAAAATTTAAAAACATAATACATACGTATAAGATAAAAATATACAACTCTTTCTGCTGCTTAAAGGAACTGTCTGTGGATGCTGTTGAAATTATTTGATGCTTGTGGTATACAGCCTTAGATGGCTAGCTTCTTTTTGTGAAATACAAATACTCAGGCCTGTAATCCTAGCTACTCAAGAGAATCAGATGTGAAGATCACAGTTCAAAGCCAGGCAAGAAGACCCTAACCTCAGTGAAGGTGTGGCTCAAGTGATAGAGCAACAGTCTTGATCAGAAAAAGCCAAGCAAGAGTCCAAGTCCCAAAGTTCAAGTCCTGGTACCATTATCAAATAATGGATACTCCTCATGTAATAGATTCTGTTTCTAGTATACAAATAAATGTGGAGAACAGGGACTTTTCCGTGTGTGATGGTCCTGGAGCTTGAACTCAGGGTCTGAGTGTTATCCTTTAGCTTTTTTTTACTCAAGACTAGCTTTCTACCACTTGAGTCACAGCTTCACTTCTGGTTTTAGTGGTTAGTTGGAGATAAGAGTCTCATGGACCTTTCTGCCTGGGTTGGCTTTGAACCACAATCCTCAGATCTCAGCTTCCTAAGTAGCAAGAATTACAGGATGAGCCACTGGCATCTAGTTTCAGGAGATTTTTTTAAACTATAGATCAGTAACATTTAGCTTCAATTTTTTGAAGCTAAATGATTAGACAAATCATAAACAAAGAAAACTGTTTTCTTCAACCAAATTATATAAATTAGATATCCTTTTGTCATATTTAGGTACTATCCAAAGGACTTGAAGCTACATCCCTGAAACCAAGAGGGACAAATGTCCTGCTTCCTTAAGTTGTTCCATGACTAGAAGCTTCAACAAATGAATTCATTACTTCAGGAAACAGAAATAAAAGCAAGCTAAGCCAAGTGCTGGTGGCTCATGCCTATAATCCTAGCTATTCAGGAAACTGAAACCTGAGGTGATCGGTTCAAAGCCAGCCAGCCAACCAAGCAGGAAAATCTATGAGACTCTTATCTCCAATTAACCACACACACACACACACACACACACACACACACACACACACACAAAACACCTCTAGTGGTAGAGTGTTAGTCTTGAGCATAAAAGCTGGATACCTGGGCATTGACGGCTCATGCTTGTAATACTAGCTACTCAAAAGGCTGAGACCTGAGGATCATGGTTCAAAGCCAGCCAAAGCAGGAAAGTCCGTGAGACTCTTATCTCCAATTAACCACCAGAAAACCAGAAGTGGAGCTGTGGCTCAAAGTGGTAGAATGCTATCCTTGAGCAAAAGAGCTCAGGAACAGCGCCCAGGCCCTAAGTGTAAGCCCCAAGACCAGCACACACACACACACAAACACACACACACACACACACACACACACACACACACACACACACACACCAAGAAAAAAAAGCAGGGTAATAAGAGCCCGTTAAGAGCAGGTTAAAAGCACTTAAATCTATACTGTATTTTTTTATATTTTATTGTTATTATAAAGGTGATGTACAGAGAGGTTACAGTTATATGTCAGGCAAAGAGTATATTTCTTTTTGGACCTTCTCTCCTTTTCTTTCTTTTTTTTTTTTTTTGGTCCGGTCATGGGGCCTGAACTCTGGGCCTGGGCACTGTCCCTCAGCTCTTCAGCTCAAGGCTAGCGCTCTACCACTTGGGCCACAGCATCACTTCTGGCTTCTTTCTTTTCGCTTATGTGTTGCTGAGGAATCAAACCCAGGGCCTCATGCATGCAAGGCAAGCACTCTACCACTGAGCCACCTTCCCAGCCCCCTTCTCTCCTTTCTCTCTCAGTTTACACTGTATTTTTGTCTTATAATGCTACATTTTTGCTTTAAAAATATGCTGAAGCCAGGTGCCAGTGGCTCATGCCTGTAATCCTAGCTACTCAGGAGGCTGAGATCTCAGAATCACAGTTCAAAGCCAGCTCGGGCAGGAAAGTCCATGGGACTCTTATCTCCAGTTAACCACCAGAAAAGTGGAAGTGGCACTGTGGCTCAAATTGATAGAGTACTGGCCTTAAGCTGAAGAGCTCAGGGGCAGTGCCCAGGCCCAAAGTTCAAGCCCCATTATTGACAAAAAAAAAAAAAAAGTGCTGAAGTTTTATTATAGGGTTGAATTTCTCTTAATCCAGATATGGACATGCATATAACTTGAATAAACTGGTAAAGTGAGTATTATTTGATATTCATTCTTTTGTTTCTTTATTCCTTTGTTTCTTTCTTTCATTTAAAAAAAATTCTGTGCCATTACTGGAGCTTGAAGAACTCAGAGCCTCAAACTTTCCTTCAGCTTGCTTGCTCACGGCTGATGCTCTACTACTTAAGCCATGCCTGTAGTCTAGAATTCTGTTGCTTAATTGGAAATAGAGTCACACAACTTTTCTGTCTTGACTGGCCTCCAGCCAAAGTCCTCCAGGTCTCAGCTTCCCCAGTAGCTAGACAATTTATACAGTCTTCAAAATGAACTGACTTCATATTTTCTACATTACCCTTTCTCAAAAGAATTTGACAGTACCATTGGTTTGAACCCAGGTCCTCATACTTGCTTGGCTTGGAGCTCTGTCACTTCCAGCCCTCTTTTCTACATTAAACCAAAGCAAACCAAACAAATCAAAACAGTGTCTCAAGAAAGTGATTCTTGAGCTGGGTGCTATTGGTTCACATCTGCAATTCTTGCTATTCAGAGGACTGAGATCTGTAAATCATGGTTTGAAGATAGCCTGGTGGGAGACTTCAATTAACCACCAGAAAGCTAGAAATGGAGGTATGGCTATAGTAGCAGAGTACCAACCTTGAGCAAAAGAGCTGAGTTTAAGTCCCAGTACAGCCCCCCTCTCCCCGCCCCCGACACACACATAAAGTGATCCTTTCCATTGCTGGCTCCCTACCCAAGGGAATGCATTTAGTTTCCTTTCTTTTCATTTGGTACCCATCCTGGGGCTTGAACTCAGGGCCTGAAGACTGTCCCTGAACTTCTTTTGCTCAAGTCTACAGCTCTACTACTGGAGCCACAGCTCCACTTCAGGCTTTTTAGTAGTTTAAGTGGAGATAAGAGTCTCACAGACTTTCTGCCCAGGCTGGCTTTGAATCATGAACCTCAGATATCAGTCTCCTGAGTAACTAGGATTACAAGCATGAGCCACCAGTGCCCTTCTGCATTTAATTTCTTGATCCAGTGGAAATTGAGTGACAGTTTCCTGTTTATCTATGCCTTTCCTTTTCCCAGCTCTGTCTTCCCTTGTGAATGTGAACCCACATTCTGGGACACCACAGGTTTCCTTCTCTCCTGTGTCTTGGATCCTACCATTGGGAGGTCTGTTTTCTTAGTCTACTTTGGCTCCTGAAGGTCACAGGATGAGTTCTGTCTCCTTTGCAAAATACCCAGGCTTCTTTCTGTCTCGCCTGACCTCTATCAGTCTTGTCACCCAACTTCCCAATTCTTTTCCAGAAGTTCTTCTCTTCCCTCCTTATTTGAGATCTAAGTTTGGATCCCACTCAGTTTCTTCCCTGGACTCTGGCATTTATCTCAGTTCACTCTAGGCCCTCCTTCCTCTGAGTGCTAGTCTTCAGAATGTACCTGCATAGTCTGACATTATGACATGCACCTGCCCTTAGATGTCTTGTTACTTCTACCTGACTGTCAAAGACCAAACCTAGAACAGAGCTCCATGAACAACACATGGCCTTTTTCAGAAAAAAATGCACAGCCATGACTGTGTGACATCTGGAGCCTGGTTGGTGACCTGTCTGCATTTGCCACTTGTACATTGCTCTATGGTGAAGGGTGTGGCCTTGCTGTAGACATGGTGGCAGAGGGGACATGTAGGGTAAAGTGGGGTTCAGTTGCTGTTTGTTTTGAGGACAGTTGGCTACCATGAGGGAACTGAGGACTGGATGCTGTCTCATCCCTTGGGTAGGAGTTCCCATAATAACAGCTCTTCTGAGCCAAAAGACACTTAGTGACATCCTGGGAGATTTTGTGCATGAGACAAACTTTAAAAAAAAATACATGAGAATTTAAGTTTTTTTTTAAACTACACCTGCTGAAGAAACATCTCCACACGTCTAGGCTAATATTAGGGCTGTTTATTTTCTAAGGGTGACGTTTCCTTGGCCATCTAAGATTGCTGCTAGAGATAGAATGACTGATACTGTCTTGGCATCGTTGGCCTAGAAAGGATTATCAAGGGTAAGGAGGAGTGTGACTGGGCAGTACAGACAGACAGACGCCCAAAACTATGTGGGCTACTTCAAGCAGGGCCATCTAAAACCCCAGAAATAACCCATGGTTATTTCTAGAATTCAAAGTGGATTTTTCATCAAGGAGGCTTAGGTTAGGAGGGGTGGCTGACAGACACAAAATTCATTTATACATAGTAGAAATAACAGTCTTGCAATAGGAAAAACTACTTTGGAATAAATTTTGGCTTGGAAGGCAACCATTTCTTACCTAGAAAAAACAAAAACCTATCCAGGTGCTGATGATTCATGCTTGTAATCCTTGCTACTCAGAAGGCTGAGATCTGAGGATTGCAGTTTGAAGCCAACCCTGGGCAGGAAAGTCCATGAGACTCTTATCTCCAATTAATCACAGAAAAAGCTGGAAGTTGAGCTGTGGCTCAAGTGATAGAGCATTAGCTTTAAGCACAAAAGTTCAGGGACAATGCACAAGCCCAGAGTTCAAGCTCCAGGTCAGGGGGAAAAAATCCAACTCTTCCAAGTTTTGGGTAGGGGGGTCTACATTGGAGGAGGGCCCATTATGGTAATCTATTTTTGGTGGGGGGGGGTCCATCCGGTCATGGGGCCTGAACTCTGGGCCTGGGCACTGTCCCTCAGCTCTTCAGCTCAAGGCTAGCGCTCTACCACTTGAGCCACAGCTCTACTTCTGGCTTTTTTTTCTTTTTGCTTATGTGGTGCTGGGGAATCGAACCCAGGGCCTCATGCATGCAAGGCAAGCGCTCTACCACTGAACCACCTTCCCAGCCCATGGTGATCTATTTTCTTCTGAGGGGTGATCTTGCCTTTAAGTACAAAGCTTTCTCTTTCTCCTAGTCAAACAGAAAAACAAGGCAAGTCTCTCTGCCATATTGCATTGAGACAGGCTGAAATTCTGGAAGGGACTTTACATATGTAAATGAAGGAAAATTTCCCTCTGCTCTCTGAGGGTTTCCTAATTGAGTCTATAAAATAAACGGAGTAGACAGATAAGCAGGGGAAGAGGTACAGATATTTGTTATAGGCACAGGGACATCACAGGAAAGAGAAGTGATTATCTAAGTCCCAGTGAGACCCAGAAACCTCTGATCTTCATCAGGAATGTGGGTGGAATGGGCTGGGAACTGAGGGGAGTGTAAGAAACACGAATGGCGCTCAGGAGAATAGGTGATTGCATGTGACAAAACCTGTGCGGCATGGTAGGCTGTCAGGCGTCTCTTCGGAGATCCAATTAATCTTCTCTGGTGGGTGAGATTCCCTGGGAGGGGACTCATGAAAATTGAGTTCCTTTGGGGAGAATCTGTCTTTAGTCAGATAAGGGAAGCTCAAAGAAAGCTTCTGCCTGAATTTGTTGTTCCCCAAGGGCCCTCAGTTAGAAGTCATCAGCATATCTACCAAACTGGCTTATTGGGGCTGGTTTTTTCCTTCTTCATGTAGAAGGAGAAATAGGAGAGGCGGAAGAGAGGAAGAAGGAAGAAAAGAAGAAAAAGTACAAACCCAAATGTATTACCGAAACATAACGTTAGAGCCAAGTGTAGAGGCACATGCCTGCGATCCCTGTACCAGGAGTCTGAGGCAGGAGGACTGAAAATTTGACACCGGGCTGGGAAGGTGGCTCAGTGGTAGAGCGCTTACCTTGCATGCATGAGGCCCTGGGTTCGATTCCTCAGCACCACATAAGCAGAGAAAAGACAGAAGTGGCACTGTGGCTCAAGTGGTAGAGGTCTAGACTTGAGCTGAAGAGCTGAGGGACAGCGTCCAGGCCCAGAATTCAAGCCTCAGGACCGACAAGGAAGAAAAAAAAAGACATCAATCTAGGCTTCCTAGTGAGACTGTTTCAAACAACAAAATGTGGGTCTGGGAAGGTGGCTCAGTGGTAGAGCGCTTGCCTTGCATACACGAAGACCTGGGTTCGATTCTGCAGCACCACATAAGCAGAAAGAGTCCAAGTGGCGCTGTGGCTCAAGTAGCTAGAGTGCTAGCCTTGAGCTGAAGAGCTGAGGGACAGCGCCTCAGAGTTCAGGCCCCACAACCAGCAAAAAAAAAAAAAAAAAAAAATCAAACAACAAAATGTGTCCATGCTATACCAGTAGTTTGTTCCTTCCTTCCTTCCTTCCCTTCCCTTCCCTTCCTACTTTCCTTACTTCCTTTCTTTTTGGTTGGTCATGGGACTTGAACTCAAGGCCTGGACACTGTCCCTGAGCTTTTTTCAGTCAAGGCTAGTGTTCTACCACTTTGAGCCACAGTGCCATTTCAGCTTTCTGGTGGTTAGTTAGAAATAAGAGTCTCATGGACTTTCCTGCTTGCCTGGCTTCAAATTGTGATCCTCAGATCTCAGCCTCCTGAGTAGCTAGGATTATGGATGTGAGCTACCTGCTCCCAGCCCAGTAGTTTCTTTTACCTAGAACCTTCTACTCTGAAAATCCCCAGGGGATGAAAAGTCTATGCTAGCTAGAAACCTTAGCAAACAGGTTTGCAAGTGGCCAGTGAATGAATGGTAGAATTCTAAGTCTCCCTGGGTCTCCAACAGCAAGAAAAAAAAAATCACCAGCTCAAAGCCTTGCACTGCTGGCTCATGCCTGTAATCCTCAATACTCAGGAAATCTAAGGATGGAAGTTTGAAGCCAGCCTGGGCAGATAAATTGTGAGACTCTTATCTCCAATTAACCACCAAAAAGCTGAAGGTGGAGCTGTGGCTCAACTTTTTCACGCAAGTGAAAAACCTAAAGGACAGTGCTAGCACCCTGAGTTCAAACCCTAGTACCAGCACGTGTGCACGCACGCACGCACACACACACACACACACACACACACACACACACACCAGCTCAAGGTATCATCTAGAGTCAGGTCCTAAGCTGTCAGGAGAGGGTGGTGTCAAGAGTCCAAAGAAACTGTCAGACGAGACTGCCCAAGACATTACCTGGGCCCATGCATCGCTGAAGAAGGCCATTCTGTACTCTTGTCTAGGCTGCTGGAGTTTCTTGAGTTATAGTCAATGTGTTAACCCTTTGTGTTTTGGAGATAGAACTCAAGGAGTCATCATTTCCCACTTAAAGTGACAGAGTCTGTTCTAGAACCCCAATGAGATACTCAGAGCTCTAGGAGAGGCCCTAAGAGAGAGAAGGAGAAATTAGGTCCTGGATCCTTTCTTGCAGAGAGCATGGAGACTGGGTCCTTAGTGCAGGAGTATCTGTGTTACCTAGACACAGAGTTAGGCTGAGCTCCTGAGGTTCCCAGGGAGGTCAGAGTCAAAAAGCCAAGATGTCACCTTGGAGGGCTGAAGCATGGCTGGCCCCAGAATATCACTTTCCTCATGAGGAGAAACAAACATTTCTACAAAACTCTTTGAGCTCCTTAGAGAGTATCTGGAAATAGTCTTTTTTGTTGTTGGTAGTGTGTGTGCATGTGTGTGTGTGTGTGTGTGCATGCGCGACCTGTAGATCTAAAATGCTATCCCTTAGCTTTTTCACTCAATGCTTGCACTGTGCCACTTGAGCCATAGCTCCTTTTCCGGCTTTTTGGTAATTAATTGGGGATAAGGGCCTCACAGACTTTCCTGCCCAGGCTAGTTTTGAACCGAGATCCTCTGATCTCAGTCTCCTTAGTAGCTAGGATTACAGGCATGAGCTACCAGCAGTGCCCAGACCTGTTTGTTCCTTTTGATGTCCCCTTATGATCCTAGAGTCCCCTACTTCTCACCTTAGCTTGCCAAGGGAACAGCCTCTGCCAAGGAACCTGCAGCAGCCCCAGAGGTGGCTAGCTTCCCTTTAGCAAGAAGGGTACCTCAGCCCTCGAAGAAAGAGCTGCTATTCACCCTTGTTTGGTTGCATTTGGCTCAGACACCTATGTGTGATGCTTTTCTGAGGAGCAGAGCACTTGGTTTCTGGGAACTATGGAAGCAGCAAAGAGAAATTGGGGCCCAGGAGTGCAGCTGCTGAACCCACATTCAGCTCTTTGGCTGCTCAGGCCCATAACTCTCTCCATTCTCATGCAGAAGAACATTGTGTTTGCTTGTTTGCTATTTATACTGCAGTTACTGTCTAGGGGTTTTTCTTGAAGGAAGCTAGTACACTTGGAGGCACGTAAGTACATTTCTGCCTCAGTGCTGCATTAGCATGTATACACGAATGTGCCTGCATGTCTACAGAGTCAGTTGATTGAAGGCTCATCTTCATTCCTCTGCTCTCTCCACGAGAATCTATACATTCCAGATTCCATTCTTCCTCATATCCCCATCTTCTACATAAACATATTTCTAAATACAGCCTGGGGAATACAATTCTAAGGTTTCTGATAAGCACACAAGGTTATTTAATAACCACTTTAACAAGGAACAGAACAAACTCATCACTTCAAAGTTTCTTTCATGCATTTTTGAGTCAGTCACTCACTTTCCTTAAGCCTAGCTTCTCACAGCCACTGGTTTGGGTTGATTTCATTTTCTCTCCTCTGTTTTTGCCTAGATTGACACATAAATTGAAACAGAGTCTGTTTTTTTTTTTTTGTTTTTTGTTTTTTTTTACTCAACATGATCCTTTGGAAATTCATCCTTTTTTTTTCCCCTGTCAGTTGTAGGAATCGAACTCAGGGCCTGGGTATAGGCCCTGAGCTTTTATTGCTCAAGGCTAGTGTCTACCACTTGGAGCCACTGTACCACTTTCAGTTTTCTGTTGGTTAATTGAAGATAAGAATCTCACAGACTTTCCTGGCTTCAAACTGTGGCCATCAGATCTCAGCCTCCTGAGTAGCTAGCATTACAGGTGTGAGCCACCAGCACCAAGCCATATTGTTTAGTATATTGTTAATCCACTATTTTTAATGACTAGGTACTATTCCAAAGTATAAACATACCACAGTCTATACTTCACCAGGTAAAGGACATGTGAATTGTTTCCACGTTAGAGCAATTATGATTAAAGCTGTTGTAAACAGTCATATAGTGGTTTTGTGTGGGCATATATTTTCATTTTTTTCCTGGGAAAATACCTAGGAATAAGATTTCTGAGTTGTAAGGTAAGTGTATATTTAGCTGCAAGAAACTGCCAAACTGATTTCAGAGGTGGCTTCATTATTTTGTATTTCCACCAGCAAGGTATGAATGACCCAGTTGCTCTTCCTTCATTCAGTATTGGGCATTGCCAGTTTCCCCACCTTCTGCCTGACATTCTAAAGATATACTCCATGATGCTTTAATGATTTATTTTTGCTTTTCTTTCCTTCAAGGGGTAGTCAAAGAAGGCAGGAAATACATTTATTTCTGTATACCCTACACAGAATATGTTTGGTGAATAAGATATAAATCTTTGTCATATATATGAAGGGAAGGAAGAGGGGAAGGTGGGAGGGTAAGCAGGCTAAGAAAGGGAGGCAGGGAGGGAGGAGGGGAGGGAAGGAGGAGGAAAGAAAAGAAATCAGTTTCTAGAGTTTAGAACTACTAATGCTCCATTTAAATTTTTTTTAATGTTTTGGTCAGTTGTTGGGCTTGAACTCAGAGCCTGGGTGCTATCCTTGAGCTCTGTTGCTCTACCACTCTGAGCCATAGTTCAGCTGCCAGTTTTCTGGTGGTTAATTGGGGATAAGAATCCTATGGACTTTTTCTTCCTCAGCTGACTTTGAACCACAATCCTCAGATCTCAGCCTCCTTAGTAGCAGGATTACAGGTATAAGCTACTGGAGCCTGGCTTCTACCTCCTTCTTAGAGTTATGTTTTCCTCAGACTCCCCTGGTCCCTTTCTGTTACAGTGCTGCCCTCAGCATGAGCCTTATTCCTTCAGGAATAAATACTACACACTGGGCTTTCCTCTCCAATGTCAGCTACTCCAGTGAATCCTGTACCCCCAGGTACGTAAGTCTAAGTGACTGTTGAGGTACAAGAACAGAAGGAACTGTAATAAAGTACAGTTACTTCTTCCTGGAAGGTTCAAACCAAAGCTAAGAAACTGAATGAAGATACACTGAGAGCCTCACAGGAAATCTTTCCTGGAAGGCTTGGAAAGCTTTGGAGGGTTGCTGAGGACAACAGTTCTAGAGAAACTCAGGACTTTCCAACCAAGCCCAGTTTGATCAATCTGTAGAAGAACAGACTTTGGTAGGAAATAATGGGGGAGAGGGGAGGAAACAATGTGAAAAAGAAAACAATGAAATGTGGGTACAGGAGGGAAAAACTAGGAGGGAGGGAAGGAGTGACATTGTTCCAAAAGAAGTGTACTCATGAGGCTGGGAAGGTGGCTCAGGGATAGAGTGCTTGTTTCCCATACATGAAGCCCTGGGTTTGATTCCTCAGCACCACATAAACAGAAAAGGCCAGAAGTGGCACTGTGGCTCAAGTGGTAGAGCGCTAGCCTTGAGCTGAAGAGCTGAGGGACAGCGCCCAGGCCCAGAGTTCTAGCCCCATAACTGACAGAAAAAAAAAAGAAAGAAATGTACTCATTACCTGATTTACATAATTGCAACCCCTCTGTATACCAACTTCATAATAACAATAAAAAATTAAAAAGACAAAACCAAAATAAGTACTGTTGAGAGTCAAGGGTAGTTTCTCTTGTGTTAGACTGAGGCCACCCAGACCCTGGAGGAATTAAGCAGGGCAGGGGCTGGGGGGGGGAGAATATAGACTTTCAACAGAGTGACAATTTTGAGTTCTAGGTATCCACTCACAGAGGCAAGGATGGCTGAACCTTAGCATGGTCAGGGTGGGGCAAAGGTGGGGTGAGGAATGATTAAGAGAGAACTTTGGCAATCATGTAAATCCCAAACTCCTCATTTCCAGGGAGAGATTTAAGGCCTTCAGTGTGCAACAGGGTTCCCCTGGTTACATAGCTGGTTAGTAGCAGAAATAAAGCAGTAACTCAGGTCTCTAGGCTTTTAGGAAGAACACTTTTGGATCGAGAATCCTGGCATCATCTCAGGAAATTCTAGTCTAGAAAATATCTCTTAAAAAGCAAAAAGCTAAAAATGGGGAGTAAGGCTTGCTTAAGCCCAGATCTGTTTGGACTGATTCATTACTATCCAAAAAGTACTTGCTCTTGTATAGCTCCTGACTAGGGGTTTCAGCTTGTGAGTTCATTGCCAGTGAACAGTTTTCTCCACCCCTAGAAGATCATTCTAACAAAAAGTGGGCTAGCTGCTTCAAAAATGTTTAGGCTCATTTTTTTCAGGGAAGCAGACAATCATACAGGGTTATTTTATCTTTCTTTCTTTTCTTCCTTCCTTCCTTCCTTTCTTTCTTTCTTTCTTCCTTCCTTCCTTCCTTCCTTCCATCTTTTCTTTCTTTTTTGTACCCATCCTGGTACTTGAACTCAGGGCCTGTGCATTGTCCCTGAGCCTTTGTGCTCAAGGCTAGCACTCTACCACTTGAGCCACACCTCCACTTCTGGCTTTTTTTTTTGTCGGTCGTTGGGCTTGAACTCTGGGCCTGGGCGCTGTCCCTCAGCTCTTCAGCTCAAGGCGAGCACTCTACCACTTGAGCTACAGCGCCACTTCCGGTTTTCTGGTTTATTGGAGATAGGAGTCTCACGGTCTCTCCAGCCTGGGCTGGCTTTGAACTGTGATCCTCAGATCTCAGCCTCCTGAGTGGCTAGGATTACAGGCGTGAGCCACCAGTGCCCGGCTCACTTCTGGCTTCTTTGGTAGTTTGATGGAGGTAAGAGTCTCACAGACTTTCTGGTCTAGGCTAGCTGAGAACAGAAGAATTATAGGCATGAGTCACCAGCACCCAGACTCAGGGTTGTTTCTAGTACAGTGTTTGTTAGATGTGGGTTGGAACCTGGGGGTGAGAAGACTGTCCCCCCCTAAATGCTTGAGGAATCTTCTTGCTGCTAGCTGTCTAGTGACCTTGAGAGGTAGTTGGTGGTAGAAGGGGATCTGCTCACACAGAGAAGACTAAGAATGATTTGAAGTCATCAGGAAGCAGAGAGGTATCTTGAGCAAACTGCAGAGAGAAAAATGACCCAGGCATGTAAATAAAGAAGACACCATGAAGACTCCAGAGAAACAAAATCAATATGGTAAAAAGAGGTCATTTCAAAGGGGACTTTTATGGTTATTAAAAAGCCAGAAATTTTAACACTAAGGCCAAGAACAGTTCTCTAGCAGTGCATAGTGGTGGTGTATGCCTTTAATCCAGAACTTGGGAGGCTGAGACTGGAAGATCAGAAGAGTCATTGCAGTAGAAAGGCAGAAGGGTGACCTTGATCAAGATGCATTGTACTTATAAACTGAATTGAAAGCCCTTTGTATAACTACTCAAAGACAATTAAAAAAAGAGGAGGAGGAGTAAAGAAGATGAGGAAGAGTCCAGCCTGAGATACATAGCCAGACCTTGATTCAACAAAAACAACAAATAGCTGGATGCTGGTAACTCATGCCTGAAATCCTAGCTTCTCTGGAGGCTGAGATCTAAGGATCACAATTCAAAGCCAGATCAAACAGGAAGGTCCCTGAGATTCTCATCTCCAATTAACCACCAGAAAACTAGAAGTGGGGCTGTGGCTCCAAGTGGTAGTTCCCTAGCCTTGAGCAAAAAAGGTCAGGGACAGCACCCAATCCCTGAGTTCAAGCCCCATGACCAACCAAAAAAGAACAAAAACAGAAGCAAAACCAGGAAAATAATTTCTCCATAGGATGCCATAGTCTCTCAAAGGTGCCATTTCCCTTTTTTTGGGGGGGTCCGGTCGTGGGGGCCTGAACTCTGGGCCTGGGCGCTGTCCCTCAGCTCAAGGTTAGCGCTCTACCACTTGAGCCACAGCGCCACTTCCAGCTTTTTTCTGTTTGCTTATGTGGTGCTGAGGAATCGAACCCAGGGCCTCATGCATGCAAAGCAAGCGCTCTACCACTGAGCCACCTTCCCAGCCCAAGGGTGCCATTTTCTTGATGAGAGATTTATCCTCTTAGAATCCTGACAGTTCACTCATAATCCATCATCAGGAAGGAGAAACTGAATAACTCAAAGTTGAAAGTTGAGAGACAGACAGGGAGACAGAGACTATCTGACGCCTGGACAGTTCACAGACCCAATTTCTGAGAGACTCGGATATATTTTTCTTCCCACAAGCTACCTGATAGCCTTACAATAAATACATCCTTTGTTTTGGTTTGCATGAGTGCCTCTCTGTCCTTGGCATCTAGTAAATCCATTCTAAATGCCTTTATCTTCATGTAATCTGATTGCAAGTATTATAAGAATGATTGTTCCCAAATCTCTGAAGGGAAACCTTGAAGCTGGTGGTGATGTCTTTCTAAGTCTCTGCAGTTCCCATGATGATTGGCCTTGGCAGAATGAAAGACCATTAAGAAGCTGAGCATGGAGAGGAAGGAGGAAATCAACACCCTTGTGACTACAGATCAAACTTCCTCAAGAAAATGAGCTGGGCAGTCCAAAGAGAACCTAGTTAGAACTAGGAAGTATCTTTCACCGACTTGGAGTGGTCCTCAGAGAGAAAGTGATCTGTATTCCTTCAATTCCTTTTTTTTTTGTCATTGTTTTTTGTTTTTGTGCCAGTACTAGAACTTGAACTTGTAAGGTCTGCACAGGGACACCTCCCTACTTCAGGGCTAAGTTTCTACCCATTGTCTGTTACCTAGGTAACTAACTGGCAGACCTGGAAGCAGTCACCTTCGGCTCCTGCTAGGTCACATCCTGGGCCACCTTTGGTCACATGCCTCCCATCTGACCTTAGTAGAGTCCTAGACCCTGAGGTCACATCTAGATCCAGTGTGGCCACACCTTCCCCCCACCTGGCCACACCTCTTCCTGTCCCCGGCCTAGATAAGTGGGGGGGGGAAGGGGGAGGATCCACCCCTTTCCTTTTCAGCCATGCCTCTCCACCATGCAGGCTGGGGGCAGCTGTTCTGTAAATAAACTTCTCCTGCCTGAATAGTGCGTGGTGTTCTCTTCATCCACTACCGAATGAAACCTACCTATTTAATATACCTTACAGAACTCAGGGCTTTTCTACTGAAGGCTGGGGCTCTACCATTGATCTATACCTCTACTTTCAGTTTTCTGCTGGTTAATTGGAGATAAGAGGCTTACTGACTTTCCTGCCTTGTTTGGCTTTGAGCTGTGATCCTCAAATATCAGCCTCCTGAGAAGCTAGGATTACAGGCACTTGGCTCAACTAGGTTCTTCACTTGTTCATAAACTGATTGTGCCCAAACATGGGCTTGACCCTGAGGAAATGGAAAAAAACAATTTGTGTGGGCTGGGGATTGAACCCAGAACATGACATTTGCTAAGTAAGTGCTTTGCCACTAAGCTACGTCCCAGCTGGAAACAAAAGTATAACACAGGTTTTTTCCTCCGTTTAGTGATCAAGATGAACTCTAGCACTCTGACACTCTAGCACTCTGTTGGTCCTGTGACTAAGACTTCATGCTGGTCTGCTTTCTATGAAAGTTACCTAGCTCTGTGTCAAGCTCTTCTTTAAGTGAGTACAGAAGGCACAGGGACCTAGAGTTAATTCTCTTTCCTTTCCTCCATTGAAACTAGTGCTAAGCCTAGCACTTAGAATGTAATAAAAAAAAATTAACTAGACTTAGCAGGGAGCTATTGGCTCATGCCTGTAATCCTAGATACTCAGGAGGCTGAGATATGAGGATTGCAGTTTGAAGCCAGCCCAGGCAGGAAAGTCTGTGAGACTCTTAACTTCATTAAATTACAAAAAAAGTTGGTAGTGGAGATGTGGCTCAAGTGGTAGAGCACTAGCCTTAAGCACCTAAGCTCAGGGACAGTGACCAGGCCCAGAGTTCAAGTCTTAATATTGGAGGTGAAAAAAGTCAGTACATTCTTTGTGAGCTTCATACATGAGAATGATTTGATGAAAGATGGTGGCACACACAGTGTCCAACCAAAAAGGAGTCAGTGAATAACAGCGTGTATAGCTTTAGTTAAAAAGGTGAAAGCCAGGTACTAATAGTTCACACCTGTAATTCTAGCTACTCAGGAGGCTGAGATCTAAAGATTGCAGTTCCAAGGCAGCTGGCGCAGAAAAGTTCATGAGGACCTTATCTCCAGTTAGAAAAGTTCATGAGGATCGTATCTCCAGTTAACCCTACAAAAAGCTGAAAGTGAATGTGAAGCTCACTCACCAGCCTTGAGTAAAGCAGCCAAGCAAGAGTGTGAGGCTCTAAGTGCCCCAGTACTCTCTCTCTGTCTCTCTCTGTCTCTGTCTCTCTCTCTCTCTCACACACACACACAGAAACAAGAAAAGGAGAAGGAGTCCTGACCAGTCCCTATTCCAGTTCAGTGCCTGGATCCTCCTTGGTCAGAACTATTCTATTTTGGCGGGGGTGGGGAGGGGTCCAGTTGTGGGGCCTGAATTCTGGGCCTGGGCGCTGTCCCTCAACTCTTCAGCTCAAGGTAGCACTCTACCACTTGAACCCAGCGCCACTTCCAGCTTTTTTTCTTTTTGCTTATGTGGTGCTGAGGAATTGAACCCAAGGCCTCATGCATGCAAGGCAAGCGCTCTACCACTGAGCCACCTTTCCAGCCCAGCCAGAACTATTCTAGAGAAGAGATAAAGGCACCTGCCCTTCTCTTCCTCTTGTTGGTACAAAATATTGATCATTAAAAGCAAAAATCAGAGCTGGGATGTAGCTTAGTGGCAAAGTACTTGCTTTGCAAATGAAATCCTGGGTTGGATCCCCAGTAACAAAAAAGACAAGACAAAAAATAATAATAATAGTTAAAAAAAATCTAGGGCTGGGAATGTGGCTCGGTGATAGAGTGCTTGCCCAGCATGCATGAAGCCCTGGGTTCCATTCCTCAGTACCACATAAGCAGAAAAAATCCGGAAGTAGCGCTATGGCTCAGGTGGTAGTGTGCCAGCCTTGCCAGCCTTGAGCAAAAGAAGCTTAGAGACAGTGCCCAGGCCTTGAATTAAAGCCCTAAGACTGGCAAAAAAAAATCTAGGGGTTGGAGACATGGCTCAGTTGATAGTGTTAACCAATGATCAATGAGTGAGAGTTCAAGTCCCAGTCTAGGACCACAAAAAAAAAAAAATCCAAACAAAAATAAAAAGCCTCCTCACATTCTGCCTCAACACTATCTGATTCCAAGTTGCTTGAGACACATTTCTGGTGACAATTCTGCTACACCTCCCTCAGGAGGCCAGTCATCACAAGCGAGTATTACCTCACATCTAAATGCAAGGGCATCTTCTTCAGCAGAGAGAGCAGGTCACTTTGTATTCAGCACATCATAGAAACAAGTGTTCTAACAGCTCCAACAGCTTAATAGCTCCTGCAGGAGCAATGCATCCTGTCACCAAGCCGAAAGCAAGCCAATGATTGACACACATGAAACTGCATGAAAAACTGCAAACGTGTGTTAGTAACAGGCAGTTTTCTTCCAGGCTTGGGTTATATATACTTACCAAGATAGCCCACCAGGTTTTAGTTAGCCAGAAACTTGAAGTTTTATTTGTTTTTTGTCTTTTATTTTGTGCAAGTCCGGGGGCTTGAGCTTTTTTGCTCAAGGATAGCACTCTAGTACTTGAGCCACAGCTCCATTTCAACTTTTTTTGGTACTTAATTAGAGATAAGAATCTCATGGATTTCTCCTCCCCCCCCCCCCAGGCTAGTTTTGAACTGTGATTCCCAGATTTCAGCCTCCTGAATAGCTAGGATTATAAGCATGTACCACCAATGCCTAGCAAGAGACTTGAGTTTTATTGAACTGCTGGCTGTCCTTTCCCTCCAAAGTCTCTGCTTTCAGTGCTACCTACCATCCCACACTCTGCCAGGATCTAAATTTAGCCATCTCCTTTTGGCATTTCAGTAATCACAGGGACTTAGGCTTACTTGATAGGGGCGATATTTTAAGTGAAGTCCAGACAGAAAACACAACATCACAAATGTCCAGGGCTGGTTAAAAAAAAAAAAAAAGGCCTTTGAAATTGCTTGCTTTTTAGTTAGAAATGTGAAATAGACTAGTGGGAGCAGGTCTTGATGCCTGCATTAGAAAGATAATAGCAATGTAATGCAATTCTCTGTGCCACTTTGAATGCCATGGGCAACTATAGGCTGTAACAAATTAACAGTGGGGTGCTATTTTCTCTGAGGAAAAAAAGAAAATAAGGTTGATTGGTAAAATGGACAGCCCACAACATTTCTCTTTCAGTCACCTTATCTACCCTAAAAGAGCTTATCTCTTACTAGCTTTGAAATTCTTCCTCTCTGGATGAAATTTAGGTTCTTCTTTCTCTTCAACATCAAGACCTATAAAGTATGACATTCAAGCTAACAGAGCTAGAGGCTGGTGGCTTATGCCTGTAATCTTAGCTACTCAGGAGACAGACCTGAGGATTCTGGTTCAAAGCCAAGCAGGCAAAAAAAGTCCAGGAGACTGTTATCTCCAATAAACCAGGAAAAAAAAAATGAAAGTAAGGGAATGGCTCAAGTAGCAGAGTGCCAGCCTTACAGGATATTGAAATCCTAAATTCAAGCCCCAATACTGGCAGTTACACACACACACACACATACACACACTACACACACACACACACACACACATATGCATGTGTGCACAGGCTAGCATATTGTCATGGGAACTGAGAATTTCAGAGTTTCCTCATCTAAAGCCTGATACATTTTGTTCTCAACTAGATTCCAAGAAGCTAGTCAAATTTGGCTCATACCTATAATCCCAACTATTCAGGAGACAGATATTAAGAGATAGCTATTCAAGGCTAGCTTGGGCAAAAAGTCAGTGAGACTAATCTCAGTCAGAAAATTAGGTATGGTGGAATATATCCAGCTATGAGGGAAAACATAGGTAAGAGAATCACAATCTGAAGCCAGCACCACGCAAAGACATGCAACTTTGCCTGAAACATAGCTAAAGCAAAAAAAAAAGTCTGGGAGCATAACTCAAATGGGACAGCACCTGCCTAGCAAGTAGGAGGCTCTGAATTCAAACCTCAGTATTACTGTAGTTAAGTACATAAGTGAATAATAAAAGCAAAACAAGCCAGATTCTGGGAAGTTTTAGGTGGGAAGAAATATTCTGAAAGGTCCTAGACCCAGAACCACCAGGAGAGGGAAAAGAACATAGACCTCCTCTGACTAAATGGAATCCTCCTCTTTCTTGACCTCTGAAAGCTTTTCTGTAACTATACTATAAGTTATGTGCGGACACTGGGTGTATAGTTATAAGACACTGTGTCTCCAGAGCACTGGTGGCTTATGCTTATAATCCTAGCTAGTCAGAAGGCTGAGATCTGAAAATCGCAGGTAAGAAAGTATGTGAGTCTCTTACCTTCAATTAGCCACCAGAGCACTAGCTAGAGCATGTGTGTGTGTGTGTGTGTGTGTGTGTGTGTGTGTGTGTGTGATTATAGAATCCTTCAAGGAAGACTAATTTTTTTTTTCATTTTTGTCAACCGTGGAGCTTGAACTCAGGGCCTGGGTGCTGTCCCTGAGCTTTCTTTGCTAAAGGCTAATGTTCTATCACTTTGAGCCACATACAGCAATACTTTTGGTTTTCTGGTGGCTAATTGGAGGTAAAGGTTTCATAGCCTTTCCTTCCTGTGCTGGCTTTGAACTGCTATCCTCAGCTCTCAGCTTCCTGAGTAGCTAGGGTTACAGGTGTGAGCCATCAGCACCAGGTGGAAGGCTTTTGTTGTTGTTGTTGTTGTTGTTTTGTTGGTTGTGGGGTTCCAACTCTGGGCCTGGGCACTGTCCCTTTGCTCTTCAGTTCAAGGTGAACATGCTACCACTTGAGCCACAGTGCCACTTCCGGTTTTCTGGTCGTTTATTGTAGATAAGAGTTTCATGGCTTTTTCCTGCCCAGGCTGGCTTTGAACTGAGATCCTCAGATCTCAGCCTTCTGAGAAGCTACGATTACCGGCGTGAGCCACCAGTGCCCGGCTGGATGGCTATTCTTTACAAGCTACATATTCCATGGGCAAGTCTCCTTTCTGGACCTCAATTTCTTTATCCATAGACTGAGATAATCTGAGTCAGTGCTTTTCAACTAGGGGTGAATTTGCTCCCAGAGGACACTGGGCAGCATTTGTAGATATTTTGTTGTAACAATGTAAGAATGTAGTACCGCTAACATTTATGAATGTGGTTTAAGCAATATCTGAAGCACAGACCATACATGCTCTAGCAAGAAAAAAAAATCTTTACATGCCAGGTACTGTGCCTGTAAATCCTAGCTACTCAAAAGGCTGAAATCTGAGGATTACAGTTCAAAGCCAGTCTGAGTAGGAAAACCCATGAAAATCTTATCTCCAATGAACCACCAGAAAATTAGAAGTGGTGCTGTGGTTCAAAGCGGTAGAGTGCTAGTCTTGAGCAAAAGAGCTCAAGGACAGCACCCAGCTCTGAGTTCAAGCCCTATGATGAACAACAACAACAAAATTGCCTTAAAATGTCAAGCTGTGCCAAGGCTGAGAAACTCTGGAGAAAATGATCCCTAAGTTTCCTTCAAGCTATGAGTATTAGCCTTTCACATGAATATTACAAACCCAGAGGAGTTTACATAATTGAGACCATTGAATTTTGATGAAAATGCCCAATGGACTTATTTTAGGCATCAGGAGGGCATTCTGCATCTGTCTCTGCTTCCTGAGCTCACCCTCCAAACCAAGCTGACTCAGGGCCACCTGTGCCATTTTATCTGTCATCCCCAGGATCTATAGAACATCCATCACCAAGGGAGACATTCCCAGTTAGAGCAGCTTGATGGAATCAGGGACAGAGTCCACGATGGCCTGGCTCCATCATTTGGCTAGATTATCACTCATCATTGAGCTTTTCTTTTCAAGTTTGACCCTGATGGACTGTTCTCATCTGTAAGCAATGCTTGTCAGGGACCCAGCGGCAATGTTCCTTCAAGGATCCTTGTCTGTTTATTTATTCCTTTGAGTCTTAGGTCTGCTGTTTGGAAGACCCACATTCCCCAGAGCTGGAACTCAGTTCTTTATTACCCTTCTTCAGAGTCACTGTCAATCCTAAAGAGGACTTTGGGACTCAAGCTGTATACTGTCATTTCAGGATTTGGACTGTAAGAAAAGACTCAATGATTTTATTAATAGGGCGTCTAGTACTCCTCCTCCTTCCTGTAACCACGGCAGACATTACGAATCAATCACAACACTTTTCTTACTGAGTTAGAGTATAGCTAAACACTGCATTTTATTTAGCCACTTCTAGTTGATCAGAGTTGCCATTCTAATTTTAACCAATTTGCTACTCCAGTCTCAAACCATTCAAATGAAGATAGCAGGGATTGGGAAAGCCAAAGATAACTTCAGCCAGATTGGTTCCAGGAGGGCAAGGGTAAATTCTGTTTCATTCGCTAGTCTATTGCCAATGTTCACAGCAGAGGCATGATGACAATTTGTTGACTGAATAAAAAGACTCTCTCTCAGTTGTGGTCTCCCTGAGAGTTGCAATTCCTTTTTGGCTCCAGAAGAAGGATAGACTATAATTCATAACTTGCCATCTGGCTATTGTTGGATAAGATAATCCTGGGGAAAGAGAGGTTTGAAGGACAGGTGACTTAGTGAGTGCCAATCTTAGGTACAACAGGAAAATGTTATTTCTAAAAGGAAGTACTGGTTGTGAGAGCTTCGAAACAATCTGGTACATGTGTCACTCACATTTATTAATTTTTGTTATTCGTTTCCTAGTTTCCTGTGGGGATTAAAGAGCTTTGGAAAATTTTAAGCTATCATTTAGTGAGCCTTTTGTTCCAACTAGTTTTGTAAACATTAACTCACTAGATGATCACAATGAGTTGGTTCTATTTTGCCTCCCCCCCCCCATGTCCCAGAAATGAAGTCACGGAGTGGATAATTATATACCCAGATGCACAACTAGGGGGTGACTAAGCTCAGCTAGTGCCTCTAAAGCTGATATTCATAAGCCCTTCCAATAGAAAGGGGATGAGTATTCGAGCTTGGTGGCTGCAAGCCAGATTGAAGGAGAGAAGACTCAAGGGAAGGACACCCGTCATAGAAGCTGAGGGCCAACAGAAACAAGGTGCATGTAGTTGGCCTCAGCATCCAACTTTAAGATCCTCCAAATCAAGGAGTGCAATAAGAGGTCCCGGGAAGGATTTAGCTTGGTCACCTTCTCCATGATTTCCTATCTACTGATCTACCTTCCTCAGTGGACCCTCCTCCCCTCTCCTGGCTATCTTTCCTAATATTAGGGTTGCCAGTTTTAGCAAATAAAAATATAGGATATACGTATACTAAGAAATTATTTGGCAGGGCATGGTTAGCTCATGCTTATAATCCTAGCTACCCAGGAGGCTGAGATTTAAGGATCATAGTTCGAAGTCATTCCAGGCAGGAAAGCTTGTGAGACTCGGATCTCTAATTAACTACCAAAAAAAGCTGGAAGTGGAGCTGTGACTCCAGTGATAGAGTTCTAGTATTGAACAAAAAAAAAACTCAGAGACAATGCTCAGGCTCTGAGTTCAAGCCCAAGGACTGGCACTTAAAAGAAGAACAAAAGAGGGGCTGGGAAGGTGGCTCAGTGGTAGAGTGCTTGCCTTGTATGCATGAGGCCCTGGGTTTGATTCCTCAGCACCACATAAGCAGAAAAGGCTGAAAGTGGAACTGTGGCTCAAGTGGTAGGGTGCTAGCCTTGAGCTGAAGAGCTGAGGGACAGTGCCCAGGCCCTGAGTTCAGGCCCACAACTAGCAAAAAAAAAAAAAAAGAACAAGAGAGAGAAAGAGAGGGAGAGAGAGAGAGAGAAAGAGAGAGAGAGAGAAAGAGAGAGAGAGAGAGAGAGAAGGGAACAAAGAAGGAAAGGAAGACAAGGGAAATTATTTGCTTACCTGAAGTTCATATTTAATTGGCTGGTCTTCCTTTTTCTTTTATTTTTTTGTCAGTCGTGGGGCCTGAACTGTGGGCCTGGGCGCTGTCCCTCAGCTCTTCAGCTCAAGGCTAGTGCTCTACCACTTGAGCCACAGCACCACTTCCAGCTTTTTCCGCTTATGTGGTGCTGAGGAATCAAACCCAGGGCCTTATGCATGCAAGGCAAGCACTCTACCACTGAGCCACCTTCCCAGCCCCTGGTCTTCCTTTTACGTAGGGTTTTTATCCATCACCCACTATTTATTAACCCATTATTTGTTTGCTTGCTTTTACTGGTACTGGGGTTGAACTCGGGGCTTTCCTTTTTTGTCTCAAAGATGGTAGTCTACCATTTGAGCCACATCTCTACTTCTGGCTTTTTGCTGATAATTGGAAATAAGAGTCTTATGGACTTTTCTTCCCAGGCTGACTTGAAACCACTATCCTCATATCTCAGCCTCAAGCTAGAATTATAGCATCAGGCTTATTGGCCCATTTGTGACAGTAATTTTTTTGAGTATGTATCCTCCATGACAGTAATTTTGAGCATCACCTTGCTCAAAGAATTAAGGAATACTTAGAGAACTAGTAAAGCATTTTTCCTGGATGTGTGAGGGCATTCCCAGAGGAGGTTGACATGAGAATCAGTAGATTGGAGAAGACCGGCTCTCATGGGGATAGACATATCATTTTGGTAAGGATCTGGATAGAACAAAAAGAAAAAGGACAAAATGAACACAACAACAAACAGGCAGAGGAAAGATGACCTCCTTCTAATTCTTGTCCTTGGACACCAGAACTTTATAGATTTGCAGGCATTTGGATTCTAGGCCTTACATTAGCATCACTGGCCCCTCAGGTCCTCTGTCCTTTAGTATCAGATTCAAAACACAATATTAATAGAAAGGCACAATGCCTATGTGCATCTGATCATACAAAATAATACTTACAGAAATGAATTACAGAAAGTACAGGAAACAAAAACAAGAGGGTTTTTTTCTTTTCTTGTCTTGTCTTTTGATTTTTTTTCTCTTTATGTTCTGCTTATTTGCTTTTATGTCTTTGGGAGTATAAGGGAAGGCATAGAAATGGAGGGACAAAGGGTAAACAAATGCAGCCGTGGTCCTCACTGGACACTATGTTGAAAATGAACTTGTGGGTAGGGATGGGAGGAAAAAACTGGGGGGGAGAGAGAGAGAGAGAGAGAAAGGGTGACACTGCCCCAAAATAAATGTACTCTTCACCTGATTTATGTAACTGTAACCCCTCTCCCTGTACATCACCTTTATAATAACAATTAAAACTTTAAAAAGCAAAAAAAAATCCCACACTATTGAGTTCCTGGGTTCTAGCTGGGTACTAGTGGATTACTCCTGTAATCCTAACTACTCAGGAGGCTGAGATCTGAGGGTTGAGGTTCAAAGCCAACCCTGACAAGAAAGGCCTTTAGAATCTTATCCCCAATTAACCACTAAAAAGCCAGAAGTGGAGATGTGACTCTCTTGCCTCCAACCCCACAAGGCCCTAAATTTAAGCCTCAGTATAGGTATGTGTGATATGAGCGTGCATCCCCACCTCCTCCAAAAATGTTCCTTGGTTCTGAGGCCTTCTGACTTGTACTGAACCATACTACTGACAGATTAGGGTCTCCAGGACACAAACGATCTGCCTTGAGACTTCTAAGCCTCCAAAATCACATGGAACTAATTCTCCTAATAAACCTCCTCTCCTGTATCCATTTACATAACTATGTTGTTTTTTATCTCTCCAGAGAACCCTAGCTAACACTTGTACCTCCTCTGCTTCACTGCTCTAGAGTGCCTGGCTTACTGGTCTGATACCCTCAGGTTCCCCCATCTGCTATCTTACTGATCCACTGTCTTTGGACCAAGGACTCTATTTCCCTGGTCTACTGCCCTATGGTACAAGGTAGACACTCCTGGCCCTGCTGGCTCAAGATGCTGTGTCACATACCATGCCTGGAGCTACCTGGCAGTGATTCACCAGGTCTGTCCTTCCTAGTGCCTGCCTTGAGGCAAACAGCTACAGTCCTGGGCAGAGCCCTTAGCATCCTTCCTCAACTCATTCAGATCTTGCTGGGACCATTAGCTATTCAGGCTCCTGTGGGAATGGCAAGGGGGCTTCTGGAGTAGCAAAGTAATGAAGTTAAAGAGTCAAGAGATGTTGCTTGTGGTTTGGAAATTGTCATCACTCTCCTAGCTCTGGACCAAAACAATTATTTGAGGGGGAGATGGAGAAAGGGATATTTTGTCGTTGATTCCTGCTCCCCAGACTTGCCAACTACAGACAGCATGGGTTATTGACCCACGGAAACAGAATTCCCCCAGGAAATGACGCAGGGATGACCTCCAGGCTTGTTTCTAAAGCTGTGAAGCTTTAGACTTGGAACAATGGGAATCTAGAAAATCACTGCTCATTCAGGAACCCCTTAGATACAGAGAGATGGGAAGGGACCTGGCCTTTGGATGGCAACCCATACATGAAAGAATGTATGGGCCAGAAAGAAGATCAAGAATTAGGGGAGCTGTGTACCACCAATATGTATGTGTGTATACATACATACATACATACATACACAGACACATTCTTTTTTCTCTCAGGACAGGAGCTGTGAAGCTGGGACTCAAGGCTGCCCTGCCTGTCTTGGTGGGCCAGTTGCTCCCCCTGTCTAAGCCTAGTTTGAGCATCTGCAAATTTCAAGAAAAGGACTGGGAGCTCCCAGACTGCACCTATTAAAATCCGGGAGTTTGAATTCCCTGAGGGCAGCAGCAACTTGGCTTTAGTCCCCTGAGCCATTAAACATCCAGAGCTCAAATAGCCTCAGAAAGGGGGCAAGCATTGCTTCTGTTGCTGTCCCTAGACTTGAAGACAAGCTACAAAATCAGAGGCATTTCCTAATGCGTGAGCTGGGGACTATCCAGGCTGCTGTGGCTGATGCTGCAGGAAGGATCAGGATTCTGAATTCCCAAGCAGGGAGGCGGACCATTGTTCATCCTGGAGCCTTGAGGAGGAGGATAAGGATACTTCTGCACGCAACTCACATGGTCCTACCCTGGAGTCATTCACACACTCTGAGCCAGTGTGAATGCCTTTCGATTCAGCTTAATTAAGCCATCTGCCCACATTAAAAGGTAAATTATCTCAATCATTCTCCAGATCCCAGTGGGGGGAAAAAGCGATGAAAGCATAGTGCTGGTAACTTGGGCCTCTAATCCCAGCTACTCAGGAGGCTGAGATCTTTGGATCACAGTTCGAAGACAGCCTGGGCATGAAAGTACATGAGACTCATCTCCAATTAACCACCAGAAAAATGGAAATGGTGCTGTGGCTTAAAGTGGTAGAATGCTAACTTTGAACATAAGAGCTCAAGTAGAGTGCCTAGACCCTGAGTTCAAGCCCTTGGACCAACAACAACAAGAAGAAGAAATAAAAGGAAAAATAGCCTTCCCTGAGGGGATCTGAAAGATCTAATCGTGCTCTTGATGCTCCAGGAGAGCCAGTCTCCATGTTTATGAATCCTGAATGGTCCCAGGTTCCAAGTCCACCTGTTGTTGTGTAAGGGGTAACTTAAAAGTCACTGGAAGCAAGGCACTGGTGGTTCGTGCCTATAATCCTAGCTACTCACTGGGTGAGATCTGAGGATCAAGGTTTAAAGCCAGTTTGGGCTCCAATAAACTACCTAAAAATCCAGAAGTGGAACTGTGGCTCAAGTGGTAGAACATTAGCCTTGACTAAAAAGAAGCTTAGTTCTGAGTTCAAGCCCCAGGACTAGCAAAAAAAAAAAAAAAAGTAGCTGAATCCTATGAATTAAGTCTCCCAACTTTGTTTCTGGGCCTTTTGATTTGTGCTGTTCTCAGCTGCAGTCTCTTTGCAATCACATTGTCTGTAGGAGGGAAGAGAAGATTCAGATAACTATCTTGTGTTCAAGGCAAACTGCTCTACAAACAAGCAATGCTTTCTTCTTATCATCTTAAAGGAAACAGCCAAAGCACAAGCAAAGGAGACCACCTTGTTCCTGTTCCAATAATAAAGCAGTAACTCCAGAACTCTTCTGAGGACAAAGACTGAGTTAAAGGTCAACCAGGCCAGACACCTATGACCTGGGTTTTTCAACCACTGCCCCCAATTCTCCCTATTTAACCTGAAGACAATGTCTGCACCCTTGAGGATGGCTGAAGATGTACTGAAGCACTGTCTTCCCACAGCTGCCATGTAATAAATCTCCTTTCTCTGCCCTTCATGATGCCTCTTTATTTGGCATATGGGGAGGGAGGGGGTGGAAGTGGCCAGATCTATCTTAGCATTCCCAAACCTGGTTTCGGCTTCACTGCGTCCTTCGCTTCCAGGAAAGAAGCAAGGTTCACATTTGATCGTAAGTGGGGAAACAGAGCTTTTGTTTGTCCTCCCTCTGCCGTGAATGCTGTGATATAGTCTCTTCCAATGAGCTTGTGTTAATTTGGGTCTCTTTGGCAGAAGTCTGAGCTCCCTCTGACATGCCCAGCAAACTTCTCTCTGCTTTACAGCCCTGTTCAGCTAGAAATAGTAGGCAGAAGCTGAAGGATGAGAGGATCTCGTTCCTGACATTTGTTAGGGTTGGAGGTGGCCGACAGGTGCCTCTCATAGCAGAAGCTACTTCACAAGGTTGCTGTACACAGATCAGAGGATAGCCCTTGCCTGGCTTTGCAGTTCCAGATATTGGATTTAAAAGCATGCTTGTAGTTGTTCAGGTTCAAGAGGTATTGACTTACAGTTACTGAACCAAGAGACTGAAAAACATAAGAGAAAAATAAAATGGGCGACAGATACTACCAGGTATCTCTTTGGCAGAAAGCTAATAATCTGAAGATTGCTTAGTGAACCCAGAATAAAGGGACATTATTTCATAGGATGGCATATCATAATGAATTCTACCTCCAGAGCCCAGGTATCTCCCCCGGCTGGGACAGGAGACAGGCTGGCATGGCTGGACTCACAGACCTTGGGTTCCCATGACCTTCAGTCAGAAACTATTGATTGGCTCACAGTTCTCTCTAGCTGCATTTGGTCACCTATTTTGCACTTGGGTATTCTGCAGACTCTTTTGGCATTTCTAAGGCCATTGTTTAGAGGACTTTTCTATAAATGGCTAAGTGTATCCATCATTCATTAATTCTTCTTAACTGCTTGACTTTCTTGAAAATAAGTTCAGAGTTCTAGGATTTTCCCCCCTGTAGTTCTGTAGATACACAGTGTTCTTTTAAAAGTGGCATTAGCCAGGTGATCCCAAACTGGATTCTTATACTGCTTCAGAATGCACGTGAGGCTGTCAGCTACTTGCTAGCTAGGATACCTTGGGTAAATCACTAAATTGGTTTCCTTGGGATTAAGGGGGAGTATTAATGACTATCACACAGAAAAAAAAAAGTGAAGATCAATGAACACTATCAAGTGTCACATCTCAGTCATAGCTCAGAATGGACTCTTTACAGGGAATGCCTTCAGGAACTTAAAGGGATGATTTCCCATGTAGCAATAGTCCAAGGATTATGCTTACTGGGTTTTTTCTTTTATTTTTTTCTTTTTTGTATTGGGTAGAACTCAGTGCTTTGAGCTTGCTAGGCAGGAACTCTTCTACTGAGTCACTCCTCCAGTCCCTTTGTACACTCTTATTTTGAGATTGAGCCTTGATTTTTGCCCAGGCCTGTACCTATACCATACTCCTACTATTTTATACTTCCTACATTATCTGGGATGATAGTCACCTGCCACCACACCCAGCTTCTTCAAACATTTTTCCCTGGGCTGGCCTAGAACTATGATGTTTTTCATCTCAGCCTCCTATGTAGCTAGGATGACAGGTATGTGCCATCATACTCAGTTATTGGTTGAGAAGGGAAAAATATATTGTAACTTTCGCTACCACTACCACCACCACCACCTCCTCCTCCTTCTCCTCCTCCTCCACCTCCTCTTCCTCCTCCTCCTCCTCCTCCTATTTCTTCTTTCCTTTTTGGGTAGAATTTTGCTATGTAGTATAGGCTGACTTTAAACTCACTGTGTATCCCAGGCTGTCTTTGAACTCATAATTCTTCTGCTTCAGCTGCCCTAGTACTAGACCACGAGTGTTTCATCATTATTGATACATTTGTTTATTTAAGAAGCATTTACTGGGGCTGGGGAGGTGGCTCAGTGGTAGAGAGCTTGCCTTGCATGCATGAGTCCCTGGGTTTGATTCCTTAGCACCACATAAGCAGAAAAAAAAAGCCGGAAGTGGTACTGTGGCTCAAGTGGTAGAGCACTAGTCTTGAGCTAAAGAGCTGAGGGACAGCGCCCAGGCCCAGAGTTCAGGCCCACGACTGGACCCCCCCCCCCAAAAAAAGAAGCATTTACTAAACATGTACCATGTGATAAGCATGGTGCTCACCAGGATAGATATGATTTTTTTTTTAGACAAGGTCTTCCTATATAAGGCTCCTAGACCAGCCTGGCCTTGAATTTTCCATCTTCCTGATTTAGCATCCTGAGTACTGGAATTATAGATGTGTACCACCATCCCCAGCTAAGTGAAACTACTCTACCATGGGAGGTGAGGCTAATAAATGTATATATAGTGTCTGTCATGGGGCTTGAACTCTGAACGCTGTCCCTTAGCTCTTCAGCTCAAGGCTAGCACTCTACCACTTGAGCTATAGTGTCACTTCCGGTTTTCTGGTGGTTTATTGGAGATAAGAGTTTCACAGACTTTTCCTGCCCAGGCTGGCTTTGAACCACAATCCTCAGATCTCAGCTTCTTGAGTAGCTAGGATTATAGGTGTGAGCCCAGCTTGGTGAGGCTAATATTACAAATGTACCATGCACCAGAGAGAATACTAATCCTTTATGTCATCTTATTTAATATACAACAGTCTGATGAAGTAGATCCTCTTTATTGCCCCCATTTTGCAGATTAGTTCTCTGAGGCTTAGAAAAAAAATCAAATCCTTTAAGGTCATGTAGCTTGTATGTAGTACTAATGGAACCTAGGTCTAGTGGCTAAAAAATCATGCCCCTACTCAAGCTCCAAGGGAGGTATAGATTTCAAATGCCAAAGCAAGTTTGATACAGCTTAAACCCCCTTTCACTGAGTTGGAAGCTATTAAATTTTGTGCTGTATTCAATAAGACTGTGCATTAAGGCTGCAATGTATGGGTGGTGGGTGAGTGAAGGGAGAATGTCCAATCCAATAGGGTGACTAGTGACAAAATAAGTCTTGATAAGGACAAACATGATTCTCAGACTGGACCTTTGGAGGCAGGCAAGGTATGGCCTTTTGGAAGGTGGTGAACAAATTTGCCATCTCTCAGATCTCCTCAGCTGGGGATGTGGCTCAGTGGTAGAATGCTTGTCTAGCTTGATGAGACCCTGGGTTGGATCCCTAGCACCAC
Source organism: Dipodomys ordii (assembly GCF_000151885.1). Taxonomy (NCBI): domain Eukaryota; kingdom Metazoa; phylum Chordata; class Mammalia; order Rodentia; family Heteromyidae; genus Dipodomys; species Dipodomys ordii. The sequence continues at coordinate 727,184 of NW_012267362.1, read as the reverse complement.
TAATAAAACAGAGCAGGTGGGAGGGAAGGGATGGTAGGGGAAAAACAAAGGAGGAGGCAACAATGCTTGATAAGAAATGTACTCATTGCCCTTGCTCATGTAACTGTAACCCCTCTGTACAGTATTTTCACAATAAAAAAAACTTATTAAAAAAAATAAAACAGAGTAGGTAGAAGCCAGTGGCTCATGCCTGTAATCCTAGCTACTCAGGAAATTAAGATCTGAGGATGGAGAATTAAAGCCAGCCTGGGAAGACAAATCTGAGAGACATTTATTTTCAATTAGCCAGCAAAAAGCTGGAAGTGGAGATGTGGCTCAAGTGGTAGAGCACCAACCTTGAACAAAAACCTAAGGGAAAGTGCTCTGGCACTGAGTTCAAACCCTATACTGCCACACACACACACACACCACACACACACACACACACACACACACTACTGAAAACAGTAAAACAAATCTTAGGGCTCTAAAACCCAGCAATGCTGAGGAACCTGGGCTTCCCTCCATTTGTCTCAAGGATACCCTGAGGAAAATTCTCCCTCAGGGTTATTTCTGACAATGATTGCTGCTTCTTCCCAGGGGTCTTACTTCTAAAGGTCTGACCTAAGAGGGGACTCAAGCTCCTGCCCATTACCAAGTTGATAAGGAATCCTGAAATCATGTTCGTGGTCTTCTTTTTTAGTGTGCACAGTTTCCCTCTGTCATTCTTGAACCTTGAGGCAAATCTTATCTAACTTGCCCAGACTGGATTCTGCCAGGCAAAGGAGAGGTCTTATGTTCAAGCTCCAACTGAAGCATTAAAGGGATTGCAGGCTCCCTGCAGCTTTGTGGAAAGAATTAATTCAAGGCAGTGTTTGCATCTTTCATAGACACACTGGGATAGCCTTGTACCATACTATATCTATGAAGGTCGTGATGGCTTCTCCTTCACCTTCAAGCCCATAGTAGTGAATAGTCAGAATCCACAATGGTTCTGGGTGGTGACAATTCTACAGCCTTCCTTCTGAGTGCACCCTGTCCTAGGGACCAGCAGCCAAGGCCAAACTTGTTAACAATGTAGAGAATCAGGTCTGGCCCAGACCTACTGAACTACTAGTGGCATTTTACCCCAATTCCATCAATCCCATGTGATTTGTATACACATGAGTTTGAGAAATATCCATCTAGGGCAGAGACTTTTTAACTTGGATCCATGAGCCTGAATGAGGAACAATATTATACTAACCACTAACCTATATCCTTTCATTTTGGATACAAGCCACAGGTTACAGTAGTATAAGCAATACTTGTCATTTTGTCACAAGTATAGAAATCATGGGTACAGTTTTACATATATATGTAAGTATAGATGTGTGTATATATATATGTATATATATAT